>NC_090923.1:340152939-340455969 GCF_040938575.1 Ambystoma mexicanum | reverse complement strand
CACTGAGCCCGGGAAAAAGACTATTTGTTGACAAATATGTAAGAGGATTGTTACCTCAAATTCAGAATTTGATAATGACATCTGAAAGGGCATGGCAAGCAAAATCACAGAGTGAAGTATTACACATGGCCCAGTACTATGAAAATAGAGTAAACACAGAAATAGAAAAAGAGGTAAAAGACAGAGTGAATCTAAAAACAAGAGTGTTACTACAGCAGGTAGTGAATCATAATAGAGGTAGAGGAAACGCACAAGGAAGAGGAAATTATTCGAACATGCATGGAGGTCCACTTGGACTAAACCAATGTGCATACTGTAAGGAAGAGGGACATTGGCGAGCACGGTGTCCACATTTGCAAAATAGAAATGGAAATAGGCTGTGAAGACAGAACAGAGGTCGCCGGGGAGCACAGGGACAGAATAGAAACAATAGTGCACAACAAAATCAGAATAATCACGGAAATAGTAACCAAAATCAAATCAAAATCAGCAGAATGGGTTGGGGATGGAAATGTTTTTGATAATCAAACAAATACATACTTTTCAGGTGACTATACATCAGATGATGTATTGTTCCGCTAGGACAGCCCAAGACAGGGGTCGGAACCAGTGTCTATTCCTGTTGATCAGAAAGGACCCTACGTAGAAATGAAAATTGGGAATAAGGAGCACGTTTTTCATGTGGACATAGCTGTACAGAAGTGCTCAACAGACCACCACTTGGTTCCAGAAATACCACTGTCAGGGCAGTAGAATGTTTCAATAGGGTTCGCAGGCACCCCAGTAATTAGTCCCGTGTCCCAGTCAGTACCAATAACACTAGGGCCATTCACTGAATCTTGCCCGTTTCTGTTGATACAGAATGGTGTCGAGAATCTATTAGGTTTAAATTTGTTAAAGAAACTAAGTGCAGTTATTAATTGTTCTCCTGATGGAGTGTATCTGACAATATGACCACAACAAATATCAGTGTCCCAATTCCTGTCCAAACCCCTGCCAGAGTTAAGTAAGGTACCAACTTGCATATGGGCGATGAATGATAATGATGTTGGTTGTTTGAAAATAGAGCCGGTGAGAATTGTCTTGAAAGAGGGAGTAACATTACCACGTATTCCCCAATATAAAATTTCGGTGGAGGGTGAAAAAGCATTAAAATGTATTGTTTCAGATTTGGTTAAAAGAAACGTAATTGAAGAGATTACTGGTAGCACTTGTAACAGTCCCATTCTTCCAGTTTATAAAAAAGGAGGTAATGAAATACCGTTCCGTTTTAGAATCACGCATTGAATAAAGTAGCAGAATCCCAATTCCCGTTGGTCCCAGACGTCACTACCATTTTGACAATGATTCCAGCTTCAGCTGCTTATTTTAGTGTAGTTGATCTTAAGAATGCATTTTTTAGCATTCCAGTGCACCAAGATAGCAGATACCGGTTTACTTTCACACTAGGAGGGCGTTCATTCACATGAATTCCACAAGGTTACACTGAAAGCCCAAGTATTTATAGTAGAGCATTAAAAGAACAACTAGACATGTTAGAACTACCAGTGGGTTGTGTACTATTGCAGTACATAGATGATTTGTTAATTGCTGCTGAAACAGAAGAAATTTGCAAAGAGAGAACAGTTATGTTGTTGACACATTTAGCAGAACATGGACATAAAAATTCTTTTAAAAAAATTCCAGTATTGTCGAAAGGAGGTGGCCTATCTGGGCTACCTACTTTCGAAAGAGGGAAGAAGACTGACACCAGAAAGAATAGAGAATATCTCTGGTATGCCTATTCCAAAGACACAGAAAGGAGTCAGAGCCATAATAGGCATGGCTTCATATTGCCGGCAGTGGATAGCGAATTTCGCTACGATTGTGAAACAAATGGTGGCATTGACAAAGACGGATGTTGCTTTGCCTTTGCCATGGAGTGAGAAATGTCAGAATGCATTTGATCTGCTCAAAGCTGCTTTGTGCTCGGCTCCAGTTTTGGGCACACCAAATTATGCAAAAGTTTTCAAATTATTTGTGCATGAGAATGAGGGCTGCGCGCTGGCTGTTCTGACACAGGAACAAGGGGGAAGAAATAGACCATGCAGTTATTTTTCCTCCGCGCTGCACCCTGTAGCATGCGCTTTGCCGCGTTGTTTCAGAGCTGTTGCTGCAGCTGCTGCGTCAGTGAAACAAACAGAAGGGATGGTGTTGGGGCACACCTTAATTTTGATGGTGCCACACGCAATAGACGTTCTCTCAAACAGAAAGCAGACGCAACACCTCACATCAGCTAGATTGACTAGATATGAAACTGTCCTGTTTGCACCACATATTCAAATTCAGAGGTGTTGCGCTTTGAATCCTGCAGAATTAATGCCCCTTCCCAGTGAAGAAGTAGGTGAAAATGGATCACCTCCCCATGATTGTTTAAATCCTTGGAAGTAAACAGAAAGGCATTTAATCTTTTTTTCTTTTTTAATTTTATTGTGCGCTAGCCAATTTGACTTTTAACACATTTCAACAGTAAAGAAAAAAAGAAAAAACAATATAAAGTCCAACAAAAATTTACATATTCTAAATACAAAAGCAATAAACATCCTAAATGAAAAACAAAAAAAAAACAAGAATGCAAATCACTAGTAACAATTCAATCTAAAACTAACTTCAGTTCCCTTAAACACCTTCCAACCTCAATTGATAAGGCCGACTCATTCCCAGAAGATAGTCTTGCCCAAAACTCCTCGGAATTAATATAAGACTCGTCATGAACAAATCTATTAAAATAACCAGCCCTAATACTCCAGGTCCCAGAGCAACTAGATAACAAATGCTTGATAGTCTGGAGATCGTTACTGGGGCACCTATCACAGATAGGTAAAATCCCCCCTTCCTTATCTCTAATAGCTGGTAATTGTAAGGTAGGAAGTAAATTAAAACGAAATCTCAAAAACGTTGACCTGAACCGAGGATTTGGGGACTTCTTTAAATAAGTCGACAAGTTTGAAAGACGTTTATCTAATACTGTCAGGGAAGTCGATCTTTTCGTTTTTCGCATATCATCAATAGTGTCTATCCAATCATTCAATTTCATTTTTCTTTCACTTTTAAAGGGTTCTGTAAAAGGAATTCAGCGTCACAGTCACAGCCAGACAACAGTTCTAAACATTTTTGCCCCAATCTAAATAAGAAGACATTGTTCCCTTGTTGGTACTCTATAGCAGTTTCCTCATATAAGGAATTCTTTGGAGGATCTAAGATTAGTCTTTAAAGAGTCATCCACTTCCATTCTAGCCATGATCTAAGTGACGAAAGACCAAGTTCATAGCGCAAACTAACAATTGGAACACAGTCTGGCAGACCTAAAGTACGTTTCCAGATCCTAGACTCTATTACATCCCAATCTATCTCCAAAGCTATATTGCTATAATCCAATCCATAAATAATTATGGGAACTACCTTCCCTATGTAGAATCTTATAAGTGGGAGAATAGAGAATTTGCCGAACTTCGAATTGATTTTTTCATCTGAGCACATAATTTCACTACTTTTAGATCAATAGATGACACCAAATTACTCTTTGTAGGAAAAGATCTTAATACAACTCCCACATATGTTAATTCTGAAACAACCTCTACCGGAGACTGATCCAACTTCCAAACAAAGTTCTTTACTATTTTGTTTGGTCTCTTGAATAATAAGATCTTAGATTTTGAAGGGTTAATATTTTGTTTATTGCTCCTTGCATAGGATTCTAGGACGGTTAGCAGACGTTGTAGCCCCACTTGGGAGTAATGCAGGACTACTATATCATCCGCATAAGCTAACCAATTTATTTTAGTGTTGCCGATAGATGGAGATATTAAACCAATATCATGCAACCAATTTGTTAGATCCGCCATAAAGAGAATGAAAAGCAAAGGAGCAAGTAAACAACCTTGTCGTGCCCCTCTAGTTATCCTAATTGGATTAGACAGTAAACCCGATCTACCTAGTCTGACCCGTATGTAGTTATTATAATGCTGCTCTCTCAGTATAGAAAGTAAACTAGGAGGAATTCCCCAGGTATCAAGTTTTTTCCAAAGTAAATTCCCATCGACCAAATCAAAAGCCTGGGAAAGGTCAATCCAGGCTCCAAAAAGTGTAGGGCCACCCTTTGTAAATGACTTTACAGCCAAGCAATTTAAAACAAGCCCATTCAATGAAGTAGATAGACCCTTCCTGAAACCAGATTGCTGCTTTGGGATAATTCCCTTTGTTTTAGCCCAGGCTTCCAATTCCCCTAGCATGATGCCCGAAAAGATTTTACTATCTGCATCTAACAAAGAGCTAGAACGATAGTTAGCGGCCAAAGACCTATCACCCTTTTTGTAGCTAGGTATGACGATGGAATGTTTACAGGAGTCTGGAAATCTCTTGTGTATAATGATATTATCAAAGAGTATTTTTAGGACCTTTGCCCAGGTTATTGATGTAACGCTCACCTGGTTCCCACGGGGACGCTGGTCTAGTCTGGATTGCTGTGGCCTCTTCTAGCGTGATGCGCAGGACCCGGAACACCGATTGGACAGGACCTCCAAATCGTGCTTGCCTGGCCCGTAGGAATATCCTTCTGCAGATGAGAAAGGGGATTGACAGTCTGCAGAATAGTGTGCTAGCTCCCCCCTTTCCCCCTTCCCCCTTCGTTCCTCTCTAACTTCCTCCAAACCCCGGTTTAAGCTCACCTTATGGTTTGGAAGGATGAACTCTCCATCCTGCTTCTGGTGCAGGGGCGCGTGTTCCTCCAGTTATTTCACTGGTTTTCAAAATGGCGCTGGCAAAATCCACTTGACTTTCCTGAGCGATGCGCCGTAAGTATGAAAGTTCAAAGTTCAAGTGAGGCCCCCTTTATGTTGTCTTTCTAACCTGTGATTTGTCCTTTATTTCAGGTGCATAATGAAGGCGATGCGTCGAGGGGTTAAACTGCCGAGGTGAGTAGTGATGAGGGCGATCCCTCTAAATGTCCTTAACATTCCCCAGAAATGTCTCTTGTCCTTTCCCCATAGGGGCCGAGGTACGGTACCTGCCAACGGGGCGGCGCCGACCCGAAATGTGGAAGAAAAGCCGGTAAGTATTATGGCTGTTAATCAGGCATTCCTTCGGTGTTCCTTCTGCTCACCTTTTGTTTCTTCCTCTCTCCCATAGGTGCTGAGATGTCGCGTCCGATGCTGACAGCCGCGATGGAGCCGGGAGATGTCTCGAGGACAGGTGAGTGAAGCGTGGCGCTGCAGTGAGCAACGCGATGCTTTTAAATGGAAGTCTTTCTTCAGGGATGCTGGCGAGAAGATTCCGGATGCAGGTAAGTTTGAAATAGTCCTTGGTTTTCACCTTTCTCTTCTCTTCCTTCCTTGCAGGTCTTCCAGGTTCGAGGCGGGCGTGGCTGGAGTCCAGGAGCAGGAGCAGACACGGTGAGCGTTAAGCTGCAGGAAGCAGAACAACGCGAAGCATGAGCTGCTGTCTGAGCGTGGCTTAAATAGCCTCCAAAGAAGTCCCAGGTACGTATCCTTCCCCAACTAGGTATGTATCCTTCCCTGGCCACGCCCGAGTGAAAAAATAGTCCCTATGAAAAAATAGTCCCTTTCAGGTCTCAGGGAGGCCTGAAGCGTGCAGCATGGTCTGCATCAGGTAAGTGCACAAAACACCTCCCTTTATGAAACTGGCGCCTATGGCGTCAGGACTGATGTCCAACATGAGCCTGGGGCCAAAGGCGCCAGGACTGAGTCCAAAGAGCCCCTATAAGGGGCCGCTGGGCTTTTACCCGAGGGCATGATGCCTGCTTCCGGGGGTGCTGGGCCTGGCCTGGTGCTCCGGGGGTAGGCATCATGACAATTGAGTCCATTTTGAAAATCGAATTACTCAAACCATTCGGACCTGATGCTCTAGAGGCTGAAGATTTCTTAATTAACAATTCTAGGTCTTGGACATTGAAATCTAAATCCCAATTAGGTGTTAGAATCTTCATCCCACACTCTGGAGCCTCAGAATCATAAACCTTAGTAAAATGATCAAGCCACACTCCCTCCTGAACTACTGAGTCCTGTTTCTGATGGTGAGCTACCTCATTAATTCCCACCATTAACAAGAAGTTACGAGAATTCCTATGAGAGAGAGCAGAGAGCATTCTCTCAGCATCCTGCTGTAACACCAGATGCTTATGGGCACGAAGCCAATTCCAATAGTTGTTCTTTAGCTTAGCTACTTCTGCCCTATAAGCTTCATACATAAACCCAAATTCTTTAGGATAGATCTTTGATACCTCATATCGAGCTTTTGGATACTGATTTGATCATTAAAAGAATGTTTATGGATCTTATGGGGTTTCTGTGAGGCAAACTTCACTGGAGTCAAATCAGATAAAAAATTCATAAAGCGCCCTGGCATGCACAACATGGATAATTGCTGAAACGATATATCGCTCACCCTATTTCTCAGGTCCTCATTTAATAGTTGACCCCCTTTTGGAAACTTTCTAATTACATTCCCAGCATTATTAATGAGGAGCTCTTGACCATAGCGGGGGATCTCCAAAGCACACTCATAGAATAGGGCCACATTCAACATAGCATGGTCATCATTGTTACCATCCCCAACATTCAAACTACGACAACTCTCAAAAATATTTCTCGATGCAAAGAGATAATCAATCGTAGAGAAGGAGGAGCCTCTGTGCCAGGTAGCAGAATTTGGAATGTCCCCCCTGATGTTACCATTCAGCATAGAGAGGTTCCAATCCTTCATAAACTCTGACCATATTTTACCATTACTAGACTTCTGTTTAAGCTTTCCCGACCTAGGGTCCACTGTAGAGATACATTGAGAATTTAGATCCCCGGCAATAAGGATGTCATCTGCCGGGAATCGTAAGGAGCAATCCACTAAACCATCAGACAGTGCATGCAGAAACTCTAATAGCGGACAGGCCTCATGATTTCAATAT
Organism: Ambystoma mexicanum; assembly: GCF_040938575.1. NCBI lineage: Eukaryota > Metazoa > Chordata > Amphibia > Caudata > Ambystomatidae > Ambystoma > Ambystoma mexicanum. Next base: position 340,449,011 of record NC_090923.1, on the reverse strand, counting down.
AAATTTACCACTATCCAATTAGAGCAATCTGAGGGACCTCTTCTTGACAGTCTCACTATTAGAATCCCCTGGAAACCGTTTGCAATGATAACAGAGGATTTAAAAACTTCATTACTAGAGGCCACCAAAAGACCCCCCCTTGGTCTACCTGCCCCAGAGCCCAAGGCCAACTGCTGTAGAATAGAAAAAAAACCATCTATACCCACCATACAGGTTAACTATGTTTCTTGAAAAAGAATTAAATCAAAAGATTCAAAAATATCAGACTTTCTGGGCTCCTCAGAGAAGGAGGCATAACCTCTAGTATTCCATGATAAAACATTAATCTGGGTTACCCCTAAAGCTTTGGTTGGGTCATCCCCATTTTAAGAAATACTTGTGAAATAACTTTGGGGAGCATATCCCACACATTCAATTGAGTAACTGCAGGAACAGCCTTAATTGTAGCTCCCCTTACTTTCTCTAGATTCACTGCCTGACGTAAGTGGGCAGAAACGGGTGCCGGACAAGATAGAGAGAGCTTCCGACCCCTCTGGTCCCAAGCCACCTCTTCACCCATAATTATGTCTAAACCCAGCCTAGACTGCTAGTCTACCGCAGCCGTATTCGTATCTGGGCTTAATGGAAAACTCACAGCCTCAATATCAGTTGATGAAAAGTACTTCAAAGCAGGAATTGACTTCATTTCCGAAAGAATTGCAGATCGATTTAAAGGGGAGTCATTTCTTATAGATGGTGTGCCTTGACAAAAAGATTCTCAAATTCTCAAATCAGGATTCGGCTTATACAAATTATTGTCTGACTTCTGAAATCCTGAAGAAATATTACCCGTCCTCTGAGAAGCTCCGAATCCATCCGGAATTACAGGACCTGTAACAGGCAGTAGTCCATTCTGTAGATGTTGTATAAGACCAACCGGCCTATGAGGATCAGAGCAATCTGGTGAACAGTTAGTTACATCAGTAGTCTTAATCTGAGATTTTTCAGTATTAACTGACACAACCTTAGAACAGGAACTTAAGGCCATCCTCTCCGATTTTTTCAAAAAGATAGGAGCAATTTTCACCAGAGCGATAGACTGAGTCCTTTTCGGTTTTGCTAGCAGAAAGATAGGAGCAATTTTCTTAGATTTTTCTAGAGACTCAGTTTGACTTCCCACAGTTGATTTCCCAACAGGCACTACACTTTCGGACAAAGTCTGCGCTTTTTGGGCTTTCAAAATAGAGGCTTTCTTCCCCTTTTTAAAATCAGGGGGCCTTGGGATCAGATCCTTTTTGGATTTATCCAGGATCTTTAATCCATCTTTTAGCTTACGTAGATGTTGATTAGTGTCAGAGGCAATCTGTCTTTTTTTCCGTTTACACTGTTCCTTGGGAGGAGAGATGGTATCATGCACCACTATCGCCCTTCTTTTTCTTTTCTTTTTAGATTTTCCATTCAGTTTCTTACACCGTTGTACTACCGAATCTACTTCAGTGGAAGAGATATTTATTTGGAAACCCCCCTCCCAAAGCCATAGGTTGGATATCAGAGTCCGCCAATGCAGCTAATCTCTGAAACTCCTCCATTATAGAGGCAGAGAAAGGAGCATCATCCAAAGTAGTCTCGGGTAGAGTGGGGGCAAGGGTAACTGATGGACAGTCCTGAATCCGTAGGTCATAACGTTCAGCTTTTTCTAGTAGAATCACGGACACCTTTAAGTCCCCACAAAGATCAGTCAAGTGATCCATTTTACGAGCTTGGTCCTTTACTTCTTTGTGAAGTTCACTCAGAAATCCACCCAATGAATCATTAACGGCTGATTTTAGAGCCACCATAGTTATTTCATTTACTTCCAAGTCCTTCGTAATCTCTAATTGGATGCCCGTTTTTGGTAAACCTCAGTTTTCAAGTTTTCGGTCCTTTAACCAGGGAGGATAGTACAAAATTTAGGGCCATTATAGTAGGGGGCACAAGCTCTTCAGGAGTGTTCTCAACCTCAACAACTGGCCTCTCATGAGCAGATGAAGCGTTTGATAAATCATGAGGCTTCCTTTGGGGCCTCTCTACATCCAGTTGCGAGGTCCCCCCCATATAGGAAGCCGAGACCACCACTTCCAGCTCCAACATGTCATCATCTCCCGGCTCTTTAAAATCATCACGAGGATGAGCCAAGAGCGCTTCTGGATGAACTGCGCCCTCCCCAAGAACCAGTAGAGGAGGCGGAGGATTAGACAAACATGGCTCTATTGTTGAGACAAGATGGTTTGCAATCAACTTCTTCATGGTGGACGTCGTCAGGGTAAAATCCAAATTGTCTTGGAAGAGGGCACAGATGGGATTATTCAAAGGCGTTGATTTGCCCTCCTTTTCCCCCATCCGCAAAGATAAATCCTGAAAACCCGAACCAGTAGGGGACTGATTATCCGACAGATAGACACTGGGGGGTGGAAGAAAAATGCTCCCTCCTGATTTGTAAGGTTTAAAAAAAGATGCCCTATCCCTTTCCTTCTCTTTACATAAGGGTTTCTCCCCCTTTTCAGCCCAAACAGTTTGCAAAAGTCCACGGGCTACTGTGGGTATAGCTGCACTCCGAAGGTCATACATTTCACTCTTTTATATAAAAGTTATTAGTTGAACACAAAATCACTCTTCCTTAGACTTGGGTCAAAGGCAGAAAAAAGCCTGCAGTCCCCTAGTCACACGACAAATACGGAGTGAAATGGAAGATGAAAAGATGATGTTTAGCACTACCCCAGTGAGAGAATAACAAACGGATAATAGCATACAAACCACCAGACGCAGGGGTAAACACTGGGGGGCACTAAAGAGCACAATATGTTACTATACTAATGAGACAATGCGGAGCTTCCCCTGATGGCTATGGGGTGGCAGCACACCGGACACTGGCCGGACGAACCCTACAGGGCAGCCCACCACACAGTCCAACACAGCCCAGCACAACCAACACCACAGCGAAATTCACGGGATCAGAAACTCCGCACTGACAAAAGCTGCCAGTGGCCAGAGGCCAGGCAGACACCACAGCAGGAGGGCCAAAAGCACCGCGCTGCTGCCGTCACAGAGGCACTGCTGGGGCCAGGGCTGGAAAAACACCAAAAGACCTGCCACCTCCAAGAAACCAGACAGCAGCCCGGCACCACTAGCCCAGCCCCTGCAGCCACCCGCCGCTGCTGAGCAACTCACTTGCAGGTCCCAGGCTCTGGCCTCCCGCTTTCAGCCAGCCAGCCAACATTCAATCCGTGTCCGGGTCTACAGCTGCAGCGATCGAGTGACTCGGAGACCGCTGCAACGTCTCGGCATGGCGTTCCATCAAGTTAGAGATTTAGAGAAAGGGACCGAAAGGCCACAGAGTCAAGCCGCACTGTGGCAAGCAATCGCAATCACAGCCACTTCCGACTCTCTCATGTAAAAGGCATTTAATCACCAAGCAGGTGCCAGTTCGTCTCGCTGAAACGGCAGAAACTGTAGAAATAGACAGTTAATGGCTTGAATTATTGATGTAAAATGTTCACTCTCTTGCGTCCCACGAGGTCTGGGTAACACACGTTGTGGGACGTGAGATCCGGTCGGCCGACTGAGACTATATACTTTGCAATAAACCCTAGATTTTGGGAAATTAACATTGTGCCTGGCGTATCAGTTTGTGTGTGGTGATTGTGCCTTGTTTCCATGCACGAGGGTCCCCCAGGGGCCCATCATGTTTAGATATTGATTTTCCTTTTAGACTGAGTAGTGGCATAATTACCACGTGGCAACTTGGAGGGGGTCTGGGCCGCTTTCTCAAATATTTTAAGCATCGAAGCCCTGAAGGCCTCCCATTTTTCTGGGGAATCGTGCTTTGATGGGTAAGTTGCTCTCCTCTCAGAGGAGGAGGAAGAAGAAAACCTATGACATCGCTTTTTTGACTTTTTAGTCTAAGATGAGGACGACTTCGACTTGTGACAAGATTTTCTACCGGATTCATCTGAATCCTTTTTGAAGACTTATTTCTCCTCCCCACCGCCAGCTCACCTCTGCGTTCCCCAAGAGCCTTACTTGACATGGCCTGACAGGACCCGCACTCATCAACCCGATGGTCTGGGCTGAGGCACCAGAGGCAATTCCGATGGGGGTCGGTTACAGACATCTTCCTGCCACAGTTCAGAATTTTTTTTTACCCGGTCTTGGATGTGGAGGGAGTTGAAGACTAGGACATTGTCGAAGAAATTCTTGATGCGAGGTTCGTAACACGAAGCAGTTACATTGGAAAAACGGAACTGAGATAACGGACGCTGCTCGAGCCCTTTATACAGCGGATGACGTCGACACCCTAAGGTGGCCCTCGAGGGACTGCGACTCTGTGGTCTCGAACACAGAGCCCCCTGGTGAAATATTCTTCTGAAGCAGCTGGAGCTGGGATACGAATATCATAAGATGAGGAATACGTGGGAGGACACAATCCATTCGAAGATCGCCTGCTGGGCATCGCTGTGACCAAGTCTGACCGTCTGCTCCTTCCAAAAGTTCCTCCTCCAGCCACCAAGGAAAGAGCTGACCCGGAGCTGCAGTTGTCTTCCCGTGGAGACCTGCCAGTGACATTGTTGTTCTTCATCACAAAGGTACTTTTGGACTCCTGGGTACTTACTCAGGCAGTTTTTGTGTTGCCGTTCGCTCCTCCTGAGCTCTTGAGTCACATTGGCATGGACGACCCAACCGTGTTCTCCTGTGCCTAGGGACATCCGTCCTAGAGGCTGAAATCCTTCCGTTGGCCTATCTAGTCCCCCTGAGCCCTTTGAATCTAATTCCGTTACTTTTTACGAAAAAGCTTCTTCTGATATTTGACAACCTTACAGAGTCTGCCTTACTTTGTTCTGTAACTCAAGGGTCATTGGTCCCCCAGTGTCCCCACCTGACGTTTTGAGACACTCACTCTCCAGGTAGGGTTGGAATTCTAAAGTAAGGCTTTCCTAAAAGTTGCCTACCTACCAGTATTGCTATTTAAGTAAATGTTGGTTGAAGAATGATTTGCTTCTTTCGATCCTCAATTCTTCTGAGGTGACTTCTGCGACCAGGGTGGAGTCTCTGTAGGCCCAGACAGATGCCCTCTAAGTAATATCCCCAAGAGCCACCATCCCAAGTCCCCCAGCATTCCCAGGTACCAGTCAGTCCCAGACCACCAACCATAAAACTGTTAGCCCCCCATCGATCAGAAAAGATCTAAAAACAGGGATCAGTTGCCTTCATTATAGGTCACGTGATTTATTGCTGCAAGGTGCAGGGAGGGATAAAACGACATAGCTTAAACAAGGGTGGGGAGCTTTGGTTGGGTGCCAAAGTGTCTGAAATCGAACTGTAGTTTGTTCGAAAGGAAGGATTTGAAGTATCCTCTTAGCCCATGTCTGCAGTACCAAGTGCACATTAGGTCAGAGATAGAGCATGTATTGTTTTTCTTTGCATAATTGCCAATTACTTGCATCTTTGTACCGGATGACATGCAAGGAGGAACAAACGTGGAAGAAGATGGAAAGATGGAGCTGGGACCAATGGCCTAGCATCCCCTATGGAGCAGGTAGCCTATGTATTGGGTCGCATCAAACAGCCATTTGGATTTGCACATTATGTAACTTACGTCACTGATGATGCTGCGTGCCTTAATAAAGTGTTGCTCATTCTGATTTTGCCAGAACGTTCCATGGCAGCAGAGTTCTTTGCTGGCGCATTTCTATTTTTGTAGGAATAAAACCTTATTCTCCTTGCAAGAGGTGCGCCGAGCATTTTTCCCTAGTGGGTTGCATTTTTTCTGGTGTGAGCGTTGAGGGGTTTCTCTACACTACTCTATACTTAGCTGCTAATCATCTAAAGGTCTACTATTGAACGTAATATTGCAACAACAAATATCTAATATACATATATATATATATATATATATATGCATTGTCCCAGGGTACATAATAAACATATTGTTATACAACTACAGGCTTTAAGTGTTTCCTTGACTATAAGTGAGCTCAAAAGATCTTTGTACTCAACTACAGCCTTTCTCCCTAGACTAAGCCTGGCTGCTCGACCGCAACTACCAAACCTTTTGGGTAGTTCAGGCAAAACCTAAGAGTTAGAGCCCTGTACTCATAAGAGTGAGTCTTTTACAGTCCTACCCTAGGTGGACTTTAGTAAAACTCCCTAACAGGGTGAACATGGTTCACCCTGGAACTCAAAGCCTTGCGTGCTTTAAAAAGATCTGCGGAAAATAAATGGCTAAAATCGCCAACTCAAGCAAATAAAAGCCTGTTACAGACTTCAGCTAACAATTACAAGAAAGACATTATTGAATCCAAAAGTGAAGTCTACAACCAGGGAATCTCGAATGCCCAATCCAATACCAGAGAGTTATTCACCATCCTCCGTGAACTGGAATCACCAGCACCTACTCCAGATCATACTGTTAAAGATAAACTATGGTGTTCCAATATTCAAAATGCCCTAGTTGACAAAATGTCACTATTACAACGAAAAATAGAACTAAAGAAATCTAAATTTAGCCTTAACCAAAGCCCCCCCAACTACACCCTACTCATTGGACACCCTTAAGGTTACCAAATTCACATTCACTCCACTCACTACCTCAGATACCATTAACATCATTAAAAGTCTAAAACCTTCTAGAAGCAAAGGCGACATTTGCCCTGCAACCTTGGTAAAAGAATGTGAGGCTGAATTTGTTACCAGCCTCATCGATAACTCATTTGCCACTAAAACAGTCCCGAAAGATCTAAACAGCCTGGGTTCTACCCTTCCTTAAAACACTCACCCTAGACCCCAATATCCCTACTAATTCCCGCCCCATTACCACAGTACCTTTTTTACTTAAAATACTTGATCGTGCAGCCCATCTGCAGATCTAAAAATACTTAGAAGACAATCATCTCTTGGGCCTAAAACAATCAGGTTTCAGACCAGGTCACGGTACTGAAACAGCCCTAGTAGACTTGAAAACACAAATGGACCAATATAAAGATAAAGGTGAATTGTGTATCCTCCTTCTGCTAGATCTCTCAGCAACTTTTGATCTGGTAAATCATGAGCTCCTGTGCCAACACCTCGAGATCGCTGCCCAATTCTCCCGATATTCCATCAATTGTATTAAATCATTTCTATCTAATTGGACCACAAGGGTCTTGTCAGACACCTCAGCGTTCCCCCCCCCCCCCGCATCCATGTGACCTGTGGCGTACCGCAAGGTTCGTGTGCATCACACACTATACAATGCATTTACCAAGCTCCTGTTTGACAAAATTGATAGAATGGGCATCACGTATACAAATTATGCAGATGATACTCTAATACTCATTCCAATCACTGGATGCTATGGCACAGACTCCAAAAATCTAACAGAATCTACCTTGCAATCCAGGTCTGGGTAGCCCTCAATGAATTGTGCCTCAATGACAATAAGACTGAGCTTATCCTCATTGGAAGCAAAACTAAACGAAACAATCTCTCCCATCTCCACAAATCATTCATCATCGATGGCAATACCATTCCGGTTGCCAATGATATACAAAACTTGGGGTCTATATCGACTCATCACTCACCTTAAACAGATATGTCAATGCTGTTTCCTCAGCAGCTTACACGGCCAAACTGATAAGAGCCAGCAGACCCTTTCTCTCCACAGAAAACACCATCACCCTGGCCAGGGCCTTGATACTCTCCAGGATTGATTACTGTAATTCACTTTTTGCAGGAACAAGTACTAGAAATATCAAAAAAACTACAAACAGTACAAAATAACGCTATAAGAGTTGCCTTAAATATTCTAAATCACAAACACATCTCAACTATCAGAAGAAATATCCATTGGCTCCCTGTCCATGATACCAATACCTTAGTAACCTCACCTGCAAAGTCCATTCCAATAGACCAACCCGTTCTGCTTACACTACCCTGCTTATAACCCCTAGACATAGAAGACAGAAAGCAGGAGGTAAACATTTCCCAGCAATAGCACCCAAACTGTGGAATGCCCTCCCCACCAACTGAGAAATGACACCTCCTTTTGGCCATTTAGAAAAAAAATCTAAAAACTCTACTCTTTAGGTCTGACCCCCTTCAATAGTCACATAGTCTCGTGACCAAATGCCAAATGTCTATATGTCCAATTATATGATGTAATGAGGAAATCTAATGTGCAAATGTGTAAAATGTGTAAATATGCAACGAAATTGGTGTCATAAGACTTGTAAATCGGTAACCATATGCGATAATGAGGAAATGTTATAATGTGTAATTGTGTATAATTGTGTATAATTGTGTAAATATGTAACGAAGTTGGTGGCATTTAAGACTTGTAAACCAGTAACCATGTCCTTAAGTAATTCACAGCGCCTAGTTGCTTTTGGGCGTTGTGTGCGGTACAAAAAAAATAAAATAAAGGGAGGCGCTGTTGCGCACAACGGAAATGGCTGCCTGATTCCAGAGCTCCAGCTCCACTAAGATATCCTGCCCCATATAATCCGTTTTAACATTGCCTGCGCATCCTAAACGTTCTGGGAAGGTAGCCCAGCCATCCGTGGTGGGTCAGTCGAATTCCTGTGAATCAGAGGCCAGGAAAGCCAGAGATACAGCCCCAGGCAGATCGGCCGACACACGTGGCTGAATATATCCTGCGCCGAGCTCCAGGGAGATCAATGCGAGTGCCGCTGCGCGATTGAAGGACCGATGCCCCTGATGGGAGGAGCCTGAACTGCGGCCCAGGCCCTACGCCCTGCTGGTAATAAGCTGCGGTCTCTGGGTTGGCCGTGATGCGGGTGGTTCAGTCGGACGAACCGACCCACGTTCCAGTCCGGCCCCGGTGTGTAGCGGCCCGCAGCCGTTGAGCTCCAAAAAAAAAAGCCTCTTCCGGAATATGCATTACAACACGGGGAGAGGCGTGCGGCGGGCCCGCGATTCAGGACCGCGAGGAGGCCCGGAGACAGGAACGTCTGGTAAGAAGGCACGGCTCGACGGCGGCTGAGTGGCCGAAAAAGGACACATTTTTCGGGGGCAGCGGCTTGCAGACCCAGCGACAATCCTCACTGAGCCAATATACTTTATCTGCCGTCCCGTTGGACCGCGAATCCCAGTGGTACACGTGGCCCCCTCCCAAGACCCCCCCGATACCAGCACTGGGCGGGCCCACGCTCAGGTGATCTGCTCCGGCTCCCAGGCACACCATAGTACGCGCCACGGGACCTCCGGGGGCACAAGCTTGCACTGCTGAATACGGAGAACGTCCCGCGTGGGGAACCGGGCTGGGTGGAGACCCCCAACATATACAGCAGCTGCGGACCGGGGCGGCTCAGAAACCCCCTTAAAATGACACAGAAGTATTAAGCACTTTGAATGCAGTAAGCGTGGAGTACTGCACGTGGGGCAGGGGGGACAGTCCATTCGGACCACCAAGTTCCGGCTGGGGGCTCATTGTGTAACCTTCATAATGCCTCTAGTCCCTTAATCTGATCTGCTCCCAGGGCTCCGACACTGCATAAGGAGCAAGGGAGGACGGCGAATAGAAATTCGGCTAACAGTATACTGCACCGCTTGGGAACACGATTCCAACAGTATCATGGGCGACCCACAGAAGTCGGGAAAAAGTTCCAAAACTCTGGGGAAACAGAAGAAAGGCCCAATGGACGCTTACTCGGGCAGTCAGACTCTGGCTACGTCGGCTGACGAAGCCCCCGCTACTGAGCCTAGTGAGAATTTAGACAACTTAACCACAATAGTGCAGAATGGTTTCCGCGCAGTCAACACGAAATTAGATGACATAGTGTCCACTGTCGGCTCCTTAAAGGCTAGAGTGGAGAAAGAAAGTTTGCGTATAACAGAAACCGAAAGCAGGATAAGCACTAATGAAGACACTATCTCAGATCACAGCCGTGACATAACCCAAATCAAAGGAAACATGGCGAAACTACAGAACAAATGCGAGGACTTAGAGTCGCGCTCCAGGAGAAACAATATCCGCGTGGTGGGCATAGCGGAATCTTTTGGCAAAGGCCAAATGGAGAAAATTCGAGATACTGCTTAAAACCCTGTTTGGACCGGAGACATTCTCTGAACATTTTTTGGTGGAACGAGCACACCGCACATTGGCCCCAGCACCCAAACCAGGCGCACCACCACGTACTATAATCACGCGACTCCTCAACTACAGGGACAGAGCTACAATCCTACGTAATGCAAGAGAGGCGGGCACCCTCCAATATGAGGAAAGTCGCATTCACATTTACCCAGATTTCTCCTCAGGGGTACAGGCAAGCAGAAGATCCTATGAGCCGGTCAAGAGGCTCGTAAGAGAACGCCAGATCCCATATGCTTTGATGTTCCCGGCAAAGATGAGGATTCAGCCCGCGGGAAGGGCCCATTTCTTTGAATCTCCGGCCGAAGCCATGCAATATATTGAAACGTTCATAGTCCTTAATCCTAGAGGGGGCAGACCGTCACAAAACAACAGACCCAGACCTGCAAACTAAGAAACACTTGACTGTCAACCCTTTCTAAGTCTATATTCACGATAAGTATCGGATCAAGCTGTACCAGGCAATTTGGTTGGTGGAGTTGTTGGACCTGATCGGCGGCCATGTGAAGCAACATGGCCACCCACTGAATATTCCATAAGTTTTGTTGGACACATCGTCAAGTTGGGGGTGATGATGAGGGTGGGGGGATGGGACAGGGTGAGGGGTTTGGTGAAGGAATTCAGCTCTTGTATTGACTTATGGTGGCATCTTGTTGGGGGTTGGTGCCACTCTACAGAGCCATGTTCATGTGTGAAGTGGTTGGAGGGGACTTGTTGGTTAAAAAGTAAAATTATGGTGGCATCGAGGCTGGCACCGATTGAGTTGCACGATTACTGTAAACCTGTTGAGTTTGACAATGGCTAATGCTCCATTTCAAAGCCCCGGTGTTGGGCTTGCGGTTAAACTCCTGACGTGGAAAGTTCGGGGATTAAATAATCAGGTTAAGGTCAAGAAGATTTCCAACTATGTTGCCAGGCATAATTCCCAAATCCTGATGCTAGAAGAGACCCATGCGGTAGGATTGAGGAACGCCCAGATTTATTTATTTATTTGGATTTGTAGAGCGCACATCTGCCCGGGGGCATCGTGGCGCTAAGAAGTCTTACTTGTTACAGGCATACATGGTGAATATACAGATAGGCATAGACGCGTTTTTTCATACATTTTCTGTTATTTCCATAATTACAGTGATGAGAATACAGGTGAGGCGGGGTTAGTGGAACAGCGTGGTTTTGAGTAGTCTACGGAAGGCATGGTATGATTTTTCGCTTCTTAAGGCGGTGGGGAGTGCGTTCCAAATTTTGGGTGCTAGGTGTTGGAAGTTGGACCCTCCGGCTTTGCTTCTTTTGAAAGTGGGTACATAGGTCTGGTTGGTCAGGTGTGACCTGGTAGGTCTAGTGGAGGTATGGAGGGTGATCCTTTCAGAAAGATAGGGTGGGGCATTGGCAGAGAGGCATATGTGTGTGATGGCCATGGATTTAAATAGTATGCGTTCTTTTATAGGTAGCCAGTGTGCTTCTTTTCTGGCTTGGGAGATGTGCTCCCTTTTTGGAATGCTAAGGGCTGCTCTTAGAGCATTGTTTTGTGTGACTTGCATTTTTTTAATGTTTTGTGCAGATGTGCCCAGGAAGAGGGCGTTGCAGTAGTCCAATTTGGTACCTACTGTGGCTCTGGCTACATTCAGGCAGTTTTTAGGGGATAGGAAGGGTTTAACGGCGTTTATTATCTTAGTGGTTAGTGCAGCAGAGGAGGCTATGCCATTGACTTGCCGTGTCATGGAGAGAGTGGAGTCGAGGTATACTCCTAGCGTTTTTACCGCAGTGGAGACTGTGATGGTGCAGTTATCGACGTTAAAGGATTTGTATAGAGGCGGGAGTTTATTTAGTGTTTCTTTGGTGCCAACTAGTAGGATCTCTGTTTTGTCCGCGTTAAGGCAGAGTCCGTTGGCTGCCATCCAGGTTTGAATGGCTGTGTATATTTTAGTTAGTGCTGCGGCGTCTTGTTCATATAAGCCAGCAAGGGGGAGCAGGACTTGTGTGTCGTCAGCATAGTTGGTGTAAGCTATGTGGTGATGGTCGAGGTCATTGAACAGAGGGAGGGTGAAAATGTTGTATAGGGTGGGCGCAGTGCAGGATCCTTGTGGGACGCCACAGTGGGTGGTGGTTGGGGTAGCGTTTGCAGATTCAGAAAAGACTTTCATAAGTCGACCCTCGAGGAAGGATTTGACCCAGGAGACGGCTTCCGGCGAGAAGTGAGCTTCATTTTTAAGTTGTGTGCCTAGAATGTCATGATTGACCAGGTCGAAGGCAGCAGATAGGTCTAATAGTAGGAGGAGAGCCGGTTTGCCTTTGTCCATGATGTCATTAAGTTGAATTTTAAGGTCTAGAAGGGCCGATTCGGTCCCATGCCCCGGGCGGAAGCCCGATTGCCTTTTGCCTAAGATGCGATTTTCTTCGAGGTAGTGCTGTATTTGTGAGTAGGATCTTGAGCAGGAAGGGAACTGTTGTAATGGGTCTATAGTTGTTGGCGTTTTCTGGATCTAGAGTGGGTTTCTTGAGAAGGGGGCGCATCCAAGCTTCTTTTAGGCTGGTTGGGACTGAGTTAGAGTTGAAGGATGCATTAATGAAGGATTTGAGGAATGGTGCTTGTGTCTCAACACAGTCTTTGACTAGTTTGGCGGGGCAGGCGTCGCCTTTGCAGTTGGAGGGTTTGATTCTGTTAACGATATCGATTACCTCTTTTTCTGAGACTTCTCTAAATTTAAAGGGTGTGATGTGACTTATCTTTTTGTTCTCAATCACTGTTTCCTTAGGGGATGCAACTAAGATTTGCTGAGTGAGATTTTTGTGATGGTTTAAGATTTTGGCTTGGAGGAGTTCGATTTTTTTTAGAAGGGCGGTTTGTATGGTGTTACACCAGGCTTGGTCCTTGATAATCTCTTGTGACTTAGTGGCTGGTGTGGAGAGTTCCTTGAAGATGGCGAAGAGCTCTTTGGATTCTGAGGTGGCGTTGGAGATTCTTTCATTATATGAAGATTTGGCTGCTATGATGCTTTTTTTGTATTGGGTGGCCAGTGATTTGTAGGACGATAGTGAGGAGGCATTGGGTGCTTTTTTCCATACGTTGAGGGCTTTGCGTTTTTTAGTTCGTAGTTCTTTTAGTTCTGCTGAGAACCACGTATTGGAGTGTTTGGAGTTTTTGGATTTTTTCTTTTGTAGGGGGGCGATGATGTCAATGGCAGTGCTAATGGTGGTTTTGTAGATATCTGCCAGTGCAGCTGGGTCAAGTGAGGCAGGGAGGTTGTTCGTGAGAGGGGCTAGGTAGGGTGTGATGCTTTCTTTGGTGAGGTTCTTGGCGCTCCTGGCCAAGGCTGGGGGTGCAGGTGAGAGTTTTTTTACCGAGTTGATAGGTAGGGGGATGAAGAAGTGAATGAGAAAGTGGTCGTACCATGGCGTGGGCGTGGTGGAGCTGATGTCGATGCCGCAGTTGTGGTCAACTACCCAGTCAAGGGTGCGCCCTTTACTGTGGGTAGGTTGGAGAACTCTTTGTACAAAGCCCATTTCTTGGAGAGCTTGTGCTAGCTTAGTGGATGGTTTATCTTTCTGGTCGTGGAGCCCCAAGTTGAGGTCTCCTAGGAGAATGGTTTTGGTAGTGGTTTTAAGGTTTTCACCTAGCAGGTGTGTGAGGTTGTCTTGGAAGTCCAGTAAAGGGCCTGGTGGGCGATATACTAGATTGAGAGTGATGGTGGTGTTGTGAGATAGTGCGATCTTGGCAGATAGAAACTCAATGTTATCCCCTAGTTTGGAGGGAGTTTGTCTTAATTCAAGGTGGTCTTTGACTATGAGTGCCACTCCTCCACCTGTAGATGATGTTCTGTCCTGTCTGAGGATGGAGTATCCTGGTGGATTGGCTAGTGAGATGGCTGGGCCGGCGGCGTTGTGTAGCCAGGTTTCGGTGATGGCAAGAATGTCGAGGTCAAGGTTGGTGAGAAGGTCATGGATTTCGGTGGCGTGGGCAGGGAGGGATCTGGCATTAATTAATGCACACTGTAGGTCTGGGCGAGGTGTGGGAGTGGTATTGGGCTTTTTGGCTACCTTCTTGGGAGTGGACAGTTTCTTGTGTTCAGGGGATATTTTGTTTTCAATTTTGCTTAGAGGGGTTTGCTGTGAGTGTCTGGAGCGGAGGCCTAATTTTTGATTTCTAGAGTTTGTGGTTCTGGGGTGCGTTGAGGGTTGGTTGGGTTTGTGTTCTGTAGGTTTGGTGAAAAAAGATGGGAGGAAAGGCGTAGGGGCGATGAGTGCGGATGGTGGGGGTGTGGTATTGGCCATGATGGGTGAGCATAGGGTAGCAGTCATCTGTAGGTGCAGTTAGTTAAGGCACAGTGTGGAAGTCAGGTAACAGAGGTTTGGGCCCTGTTTACTAGCAGTGTGGGCACAGGCACAATGCAGCAATTCACTAACAGTGTGGGGCACAGGCACATAGCAGCAATTCACTAACAGTGTGGGGCACAGGCACATAGCAGCAGTTCACTAACAGTGTGGGGCACAGGCACATAGCAGCAGTTCACTAGCAGTGTGGGGCACAGGCACAATGCAGCAATTCACTAATATTCCTGGGCAGCGGCTAGGAGTGGGGCCTGAATCAGACGTACTAGAACGAGAGTCGCGCTAGGGAGCTGCGTACATTTGAATGCGCATATGTATGCTCTATAGAGCAGCTTATAATGGCATAGTGGTACTTACAGCGGGTTTTTGTCCGTGATGGGGCAGAGTTCGTTTAAGGATATCCTGGGCAACTCGCCACGCGCCGAGCACGGCGAACAGGGGCAAACAGGGCCTTAGAATGGCCTTTGAAGGTGGCCGGCTCTTCCGCCTGCCGGCGGATGTTGGGTGCTATTAAGCACGGTTGCTTAGCAACCAGGACGCTGAGCCTCGCTCTGGCGCCGCATCGCGCCCGACATTTTGTTTTCTTTTTTTTGTTTTGATGTCGGCGCGGCTGCAGGAGCGCGACCCGGGCCGCTTCTGGGTTAGGGGTGGGCGGCAGGGAGGTGGAAAGGCGCTCTTGGAAGGGTGGGCAGCACAGGGGTGCTGGTGGGGGCTCGTGGGGGCCTGTCTGGGCGGCGATCCTCTTCGTGCCTCGTGGCACGGTGCAGCAGCTCAGATGAGCTGATCCTAGGCTGGGGAGGGTGGGGGCTCCTGCCCTCGCCACCTGGCCGATGAGACTGAGTGTAGAGGGGCAAACAGGGCCTTAGAATGGCCTTTGAAGGTGGCCGGCTCTTCCGCCTGCCGGCGGATGTTGGGTGCTATTAAGCACGGTTGCTTAGCAAATATTGCCCAGGTGGGGTCACCTGAGGTTCTACACTGACTATTCATCCCAGTCCAGAGGGGTGATCACCCTTATTCATCCAGGCTTTGAGTTCAGGGTGGGTGGTCACAAGGCTGATCCTCTGGGCAGATATGTCATGGTCTGGAGGGAGGTGGCTACTCAACAAATTCTCCTGGTCAACACGTACAGGCCTAACATGGATGACCCTGCTTTTTACATGGATTTATACCAGATAATTATGTCACTTGATGTTCCGAATGTGTTATGGGGGGGAGACTTCAATCTGGCCTTGGACCAGGTTCTTGATAGATCCTCGAAGGTGGTTAGAACCCCAAGTAGGGCAGTACTAAATTTGAGACATGTTTTGTCACCACTTTTGCTGGTAGATGCTTGGCGTAAAACGCATCCTGATTGCAGGAGATATACGTTTTATTCCTCGGTACGTGACTCGGAGTCTAGGATTGATTATTGGTTTGGTTCCATGTCTTTGATGACTGTGGTGGGGGAGTGCGAAATCCTTCCTCGAACACTGTCAGATCATTCCCCAATGATGTTGGAACTAGTGTTCCGGAATACCCCATGCCCTGCTAGGAGGTGGAGGATGCTGGGTGGAATGTTGGGGGACCCGGGAACATTAGAAGCACTCCATGCTGAGATCACAGCGTTTCCATCCAACAATGTGGGATCAGTTGACAAATACTCAACGGTGTGGTAATCCTTCAAGGTCTGGATAAGGGGTGTGTTGATGTCCAAAACTACGGGTATGCTGGAGGCTGTGAGAACCAAGTTGTCAACTATCGAAAGCAAACTAGATGTTCTGGAAAAAACATACACGAACACGCAAGACAAAGCGGTATTAGCCAATATACACACGCACCTTCAAGAGTTTGATAAGCTCGCCATAAGGGAAGTCCGATACGTGGCGGCCCCTATATGCGCGCGGAGATACGGGGAGGGTAACAAGGCTGGCAGGACACTTTCCAACTTACTCAAGCACGATAGACAACCCACACAGATCAAGAGTATACGCATTGTACAGGGCAGGGTACTGCTCAGAGATGAAGACATTAATGGGGGTATTTATGGAATTCTACAAGGAATTATATTCAAATAAAGACAAGAAAACACTCGCAGAAATTAAGATATACCTTGAGGCTCTCTCCCTCCCTAAACTCCCCGATGAAGAACGCCTAGCGCTAGATCAACCGGTGACTGCGGAAGAGATTGTAGAAGCGGTCAAAGCATTGGCTTCGGGCAGGGCACTAGGGTAGGACGGGTTGGGAGCTGAATTCTACAAAGAATTTCACGAGGAGCTCGTTCCGATACTGCTGCAGGTGTGGGAGGAGGCACTAGAGTCCGGCAGGTTACCCCCAACTATGAGAGAAGCTATTATAACCGTACTCCATAAGCCTAGGCGACCACCACAAGACTGATGCTAAAATATTTGCAAAGGTCCTGGCGAATCGGCTTCTGCCGGCAGTCCCTACCCTAGTACATCCTGATCAGAATGGGTTTATCCCTGCACGATCTACGGCCCTGAACCCCCGAAGACTCTTTGGCATAATGGAACAAATAGATCCCGCGAGGAGCGCAGTGGCCATATCCCTTGACTCTGAAAAAGCGTTTGATTCTGTCTCATGGGTCTATATCCTTGGGGTTCTGGAGGAGTTTGGGATGGGGCCCAACTTAAGATATGTGAAATTACTGCCTGGGGCTCATGTCCTGACCAATAGAGCCATTTCCCAGATGTTCCTGTTGGGGAGGGGAACCAGACAGGGCTGCCCGTTTTTGCCCTTGCTGTTCGCATTAACCATTGAGCCAATGGCGGCTTCGGTCCGTCTCAGACATGCGGGTAGAGGGATCAAAATAAAGGGATCTAGCCAGCTAATATCGCTCTATGCGGATGACACCTTATTATAAGTCAAGGAACCTGAACTCAATATAACACCCATTATGGCAGAGATGCAGGAGTTTCCAGATTACTCTGGGTACACGATAAACAAGGCCAAATCGGAAATATTTCCGCTTACACCGGCCACCCAGTGCACCACAGTGACAGATGGACTCAAATGGTCTGAAGACCGTATCAGATACCTGGGAATTCTCGTCTCCAGAAATAAGCTTACATTATATTCAGATAACCACGAAAGCGCCCTGCAGACTAACGGCCAAGCTCCAGATGTGGGGGCGACTCCCGATCTCTTTAGCCGGACGAGTCGCTATTCTTAAAATGGTTATCCTACCTAAACTTCTTTATCCGTTTGTCATCATCCCTATATGGCCTGGCAGAGCCTTCTTCCCCAAACTCAGATTCATGGCGGTAACATTTCTCTCGAATGGTAAGACAGCGAGGATAAGCTGGGAAAAAATGACAGCACTCTATTCTTCGGGAGGTATATCAGCCCCTGATTTCGAGCTTTACTATTATGTGGCCCAGGCTCAATTTGCTAAATATTGGTACAATGACGAGTACAGCACACCATGCATGGATAGACTAATATACTACACATCCCACAAACATACAATCAGTCATTTTTGATCCACACTATGGAGACATGTGTGAATACAATCCAGTTAGCTGCACAGTCAGGGCATGGGAAGCTATATACAAAAGGCTTAGACTTGAGGCCCCTTATAACCCCGAGATATCTCTGTAGAACTTTCCGGGGATTCCTCCTACATATGACATGAGCATACATGAATGATGGGACCCTAACTGTGAAATGAAGCTTGGTGACATGTTTGTCAATGGCACTTTTTCAAACCTGGGTCTGTTGCTGAGGGCGCTGGGAGATGGTCCACTGAAAACGCTCTAATATTACCGTATGAGATCTGCATTTCAAAAAAGGTGGCCTCTCTTCCCGGACGAACCTCCACCACATCCATGTATACAACTAGTGACAGCTAAAAATGGCCTGGGAATCTCTAGGCTATACACTGAAGTCCAGACCCACACAGCGAATCAGATAAGGGAGCGGTGGGAGGCAGACTTACAAGTTCCCATCGAAGAGAAGAAATGGGCCAGATACTGTTCACTAACTAAAAAGATCTCCCTTAACTCTGGCCTGAGGTTGATCCAATTTAAAATTCAAAATAGATTACATTACACGCCGGTCAGGATCGCTAAGTTCGCACCGGATGCCTCGGATGCCTGCCCCAAATGCAATGCTCCTCAGGCCTGTTCCTTTCATATGTAGTGGGACTGTCCGGTGGTTGGGGGGTTCTGGAGGGCAGTAACAGAAATGTTGGAAGAAATAACTCGGGTTCCCCCCGATTTGACAAAGCAGAAATATCTGTTTGGGGACATAGGCAAGCACTCAGAAAAAATCAGAAGACTATTCAACATTTCATGTGTGGTTGCCAAAAAATGTATTTTATTGAAGTGGAAAAGCGCTCTGCCACCCAGCATGAACCAATTCCTACAAGAATTGACAATGTCAATGAGTCAGAGGAGCAGTTTGTTTTGACCCAAACTTCGACGTGCAGACCCAAAGACATCTGGGGCCCGTTTAGAGTTTACCTGTGCAATATGATTACTGATGATGACCTGTCACCATGACATTGTTTTGTTAAACTGCATTGAACCAATTTGTTCCTGTTGTATCTGTGAAATGAACTGTGCAATGGTGCTGTTGGCCTTTTTGTTACCACTAATAAAAAAAGAGTTTTAAAAATAAATAAACAAGGAGTACCTTTCTTTCATTATTTGTCAGTGTAATGCTAGTGTTTGTGCACTTTTATTTTTCAAAAGACATTTAAAGTCCCCAGGAACAGCCTGGGCTGCGATCCCTGCCCTAGTCACCATCATCCCCTAGTTTGTAATATATCACTGGAATCAGATAGCCTGAACAAGTTCAGGGAAAGATTAATGTTAGGGAGAATTCTCATTCAATGGCTAATTTCCCTTACCCAGTGAGTCCCTCAGCAGCTTTGCTGGATTTCTGGAGTTATTTTTCCACTTGGGAAGAGTGTGAGCTTTTCCCCCACTCTTACCCATGTTTTGCCATGTGCATTTCATCCGTTTTTGTGATTGTGGACTCTGGAGTACACCACTTCAGTAGGCCCCTTCTTTTGTGTGTTACACAGCACCTTCAGTGCAGTGATACAGGGTTGTCTTTTAGACTTCCCACCGACTCCATTTCTGGGGCTGACTACTGTCCCCCAGAAAAGGGTTAAGTTGCCATTAACTTTACTTAGTCATTTAACCACAGCTCCAGTACACCCGATCTTACATGGAGTACTGGAAAGGGTTAATCCTTAGCCCTTTTTATCTGTACCTCCTAGAGCATTGTTTCGCTCTTTTAACATTTAGACTTGGCTGGTGGCAGTGGCATCTACCCTAATTTTTCTACCGCGATACTATATAAACGTGGTATTGTTTTAGTCTATTATATTAGCCTCGAACTTAAACCCACTTGACAAAATACTTTTTCTTTTGGCCCCGGTCGGGTTTATTCGCCATTTCTTTTTGTTAAAGTCCTTGTGTTTTACTTTCCGTGGCAAACCAGGTTTGCCTTCTTTGTTCACTGTCTTTTGGTGGGCTTCTGCCAAGAAGCCCTCCTCTAGGCGCCTGGGTGTCCAGGTGGGCTGAATGTGAGGGAGAGGTGTAGTCACCTCCTGCACAGGGTATCCTAGGAAACCCAAGTCGCACTTTGCCATGATTGGCTGAGGTGGTTGTCCTGGCTGGACAACCCCCCTGCTGTGTGATCGACAGCCAGGTTGTGTGAATGGGGATTTTCGCATAAAAGGCAGGTCTCTTGGGCTAGAAGTCAGAGTCGCCACTGGAACTACATGGAACCGAAGAGAAGCGGAGAAGAAGACGGCTGCTGCAACTACCCCGTCCTGGTGAAGCCCTGCTGCAGTCCAGAGCTATCTACCCTTCGATGACCAGAGAAGATCCAGTCTGGAGTCTTCTTCCCTCGAGTCTAGTGGGGATAAGGAACAAGTTACTTACCTGTAACTGTTGTTCTCCAGCATGGGTCTGGCATGGATTCACATGCTCATGAATATTCCCCGTCAGGCTGGAAATCCTCTGTAAAGAAAAAATCAGTTTCAGTTTCGTTTCTGAACTGTCTTTCTCCTAATAACCAGTCACTGGTCTCTGGGTCATACTGCCCCCAGCCAATGACTGCCCTCAACCTAAGCCCCTCCTCTGGCATCCATCCTCATATTTGGTAGCAGGTAAAGTGGCAGTAGGAACAAGTGAAGAGCCGCAGAGGGGTAGGAGGGAGGGTTCGCATGTGAATCTATGCCAGACCCATGCTGGAGAACAACAGTTACAGGTAAGTAACTTGTTCCTTCTCCAGCATGGGGTCTGGCATGGATTCAAATGCTCATGAATACAAGAATACATAGCAGTACACACATGCACAACCAGGGGAGCTGGCAAGGCTCAACATTAAGCATTTCATCAACTCAACATTAGGCATCTCTTACCTCCTCACCAGGCCCACCTTCAGACGAACAGGTTGTGCAGCACTGCCTGGCCGACTCTGGACTCCTCCCTGGAATCCCGGTCGACGCAGTAGAATCTCGTGAAGGTGTGCGTCGACCTCCACGTAGCAGCCTTGCAGATGTCCAGCAGGGGCACACCAGACAGGAACGCCGTGGTAGCAGCGAACGCTCTGGTCGAATGGGCTCTCGGACGGGCGGGCAAAGGTCGGTTTGCCAACCAGTGACGGTGCATTATGCAGCCGGAGAGCCATCTGGAAATGGAAGCCTTCGAGAGGGCCTTCCGTTGGTTCACAGGTCCAAAGTTCACAAACAGCTGTGAAGTCTTCCGAAAACTCTTCATGCGGTCATCGTAAAACTTCAGCGCTCTAGCTACATCCAGCGAGTGCAAAGTCCTCTCAGCCGGCGACAAAGGCGACGGGAAGAAAACAGGTAACACCAAGGGCTCGTTGAGATGGAAGTCCGACGGCACCTTGGGCATGAAGGAGGGGTGCGTCCTCAGCACCACCCTCGTCTCGTGGAAAGTCAGGTATGGGGGCTTGCAGGAGAGGGCCTGGATCTCTCCCACTCGTCGTGCGGGATCGATCGGAATAGTCCCTTCATGAAATCCTTCACCAGGCGATGGGACCACAGGGATGAGCGCCCCAGAGTTCTGGTTTAGCGTGAGATAGCAGTCAGATGGATCTTGATGGAGGCATGGGTCAGCCCTGCCTTGGCCAGTGATATCAAGTACGGGAGCACTTGAGGGGCTGTAATCTGCTGACGGTTAATCTTCTGTGCCCGGCACCAGACAGAAAACCTCTTCCATTTGTGTCCATAGCACTTGAGAGTTGAGGACGCCCTGGCCTTTGCAAGGACCTCCTTGCAGTCCGCCGGAATATCGTACCCTCCAAACTCTAGTGCTGCAGGAGCCAGGCCTGCAAGTTCAGCGACCCCGGGTCGCGGTGGAGGATGGCGCCTCCTTCTCTGGAGAGGAGATCCGCGTCCATCGCCAGTTTGACTGGGGGGGGGGGACACTGACATGTCCAGAAGGTCTGGGAACCAGATCGGTCTCGGCCACACTGGTGCGACAAGGATCATCCTGTACCGGGACCGTCTGAGTTGGTTGATGAGTCGCAGCAGCAACGGCAGGGGAAACCTGCTGGCGAACCTCCGGCACTTGGTGTTCGTCGCCGTCGTGATTAGGTTGATCTGGGGATTGCCCCATCGTCAGAATAGTAGATCCACTAGATCTTGCCGCAGCTCTCACTCGTGGCACGAGCGCAGCTCCCTGCTGAGCAAGTCGGCGATGGTGTTCTTTATTCCTGCCAGGTGGAAGGGTACCAAAAGCATCCCCTGGGCGACGGCCACAGATCCTGGGCCTCCTTGGTTAAGGCTGGGGATCTGGTGCCTCCCTGCTTCCGGATGTAGAACATTGTGGTGGTGTTGTCGGTGAAGATTCTCAACACTTTGCCCTTGACGGACGGGAGGAATGTCCTGAGGGCCCAGAACACGGCTCGGAGCTCCAGGACATTGATGTGAAGCAACCTCTCCTCCGGGAGCCAAAGGCCTCCTTCGAGGAGATTTCCGGTGTGCTCTCCCCACCCCTCCAGGGAGGCATCCGTTGTCAACGTCTCCTGATGTACCGGGGTCTGGAAGTCCGTACCCGCCGCCAGTTGTGCGCTGGTGCCCTACCACCGGATCACCTGGCGGAAAGTCTCGTTGAGCGAGATCCTGTCTTCGAAGCTGCCCGTCGCTTGCATCCAACGGGCGTCGAGGAACTTTTGTAGTGGATGCATCCGCAGCCTGCACTGGTGCACTAGGTAGATGCATGAGGACATCATGCCGAGCAGGGACTTGATGGACCTCACCCTGGCCACGTCCGTGGCCAACAGCCGCTGCACTTTGCCCAGGATGGCCTTCGTCCTTTCCTCCGATGGAGAGGCCAGTCGCGCCACTGTGTCGAGCTTGGCTCCCAGAAACAGTGCGACCTGCGACGGAACCAAGTGGGATTTGGAGAAGTTGATGGAAAATCCCAGATCCGTGAGCAGTTGGATGGTCTTTGCTGTGTGTCCGACGGCGAGTTCTCTTGTCCTTGCTCGGCCAATCGTCCAGGTAGGGGTAGACGTGGATCCCCTGCAGCTGCACCACCACTGGTGCTAGGCACTTGGTGAATACCCTGGGCGCCGACTTCAATCTGAAAGGAAGGGCCTTGAACTGGTAGTGCCGCCCTTGGACCACGAATCTGAGAAACTTTCAATGTCCTTTTAGAATGGGGATGTGAAAGTAGGCATCCTCCAAGTCCAGCGACGACAGGAAGTCGCCTTCCTCCAGCTGCCCCAGCACGGGCTGAAGGGTGACCATCCGGAACTTCTGGGCCTTGAAGGTCCAGGATGGGTCGCCAACCGCCAGTCTTCTTTCTTACAAGGAAGTATCGTGAGTACACTATGGAGCCACGGAGCCTCTTTGGGACGAGCTTGAATGGCCCCTTTCTTCAGCATCGCCCTTACTTCCAGCAGCAGTTGAGGGCCGTGGTTTTTCTTCCTGGCCACGGGAGGAATGCGGGGACACTTTTTTTTTTTACAAACGAGTGCGCGTCCGCGGGACATGGCATCCAGCATCCATCGGTCGGTGGAGATGGACTCCCACACGCTGACGAACTTCGCCAGCCGGCCTCCCACTGGGGTGCTCAGGTGGGGGCCCGACACAACCGATGGTTCAGTCCTGCTTGGTAGCGGCCTTGCCACCTTGGCCTCCTTGGCGACGATGACTAGATCCTCCTGACGTTTGCACGTCCTGGTGGAAAACGGTTGCCTTGAGCCAACCACGCCGTCGAAGGCAAACACTGTTGCCCAACTGTTGGAAACCGGTGTCAATGTCCGTGGCCACCGTTCTGGCGTGGTCCAACGCCACCTCGCCTTCCTGCAAGATCTCCAGGGCCTAAGCCCTCTTGTCGTCCGGAAGGAAGTCCAGCAGTGGAGCAATCTTAAACCACAGCTCCCTGTCGTAGCGGGCCATAATCGCTAGGGCGTTGGCCGCTTTAATCGTCGTCGCCACCGACGAGATGACCCGTCATCCCATGGCGTCCAGATTCTTCCCCTCGCCGTCTGGCGGGGAGGTTGAAGTTGAAGCCGTCACCCCCGCTGCTTTTTTTTTGGACGCCGCCGAGACGACAAATCCAGCGTCGGCTGCGCCCTAAGGCACAAGGGGGCGGAATCCTGGACCCGGTACTTCTTCTCGAACCGGTCTCTCTTGGCAGGGGTTGTGGATGGGTTCTTCAGGAGATACAGCCCCTCGTCACAGATGTCGTCAAGTAATGGGACCGAGAGAACCGTCTTCCTCTTGGCCTCACGCCGTTGATAGAGGAAGCCTTCTTTCTTCTGTTCTTCGGGGCAGAGCTGGAAGAGTTCGGATGCCCTGGCGATCATGGCGTGGAAGGAGGCAATTTCGTCGGGCGGGGAGGCCAGAGGCTGTGGTGATGGAAGGTCCATCCCGTCGTCACCTCCGTCGTCATCCGTCCCCGTCGTGGCTGTCTCTGTTCCCGTGTCCTCCCTAGGATAAGGGGAAGGAGAAGAAGGCTGGAAGGGCGGGGAGGGGGGGGGTTGAATTCTCCTCCGCTTGCTTGGAGCGCTCCCCGATGGGCCAGGTTCCGCTGGATCGTCCGTTGAGGGTAAGGCCAACCTCGTCCTTATCTACGTGCATAAGGCCTGGATCGCCATCAAGATCGCTCCCGAGTTATCCTGTGGTCCAGGCACCGGCTGCGACGGTTGGGGAGTGGAATCCTCTACCTACACAGGAACCTTGCCAGCACCACCGTCGCTCTCTTCGTCCGCCTTGTCGGGATCCATCCCATGGGCCCGGACCTCCTCGAACTTTTTGTTCAGGATCTTCACGACTCCAGCCAGCTCCGCTTCAGAGGCTGTACCCGTGTCCGTGATGGCCACCGGCACCTCCCCTCTTTTTCCACCGGGGTTCTCACAGAGGTCTTATCGATGGGCTGAAAAGAGGATTCCCTCCGCGGTGGCAGAGAAACTCTGGGCCCCAAGGTCGCCTCCACTGGGGTAGCCTCCACAGGCTTCGCCAGGGCCGCCACGACTCCCTCGATAGAGGCCTTAGCCGGGTGAATCAAGGCCTTCACGACTTTGGGCGTGCTTGAGGCCTTCACCTTGGGGGGAGGGTCACCGCATCGCTCCCCCTCGGCTGTCTCAGTCGGGATCGACCGGGACTTCTCCCGAAGATTCCCCGAGTTCTCTGATTTCCTCTTCCCAGAGCCAGAGCGTTGGCTCGTGGTTGATGGCGTCGGTGAAAGTGCGTCCTGCCAGGCAGCCGAGGAGCCCAACCGTTCGGCGCTCCCGGTGCCCGTGGACGCGGTGTGCTTTGCATTTTGTTGGGCCCCCATCGCCGGAGCGCCCTCTAAGGTTTTAGAAGCCCGCTCGGACCTCTTATTCTTCTCACCTACCGTTGGGCTCTTCCCTTCCAGACAGTTGGTGAGGCGAGTACGCCGATCCTTCATGGTCCGCTCCGACATGTTCTTGCAAAATGCAGTCCTTCTCCACGTGCGTTTTGTCTTTGTGAAGGCAGTAGAGGAATCTAGAATACTTGTCCTCCTTGAAGATGTTCTGCAATCCACATCCAGGGCAGTTCCTGAACAGCTTGGATCCGGGTGTTGTATTTCCTTTGTCCTGGGCCATGTCCATGGAGTAGGCCTCAGATCTTCTGGAATCCTCCAAGAAGTGGAACTCGACGTAAACTTCACCCTTGAGAGGCGTAGAAAATTTTGAAACGGGTCCCCGTTGATCAGAAGTAGAAACGGTGGAGCTTGAGGCTCAATTGACCAAAAAAATGAGATTAAACTCTTTGAAAAATCGCAAAACGCAGTAAGAGCTCAAGAGCTATAGCACGAGGACTCCCAACACTTGAACGTGCGGTAAAAATCTGAGGATGGCTGCCAGAGGAGGGTCTCAGGTGGTAAGTGTGTTTTGCCCCGGTAACATTTCTTGCCGCGGATACGCGTTTATTTAGTAAGACCGAACTGTCATTACTGTCAAAAAGTGATCGCAAGTGTATTCCCGGTAACGTCTTTTGTTTCACAACACCGGTCCGTTAAAACACAGGGTACTTACCTTGAGCTATACCGTACAAAGTGAATTGGCTGGTTGTAGTGTATTTTACGTGTGATTTTGAATTAATAGAAGTGTCGTGTTTATAACAAACAATTTTAAAAATAAATGTACTTATATTTTTTACCTGAAACCTTGAGTCAGTGTTTGCTTGAGTCACAGTAATTGTGGTCCCTTTGTGTAATCTCTGATACTGCTCATATACTCTTGAGATAAGCCTGGCTGCTCTGCTACTGCTACCACTTTAATATAGTCGTACAGGCTTGTACCAAGGGTAAAACTTGTATTGCCAACTGTAGTCTTAATTGTGTGTAGTGGTCCCTAAGGGCACTGCACAGGATTCTGCCTAACAATTAATATTCCAGGTCTTTTACCGTATTCATTAGGACTTCATTGGCTCCCGATAAATTAAATAGGTATTCAGCTGTCTTTAATGCACAATGTTTGCAAAGAGGTTCCCATCTGTAAGGAACTCATGGTGGCAAGATGCGGTACATGGGGTCTCCCTTACCCACCTTTTCAGCACGGGACAAGGGTGGACTTTGGAGCACAGCCACACTTGAGCCTTCCCAGCACGAGCTAACAGTTCCACTTTTAGCAATCAGGGCATTTAGTGGTTAAATCTTTTCTATTCAAAAAGACTCTTGCCGCTGTGGGCCTGATGTATTCAGATAAACAAATTCCTTTTCACATATGGCTCGGGTGATGTCTTTCACCTATGGGTTCCCTTCTTCCGGGCGCAGATCCCTTAGAAAGTTCTTTAATGATACTCAGACCTCTGATAATTATGTTCCCTTACTTTCAAGCACCCGTGGTTCAAATCATAAACAGAAGTTTGAAGTTCCTTCTTGTTTTCATGTAATCTTCGGGTGATGGCTGTTCACCCCTTGGATCTCCCTCGTTCGGTTTCAGACCCTTCTCGATTCTTCGCCTCCCTCGTTCGGGTTCACTATGGCTTTCACTACAATCTTCTTTTTGACTTTCACAAATCTTACTGTCTTTTTGAACATTTCACTGTGGACATCCCTCGGTCTGGTTCAATCTGATAACATACGGTATTTTGAGACTTTAGACTTCGCTCCCTTTTACCGGCATCCCTCATTCGGGTTCACTCTTGCCAATCTTGTCTATGATGCCCTTTGCATCCGACTCTTATGGTGCAGGATTCACTTCTCTTAGCTTCACAAGCATCTGTCAGTCAAAGACCTTCGACTTTACAGAGGATTTCACAAGACTCCTTTATAACCACTTTGACTCTTCTTGCCTTTCCCAAGGCCTTCTGTTATGGTAGCTTCAACAATCGTGTAATCGCCCAGAGTGTCCCGAGTAAGCACCCACATGGTGCCAGACTGGTTTTTCTCCTTTTATCATCAATTGTTTGTTTAACCTTTCACAGTTCAATTAGCCGTTTGCTACTTTTCGTTCAACACAGTTCGGGTTCTTATCGACTCTCCCCTCAACTCACCAGGTGTGATGAACTGCTTGGCTTTCTTTCTCTTTGGAGTCACGGTTGGTACCACGGAGAGAAGCGTCTCTCCCTGGCTAGGTTATCAGTGGAGGAGGGTCTTGTGCACCGTTGACATCTGCCGCAACATATGTTGGCTATTGTTTGCGGCCTTACGAATCCTTGTGCAGAGGTTTCACTGGCCTTGGTCGGAAAGGGCAAGGTTGCTTCTCTCCTGGTCACCCTCTTGGTATGCACCGTCTTTCTCCTCCTCTTGAACTGCTGTGCTGAGTTAGCTTCCTGGACGTGCGGTCTGCCTTGCTCGTAGTGTTCTCTCATGCTTCACCTTTTATCCCTGTGTGGAAGGGAAAAGGCTGTCGGGTGTGTGTGATTCAGGTCAATGCTTGAGTTTGCATCTGACCCTTGTGTTGGGACACGTCATGTAAATGGCTCAAGTGTTAGTCTGTCGTCCTTCGTAATGCGTGAAAGTGTTCGCGTCAGAAAAGGGGGGGGTAAAGTGTTTGTGTATCCTACATGGTGGTTTGGGGAAAAGTTGTCATGAGAAGGGGGATACCGCATCTCACCCGTCTGTGTCCCACTTCCACTCGCCAGAGACCCCCCCCCCTCCACCCCCACCCCATCATAGTGATCCTCCCTCACTGGTTCACCCCCAGGAACTGGATACAATAGCGATGGCCTTTGTCCTGGCCACCTGGATGACAGACTAGTCAGGGAGACACCTTCAGGTTTCTCACACATGCCATTAGAACAGATCCAGCAGGTATTTTAAATATTTAATTTTCATTGAAAGTTAACCGGATAGTAAACCCGAAGAGATGCCACACTGGCAGGGCATACTGAAAAAGGAAGACCATGCTGCAGACATTGGAATACTCCACTTCCAGCCATCAGGCTACAAGGATGAGAGGTGAGAGCGAGTTCCAGATGCAACTTAACTCACAGGGGTCCAACAAACAATTTATGGTGAGATCTACTGATTGACCATGACAGTTAGTTGTGATCGATCCAAGTGGATGGAGATACACTCTGACAAAGGATATCCTGGAAAAAGGCAAAGAAAGTGAGAGTTCCTGTCAAGTGGTGCATTCATCCAGACAAACCCAAAGTGCATATGATAGCCCTTGACAAGCCAAGACGAAGAAGGTCTCTGTTGCTATATCCTGGTGAAGTTAAGCCTCTGAAAGAGTTGTTCTATGCTAATAGAGCCAAGAGATCGATGTAGTCTTGGTGAAACCAGTCTTATATTTGGGAAGGAGAACAGACAAACTTGTGGGAGACTGCCAATCAGGAGAAGCACAGAGATTGAATAGCCTCAGAGAGTTAAACTGAACCAAGTGAAAGTAAACAAACACATCTACATCACTTGATAAACAAAACAAAAAGAAACATTTCCATGTGCATGTGTGTGATTTCATGATCCAATTTAGCGCAGTATGCTACCTCCAATTTGTCTGACGTAATGATGTCCCCTGGTTCTTTCAGGGATGGAGGGCAAGACCACATTTTACAACCCAGAATCTGTGAGTTATTTTGAAGATTCTCTGGTATAAATAAAAAGAAAGCTGTTCCTTGCATCAAAGATTAAGAGCTCAAGCAGGGTGCAGACCTATGGAGAGCTATAGTTACTGATTGGTACAGAGATGGTCATGGGTTTGTTTAAAAATATGTTTTTTGGGGGTTTCTTTGGGAATTATAGTGCAGTTATTTTTCGAAGTCTGTGTGGGTGTTTTGTGTTAAGGCTAAGAGAGAAGAGCATAACACTTGACTACGTGTCTTAAGTTTCTCATACCACTGTAGGTTTTACATACGTTATCAAACCTGTTTCTACGAAAATGGCATTTGGTACTGTTTAGCCATGCAAGGGGTGCAATTGGTAATAACAAAAGTGTGCTTGCTTTCGCTTGTCTGAATGCGCAGATTGCCTACAGCAGAGCTTCTGCAAGTGTCAAACCACTAGAAGCAGCATTTTCTTTGTTACTTGGGTGATCAGCCACAGCGTGTGCACGGTGGTAAATATGCACACCTATGCCATGCTCCCAAACATGTTATCTGACACAATGTTTTTCTTTAACATCCAACACATGCATTTTAAACAAAAACAAAATTGAAATCAAAGATGTGCGGATTCCAAAAGGTACAAATCTGCCAGAACTGGAAAGAGTTTCTGTTTGCACCTTTGCCGCCATAGATTTCTATGGGACAACTTTTCTTTTTGCTTGTTTTGAACACTGGCCTGACTTTTGGAAGCAAGTAAAGCCTTCTGATTTACTTCACTTGCCGGTTTCGCTCATTCTTATGGGGGGAAAAACGGTCTAGTGAAGTTAGGATACTTTGCATCCTTATACAAAAAATTTTATATAATGGATTAATTTTTGGTTACTTTTCTTATGTGCCTAAGACAAGTTGATGGCAGCTGTGATATGTTTACCGTTTGTGTTCATGCACTTTTGCATTTACCTTGAATGGCTACAGAAGGTGGCTAGCATCCTTAGATGGCACATGACTTTTCCCTTGTTCGTTGACCATGTTCATCTTTGGCCTTCTTCCTGCCTTCTCAGGTCAGGAAACTCACTTCTCCAACTGTTTATGTTCCAGAGTGCTCAGTCTTGGGTCCACTCCTCTTTACACTCTACACCTCTGCTCTTGGGGCAATATCTCCTCTTTTGGGTTCACATAGCAACTCTTCGCAAACGACATCCAAATCACCTTCTCTTTTCTTGAACTCTCCTCTGATCCCGCTATTATTTGCATCTGACAACAGTCTCTCTGCCATTCAATATTGGATCGCACTCTCCGATATTTAACTCTACCAAAACAGAGGTGCTCTTCCACCCTGTCAAATACCCGCTCATATCTACCCCTGCCTATCCAGTTCCCACCAGAAACTCTCCCCTACACTTCAGCTAGAAGCCTCAGTATCATCTAACAGTATTCACACCTGTTCTTTCATCTGCAAAACTGAAACAGTGGCTGGCCTCAACCTCCTAAATATTAAGAAAAGCAGGCAGATCCTTCCTTTCAACACCACCAGGTATCTCTTAACCACTCCAGTCTTCTCTAACTTGCATATGCCAACATCATCTTGGGTCTCCACAACTATGCTTTCTGTCTTCTTAACATGATCATTAACTTCGCTACCAGGACCGACTTTGAACTCCTCTGCTTCACACCTACTTCCACATACAGTAGCCAGGCTGGATGGCCGACTATGCAAAACAGGGCCAGATTTAAATGACTTCTTCTGGTTCAGAAAACTATCCATGGTAAGGCACCACTGTATCTAACCTCCTCTATACAACTCTACTCTTGCTTCACATGCATGAAATTCTCTTCCACAGGACAGCCGAGAAACAGTCCACACAGATTTGTTCAAATCCAAACTAAAAGCCTACATCCTCGCCTCACAGTTTCCCTCTTTACCCATCTCTGCCTTCTAGCGAAGATTTTTCCCTCGCTTCTAACCTGATATGTCCCTCACTTTCTCTGCTTCCACTCTAGTACTTCGTTCATCAGGGTCACTTCCCTAACACAGCGGGCCGCCATATCACTTACCTGCAATTAAATGTCTAATGTTGGTTGTCCTTTTTCTATGTGTGTCCACCCATGTATTGTCCACAGTGACAGTTCCATTTACTCTCCACAACCTGGTCAGAATGTCAATCAAACTCACCCCAATAGCGAGATAGACACTACTTCCCATCAATTCTGATTTCATATCTATTGTATGTTGATTTGTGATCAAAAGAGCATTGTTCCTCCCAGTATATATAAAACATTTCTACTACAAAAAAGAAAAAACATGTCTTATATGGTGTTAGGGAGAATTCTCAAAAATCTGCTAATTCCCTCTACCTTAGAGACCCCAGAAACTGCTGGATTTTGAGGACTTGATTTCTTTACCTGGAGAGAGTGACCCTTTTTCCCCACTCTCTCATGTATTTCATATGTGTTTTACCTTTGTGTTTCCTTTGGTTATGGAGTCTAACCAACTCCATAGGCATCATCTTTTTCATTTGTGTCACACAGCACCCTCAGTGCAGTGACACAGGGAAGCCTTTCAGGCTTTCCCAAGGTTTAACTACCTTATCTGGGATAAACGACTGTTTCCCAGACCAGTGGAGTGAAATTGACTTCACTTAGTCCTGTACATTTCTAGACCCAGCTCAACCTATCTTCCTATAGAGTGCTGGAGGGGTTACCTAGTATCCCCTGTGTCTAGATACTTATGTAACAGTCAAATGTTACAATTTCCTCTCGGAATGGCTGGTGGAAGTGGTTTTACAACAAACTACCCTGATTTTTCCCGACCGTGAACTATTCGTAGCTCCGGTAATGTTAAATGCACGGGAGCCATGTTTTTCAAGATGGCGCTCAGCCATCGTTTCTAAAATGGTTCCCGGTCTTCTTTTTCGCCATGCCTTTGTGAAAGGTCCTTCTAGAGTTTGTCTGTGCGCCAAACCAGGTTTGGTCTCTTTGTTCATTCCCCTTTTGCGGGCTTCAGGAGTTAAACCCGCCTCTGTCTCCAGATTGTCTGGGGTAGGCAGGAAGTGCGGGAGGTGCCTGAAACTCCCTGTGCTTAGTCTCCTAGGAGACCCAAATGCACTCTGTGATGATTGGCTGGATGACTGTCCGGCAAGGACAGCCACCCTGCTGGTTGAGTGGCAGCTAGGCTGGAATGAATGGGGGAGAACTGAATAAAAGCCAAGTCTCTTTTCGTCCACTGGATGAAGGAACCAAAGAAGAGCTTGAAGAGGACGGCTGCTGCAACTCCTGGACCATTGGTTTGCCCGGTGAAGCCCTGCTGCAGGTCCGAATCATCAAGTTTGCATCGACAGAGAAGCCCTGCAAAGAACAACTTCTCCCTTTGAGTTGGTAGGACCAATCAACTCCCAAGTAAACCACCTGGACACCCATCTCGGAGCTGGTTGCATTTCCTCTGAGTGCTGCAGGAAACCGTAGAGCCAGGGAGAGGGACACCAGATTGTGTGCGTTACTTGTAAGATGGCCGAAAGCGTTTGGAAGATCCTCCGGACTACCACGACATCGGGCCGCCCGAGCCTGACCCCCCTCCGCTGAGTGTGGTACCTCAGAAGCAAGGTCAGTCAACCTGGACAGCCAGGACTAGCGCTGTTACCAGTGCGTTCGCTGAAACGCGAAACAGCCACTGAAATTGAAGTTTGCCAGTTGAGAGCTTTTGACTGTCCCAAGTGCAGTGCAGGAGTCCCCCGACGTCCTCCCTCTTGTCCCCACGACTGAGGCCCAGGAACAGCGAGATCTGCAGGAACGGCCAGGAACAGAAGTCATCAGCTGCATCTTTTTCTTCATTGTAAGGTACTGGAAAACAAGCCTGACAGAACGTACCTATCACTGTGAAAGTGCTTGAAACTTTTGCAACTCGCAGGCCTAATCAGCTTGTGACCCAACATATGATTCTTCTTTTTACAAACTACTTCCAAGAACTTGTGCAGAGACTTTTCCGTTTAAATACCAAAACCGCTTTAACCTATCCAAGACTTTAGCCCATTGACTTTGGCCTAGCCTATTGAATTGAATTGACTCTTCTGGTGAACTCAAAGTATTTGCACTGTCTAAGAATAATTGTAGTCTTTTATGTTCTGATAACCTTTGCCTTTTACTCCTCTCGAAAAGTACTGAAGTATATTTGTGTGTTATTATAGGATTGCCTCCTTCTAATGAACGTTTTATAACTGACTGATAAATTAATACGTATTTATCCAAGAAACCATGAGTGCAAGTTTATTTTAACACCTGTGATTGTAAACCTCTGTGTAACATCATTACTGCTCACATTCCACGCTTGAGATAAGCCTGGCTGCTAAACACGCTACCAAAACTGTGTAGTACAGACTTATACCAAAGGTTGGTTTGCTTACACCTGTAGTCATACATCGTTATGTGTAGTGTTCCCAGAAGGTGCTGCATACAAACTTTGCCTAACATATGGAAACCCCCTTTCCCTGGAAAAGCTCATCTTTCACAGGCTAAGGGGTACTGTGTGTGATCCAGAGAAGGGGGTTGGGACTGCCTCGTCCCAATCCACATCCCTGGTGCCAGAATATCTGTTGCTGTGCAGAAGTGATGACCAGTAGCTATCCTTGACTGGATAGCCACTGGCTGTTTGAATGGTGCAGATCCTTACCATTGGGCGGTTTTGGCTTGCTCCCAGCCTGAATCTTGGATGAAAGGAGGACTCCTGCGACTGTTCGGCAGATCATCGTTGGAACCAAGACTTCTATGAAGAAGAGCAGCCTGCTCACGACTCCTGCAGATGACCAGCATCAACTTCAGTGTTGTCCCGGTGAAGCCCAGCTCCTCTGACCTGTTCTCAAACAGGTCTTTGTTGGTGCTTCGACCCCTGGACGGATGGGAACAAACAGTCTGGACCCCTGCCCAAGACCCGTGCCTGCTGCGCCTTCAGAATTGTTCCAGGACCAACAGGTGGCCTGACCAGCTCTCTCCTGGGATACCTCGTTGCAGCCGCCGTCGTTGTTCCGAGTAAAGCCTTGGAACTTGGCAGATCTTCAGCTTGTGACCAAGTCGCCTGCTCCTACAGTTTCAACTGTCTCACTCCGAGGCACTGCTGGGATTGCTCCTCTGTTAATCGCGGTATGATCGCCTGTCGCCATCGCACCACGGTGACCTTCCTTGGATCTGGCGTTCATGTTTGTGAGGTATCCTGTGGCTGTCTCACACCCAGAAGTCTTCACTGCTTTTTGTTTGGGTCTTTAACTGGAAGTTTTCTGGAACAGATCCATGTGCACCTCGACCAACCACAACTAATACACATGAAGAGAAAATACCTATTCTGTCTAGATGACCCTTGTGGTAGCAACAAGCACAAAAGAACAAGCCTTGAACCTCCAACCCTGGTATCCGGAAAACACAGAGCCAGGTGGATAAGTCTACTCTGCTGTTGCTTTCTCCCTAGGTTAACTAGGGAGTAAGGTCCTGACCCCAACTGCTGTGACCCGACCTTTGGTGGTGGAACCTGGCTAAAGGATCCTTTCGTAGGCCTGTCCCAATGTGTTGGATTGAGCAGAGTACTCATCTGAACTTTACTTGAACATATATATAACTCTTGCATTAATCATAACCACTAGCACGCCTATGCCAGAAAAACTTATCTGAAGAAGTATATGCTTTGGAATTGGTGACCTTTGGACACAAGGCCCCAAACCATCTTAATGGTGGACTTTGTAAGAACTTGGGAAGTGGTTTGTGTTGATTCTAAAGATGGTACCTATTTCCGTTGCAACGGACACTCGCCTGTAATGCACAAGTAATAGATTCACATGCAATTCAAGTTCACCCAATGGTGACTGTGTATATTTGTTTCATTAGGATTTGTGAGAATAGGTACCTGTGATTGTATATGCTTAGTGTGTACACTAAAGACATAATAAATAATTGGATTTTATATCATTACTGGCAAACTGGAATTACTGGTGTTGCTCTGTGTGGACACATTGTAGCACTAGACCACTCCACACCCTTCCTGAGACTATGCTTTGACTGCTCTGCTACCTCACCTTGCTAGGGAGTCTACTAAATTCCACCTGTGGTAGGACTGTAGAAGACTCACTCTTAAGAGTACAGGGCTTCAACTCTTAGGTTTGGCCTTAACTATCCAAAGGGTTAGGTAGCTATGGTCGAGCAGCCTGGCTTAGTCTGGGAGGGAGAAAAGCTGTAAGTGAGTACAAAGACCTTTGAGCACACTTCTAAGTCAAGGACACACTTATACACTGTAGTTCTATAAACATATGGTTATTATATACACTAAGGTAATGTTAAAGTCAATATGCAATTGGTGTAAGTAAAAATAGTTCACACAAATAGATATATACATTAGAAAGTTACTGTAGCAATACTCAAAGCAATAGTAGACTTTTAGAAGAATAACAGGCAAGTAGTAACTTCAAGTTATTAAATCATCTCATAAACCAACATTTACTAGAAAGAGCGATACTGATAAGTAAATAACTTCGCGTAGACCTTAACTTTAGAAGTCCAAACCTATCTGGGATTCAGTGTTTCAACAAGTGAGATGGGGACACTGGGGGACCAGTGACCTGTGGGCGACAGAACAAAGGAAGGCAGACACTGTCAAAGTTATATGTTCTGAGAAGATGCTTTTCCAAACAAGTAAGTAATGGGAACTTGATTAAAGGGTTTGGGGGCTGGGTAGGCCACCTGAAGAATTTCAACCTCGAGGACGTCCTGAGGCCTTGGAGAACACAGTTGAGTTATGTACCCAAACGTGACTCAAGAAGCTCAAGAGAAGCGAACAGCAACACAACTACCTAGGTAAGTACCCAAAAGAGTTACAGTACCTTATTCAGTAAAGAAAAATGATGCCATCGGCAGGTCCCCAAAGAAAGGTGACCGCAGCTCCGGTCCAGTAGGCGGTCGGACTCGGTCACAGGGATACCCAGCAGACGATCTTCGGGGCACTTATTTGTGGAGGCTCGACACAGGCTTCATAGCAGCGATGGTTGTCATCCGGCAGACTTCCTTCGATTTCTCGGTACATGACTCAGTTGAGGGCGACTGCTACAAGCAGGATGGCATCTCTGTAGGCCCAGACAGATGCCCGTGAATTTGCAGCTGGAACCGTGCTTGATCAGACAGGGTATTCAGAGATTGCAGGCCCAGAAGGTTACAGCTTGTCGTGGAATGACGCAAACTGTAGCTGGTCTCGAGACTGGTTAGGCCCACCAGTCCAAGGGAGGAAGTCATGCGGTTTGGATCTTCCGTGTCGCACAGAGGAAAGGGCTTGAGCTGCAGCGGCCCCTCAGTCAGCTCTGGCGATTGCTGGAGGTAGCCAGAGGGGTAGTCCTTTCTTCTTCGTCGGGATGGCTCTTCCAGTGGTCGACTGTGGCTTCTGCATCAAGACCCTCCCCTTTTATGCATAAACCCAGCTAATCAGCATGAATTCCACATTCAAACTTTGGGTGGTGGCTGTCCCAAGAGGACAGCCAGGCTCCCAGTTAGAACTAGATCCAAGCAAACATACTGGAAGACAAAGACCTGAGGCGTTTTGGTGTCCTTCCAGCTTCCTGTCCCTTGCAGACACACTGGTGCCTCCGGGCAGGTTTCCATATGGGAACCTGGTGAAGACAAAAGACAGATCAGGACCTCTCCCACCCAGGTCGGCAGAAGAAGGCTCAAGAAAGGACAAATCGTCCTGAGTTGGCAAATAATGAGACAGGTACCATTTTAGGTCAAGGCTGACCCATGTGCCCCTTACTGCAGCTGTGAATACAGCCTGCGATATAAGTTTCACAACAATTGGTAGAAAACATCCATTGCCACCAGCCGATCAGATAGACTTGTCACTAAAACTAAAGAGTTACAGGAGAAGTGAGAAAAGACATACCTATGTGTCCCCTAAGCACTCCATATAAGGTGGGTTGTGCTGATCTCAAAATAAAAATGCAGGTAGTGTGATGAATTCCAGGATGTCGTCACTGCTTCTATGGGGGAGAGCCCCTTGACATGAGGCCAGGGAGGTGAGGCTGCTACCAGATAGTCCCCCTGTGGGTGGCACTCAGCGGGTGGATCTCATGGGGGGGGGGACCCCGTCTGGAACGAGGTACAACACTTATGGGCAGTATTATTTGCCTAACCGCTAACCTCCCTCACCCGGTTACCGTGCACAAGACCTAGCCCCACACGCTTCCATGTGTGTCTGCAGAGTATACAATGTCACTTCCCCAGGAAACACTGGACAAGGAAGAGCAACAACCAACTAGTGGGGAGTGAGGAATGAGGATCCCACTACTGGGAAGAGGCATGGATCCATACGACAGGTTCCGCAGAACCAAATTGTGCGAACTAGATGTCATAGAATGTCTTCCATCTAATAAAAAGGGAAGAAGGACTGCCAAAGAGAGGCCCTCCTAAGAGGAATCTGGAGATTAGAATGCTGACAGCTGTAGACGAGACGGGACGCTGAGAGCTCCGAGAATGAGACACTTAC
Source organism: Ambystoma mexicanum (assembly GCF_040938575.1). Lineage (NCBI taxonomy): Eukaryota > Metazoa > Chordata > Amphibia > Caudata > Ambystomatidae > Ambystoma > Ambystoma mexicanum. The sequence continues at coordinate 340,411,628 of NC_090923.1, read as the reverse complement.
CTGCTGTTAACTGTGTCCCTAGAAGCTACGTCGCAGACAGACTTCCGCGAAAGGCAGAAGCTTGAGCTCCCATCCAGTCCGGAGGCCTGGAGCACACAGGGAAGCTAAGATACACAGCTGCAAGGCCGGGAGTCAGCGTGGAGTCTCCAGAAGCTGTGGAAGCAGCGAAGGAAAGCAGTGGAAGCCGGAAGCACCCGCTCTCCATAGAGTTTGGGGAGACCGGGACAGTTGGCGGGAAGGCTGGGAGAATAATAAAAAGTCTGGGACCTGCACCCATATACCGAATCACAGCCTCCACACCAAACCTCATAGTCACAGTACCTGGCATGAGAGTACACCAGGGTGGCTGTGACCAAAGTAGTAGTAGTAGTAGTAGTAGTAGCAGCAAAACAAGAAGACCATACCACATGAAGAGAGAGCCAAAGTAATCTTCATGCCCATAGTATCTGGCAGGAGAGTACACCAAGTTGAATGTGACCAAAGTAGTAGTAGTAGTAGTAGTAGTAGTAGTAGAAGAAGAAGCAGCAGCAAACCCAGGAAGATCACAATAAAAGCAAAGGAGAGCCTGGGACTTGCACCCACATGAGGAGAGAGACAAAGCAATCTTCATACGGACAGAGAATACCAGGTTAGCTGTGACCAGTAAAGCAGTAATAGTCCAGCAAGAAAACACAAAGCACTGTTCATAATTACAGCACCTGGCAGGATAGTGTACCACGTGGGCTGTAAAACCAAGGAGAAGCAAAGCAGAAAAGACCCTCAATGACCATTCGGGGGCACGATGACGTGGGAATAAGGTTGTCCTTCCTTTTGGGAGTTTGTCACACCATTTTGGAACCTTGTTTTTGCGAGTGGGACAGACCTTTGAGACTAAAGAAAATCCCCCTTTTCACATTAGTTTAATTTCTAAGTGTGAGGGCTGGACTTTTGTATTTGGACTACCCTGCCAAACCGCTTAGAATATTATTTCAAGGCCGGAAACCCCCTCTTAGTAGAAGGGTCAGGAAGGAGTTTCGCCAAACCCTTGTGTTGTTCAATAAAAGTCTCTGACAACAGACAACAGACATAACACCTGTGTGTCAATCAACTCTTTCCACACCCTTAGAGTAGGATAAAAAGTATCCCCCTATCCTGGTAACATATGTTAACACAAAAAAATAAAAAGGGAAGGTCAACGAGCTTCCAGCAACACTGCACAGAAAGTGCAGTGTGCTGCAATGATAAAATGTAGATGCCATAAAACATGGAGGAAAGTATAACTCCAGTACAAAGTACCCAAAAGAGGTAAAAAGGGTTACCAAGGTTAGAGTAAAAGGGTTTATAGTGAAATGTTCGAATACAAAAGGATCGAATGCAATACGTTCGAACCAAAAGGATCTAAAAAAGAAAATTCGAATGCCTTTTTTTTTTGTTGAGGCCCGCACCCCGCACCCAAACCGCATTTGTTTTGGGAAATACCACTAATTTTTCCTATACGAAACCCAAAAAAAACAAATACATTAAAAAAAAGGCATTCGAAACAAAAAAAAATTCCGATCCTTTTGTTTCGAACATATTGCATTTTGAAACTTTGTGTTCGGAACTTTGACTGGACATCGAATAAAAGAGTGAGTGGGGAAAAATGTTGCACTCACTCAAGAGAAATAGGCCAAAAATACAATAGTCCAGCAAAAAGACTGCGGGACTCAAAGTGGGAAGAATTATACTCAAAGAGGAAATTCTACCTAACACACCTTCATTGGGTTTTGGCTAACTTAACATAATATGGTGGCCTCCCAAAATCCTCCCACCAATTCCGATTTTGAAAATCCATCTTAACACGTAAAACTTGCTATATAAAAGGTAATTAGCAACTAAATAGAAATGAATGTATATGGGAACTGTATTAGACACAAAATTCAGCACAGACAGGAGACCTTACTTACTTGCGCGTATTCAAATAGCCAGCTTTCCTAGTTAAGTTACGGTTCACAGGAATTTTTGAAGGATCAGGATCTGGTAAATATAAAGGATCGCTGGCTACCTCCAAGTCTTCTATGGTCTGCTGCATAGTCTCCATGTCACCATCCATTTCCCTGCGCACACTAAGATGAAACAACAGACCCTGTATCAGAAGTCTAATAAAATATGTTAAATCAAGACACATTGTGAATAATCTAAATGACGTTACAGACGTATACATCCACAATTCTATACAAAACGTACTCCAATTAGCAGGGATGAATGTGGTCTTTTTATGTACAAGATAAAGGATGTAAAATAGAATATTTGGTCACATTTGGCCCATATTCATTGTTAAATCTTTTCAATCCACTTAAACTCTTAGTAGTCTATTCTTAGATCAGTTGCCTTAATCCAATAATTAACCTGTAGGAAAACATACTCACCAAAGTCATTACTAGTCTGTTTCCTAAGGTCAAGCACTCTGCCTGGACCAGACACTATTGCATTACTTATTCAGCTTATATGCTATCAAGGGTTAAGGAAAGTTGGGCTTTTGCAGAACAGAATTAATGGAAAGCTGGAACAACATGAGATAAAAAATAACTAATAAACATCATGATGGAGGAAAACAATACAAGAAGCACCAATGTTTAGACCAGCAATAAAAAAAAATGTTTTAGAGGCTCTGTGAAGGATACACAATAGGGCAATCTGCACATATTGGGGAGAAGGGATTTTAAGTCCTGTGGACAGCTTAAAAAATCTATATGAGAAAAGGAGGACCAGCGGAAGTGTGGAATCCTTAATTGAAGGAAAACACTGCTGCGAGAAAGAAGATAGCCACCAGCTACTGGCCGCTAGCTTGACTGACAGATCAATTACTTTTACTATTAACCAAACAGTGGGATAAAAAACACCTTTCAGTGGAGCTAGTCATGGTATACAGCTCGATAAGGTACGAGCCAGATCCCTAACGGCTGCATCCATAGACATGTCCTAAACAGCTTAAGCTTTATTTTTGTCCATATGTAATAAGCTGGTTGAACACAGGCTAATAGACGAGCAATGACAGGAGGACATTCGAAACATGGAGGAGTTACTATGAAAAGTAACAGTACATAGACGCCTCAACAGTCAACTACCAGACAAGAATTTGAAAGAGGACATAATAGTTTCTAATTTGTTTGGGGAATTGACATTGTTTATTAAATATTTCTCCATAAACTAGAATTTCTATCTACGTCAAGCAATAGAAACAAAGAGCAATAATTCAGATCAAATTCAAATACAACTTCTGCATCCAGCACAAAAATGTGAACACAAAATGCAAATCTACTTAAGAAAACAAACAGCAATACATTTTGTGAAACTATTCCTAAATGTCTTGTTTTGCACAAAACAGTGAGCCTGACGTAGGAGTCAAGTTGCATTTAGGAAAGAAAACATTACTTACTTTTGTACACTTGTACCAATATTTGCAAGGAATTCTTCCAGAGGATCACTAAGATTATCAGAGCCCATTTTAAAGAAGTTTATCTAAAAGGAAAAATATATAGACAAAACATTCAAGAAACATCAACAAAAAGTTTTGTCAATCCTTTTTGTCTTTTACTTTTATAAATATTAGACCAAATAACATGCACACAGCTAAATCTTTCTAGCCATTAAGTGAAACTATTTAAAATCACCAGGATTAGTACACACTGCACTGCCACATCATACAGAAATGTGAGCTAAAATAATACTTTCATAAAAAAAAAAAAAAAACTGTACATGTGAAAAACATATATAACACAATTTTGATAAGAAATGTAAATGTATCATTGATAACTATAACAAGTCACTGGCAGATGTTCCAGAAATGGAAATCTCTTTATCCCATATAAAAAAGAACAATTACCTCAGCTTGCATGTATCCTAGCAAGGGCTCCAAGATTGCAATTTTCTTTTTGTACTGAAGGGTATTTAATGCACAGAAATAATGCATCATAGTTTGATGCTGCTTCTTCCTGGAAGTGTAAACATCTTCTATAACCTCAGCCTTGATCTAGGGGACACAACATAGCACTTTTTGACTTACATATGTTTTAGTTTTGTACAGTTCAAGCATTGTACACAAACCAGCAACACTTGATCATAAGAATGTTATTACATAATATATGAGTTATTGGGAACATGTTTATGGGTTCTGTACCCCTCTAAGAGAAAAGAGACACATATAGAAATAAATTGATGAAAACGATGGGCAAATAAAAACATTTTGGCTTCCTTAAATGAAACGCAGTCAATAAAAAGAATTAACAATTGAAAATGCTGGTGATAAAAGCCAACTACTGAAAGTCATGGACAAATGTAGTTGATCAACTACTTTGTGAGCAGTGACATATGGGCTTCATGTAAATCAGATCATACTTGCCATACCTAAGCCAAATGGATATTTTATGAAGTGTTCAGGTGTGAGGAAAAGAACATCCTTAAGTTTACGCTTAACAAATATATTAGTCATAATTCATCATTCACATGGAATTTTTCCCTTCTCCTACTCTACCAAGGATATGCGTTACATACTTTACATAAACAGGTAAGTGCTACACTTTTGTGGAAATAGCAGATTGTGATCAAGTACGTACTGTTAACAAATCACAATAAATTTATTGTATCCAGCTAGGCTGGCCTCTGCCACTTCTGTTTCTGCATGTGTGGCCTTTTGAAATTAATCATTACTTTTACAACAGTTGATGGATCAAAACTGCATGACATCACTTCCCGTGCACTCATTGAGATCAACAGTCATGTAATTTCATGATTTGTGTTGTCAGTCAAGCCAAAGGGCCTAACACATCACCATCATCACATGTATAGGTTGAGAGAAATGAAGCAATGAACTGTAATGTAATGGATCTATACTCTTCCATCTAACTATAAACTTAGAAGATGATTCACCTAAATGCTGAAATTCTCAAGGGGCAAATGGAATTGCAACAGGACACCTTGGCACCCCTGTATGAAACACATATACTTGGCCCCGCTCAAATTGTCTGTTAGGAAGGACCAGCTCAGCCATTTGTTCAGAGAGTCAGGGCACTCTCCAATCTTAGGCAAATCGGTACCTTAATGGCGAGGTCTGTCATAGAGCAATCAACTGTTGGGTTAAGATTCAGGGTAGCACAGTATTCATTTCAATAAAGTGATGTCTCCTGTGGCGGGTCATAATAAGGGTGAGGACTCTTGTAAGACATTTTGAAATATTCATTTATTAAAGAAAATATGTCTGCCCTTCCCTATTTCAAAGGGGTGGGCCCTATATAACAAAAATAGCTAAGGTGCTAGGTCGGTGAAATGTCTTAAAATAATGTCCACCATCCAAACTAACTCTAACAGACTATACCAATAGCTTAACAACTAAAGGCAGGAGAATGACTCCCTTCTCCTGTATTTTGCCTCCAGCAACCTTTTGTTCAATAGATGATCTGTAAATAGTCTCTCTACTTCCTTGATCAGTTCATTTAGTTCTCTCAAGACTTCTTTAAGGCTTGCCTTCTTCTCAATATGGGATCTTTTTGGCTCTGCATTGATATTTTCTCCCTTAACAATGTTTTTCTTTTGCTTAAAACTGTGGGGTGCAATAAAAAGGCCACCAAATGAAAAGTCCCTTTCACATGAAAAACAGAATTGGGCAGATACTGCTAGCTGTGTGTTTTGTGGATTACTGGAAGGAGGTCCTGTTCCACTTTGGCTCTGTGATTGAATTTTTGGCATGCACTACATCAAGTAATCTTTCTATTACCAGGATACTACAAGGACTTGCCTTTAAAAACACTGCGCATGCATGGAGCGCTGCGTGGTGTGCTAGCTGTGAGTCGATATTGCCTCACATCTCGCAGAGTCGGTAAGCCTCGCTCTAATCGTTATGACTGTTATTCGTCTTGAACATAGTACAACACTGTCATTTGATTACTTGAAAACTGTGTGTTTACTAAAACAAGCCGCCATCCTCAGACGGCACTGACATTGCTGCAGAACAATTTGTTTTCTACTAAATCCTCATTTAATTTGCCAAGGCTGCTTTCGGAGCGGCGTTTTACAACGATTACCTAACTGCCTTCTTCCATTCATATTCAACAACAACGACGACCAAAGTATCTCTGACAACGACGACATACAAACTCTAATTTTCATCCCTCGGCTGTAACTGCGGAGCGTTCTGCTCTTTGAACAGCCCCGGAAGTATTTTACGTTTGGAACCAACTGGAGGTGTTATTGAGCTATTGTCGTGTCCACGAGTGGTGTCCTGCTGAGACTCAGACAAGTTACTTGTTTCTTCTTCTCCTTGGCTGTGACTGCGGAGAGCTTGCTCCTTGAGCAGCCAAGGTGGATTTGGCTTTGCTAGCCGTGTCCCCACTAGCTGGCTGCTGTTTGTGGTTAAAGTTGGAAATTCAAGCTTTATACAATTGTGACTTGCACACGCCCCCAATTTATGACATATGCGCCATATTCCCTGAAAAAAGGAATGCCCAATAATATGGTTGTATCATGTGCCTCAGTGATTCTGAAATCAACTCCTTTGAAGCCTTCTCCAGCGAACGCATTTAAACGCAAACTGCTTGGGCAGTCGTGTTCTGCTCATGATAAAAAAGCTTGTGCAGGAGACATTCAGGACTTCCGTCGTCCACGTCGGGACATTGTTAACTTTTCACAAGCACTGGATGTTGAAAAACACCAACATACAGTATTGTCATGGATCTTGAGAGCTGTAAACCACTCAATACATCTATCACTGACACACAGATGATGATAGTGGATGGCCAACGGCCTCTATCCCCGGACACCATAGCATCTGTGGTCGACTTAACCAACCAAGAGGAGTTGGTTGTCCTGCAACTTCCAGCAGTAGCAATCATCTTATCTGTACCCAACACTATTAATTTAGAGGCAAACACCATCTTGACATCACCTTCTATTCAGACTTTACCAGCTATTGTAGATAAGTCTGTTGAAAATATTTACATCATAGTGTCTTCTTCCCTAATTGACTCTGAGGTTAACAGCCTTTACCAATCTCCAAGTTTGTTTGAAAACGACATTCAGGAGGCAGTACTGTCCACCGCATGTTCAACTCTGAATAGAACTCAGCCATTATGGCAAATGCCGGCAGCTCACTCACTGCTGACAACACAGCTAAAATTCAAACTGTTTTATTAGAGATTACCTTGAATGTCATGCATATGACCATTGTTTCATTAACTAAATTATTTGAAACATTAGATCACCCAACAAACCAAACAAATAGACCAGATTGTGCTTTGGATGAATGATCTTATAAAAGATAAAGGGTCTGCAAGACAGGTTGGGGTATGGCCATTGGAATCCAAAACTCTAAATACTATGCCCCAGTGTGTGACAATCGATTTGGGAAATGTATGTGTGGGTGAGCAGGTTAATAGTGTGTGTGTAGTATCTACATTCTCAGCAATTATTGGTCCTGTTGACGATAAGCAAGCTGAAATCATCTTGCCTCCTGTAACTTTGACATCAACTCAGGCAAGTGGTGTAGAGGAGTTCATCCCTACACCTCCAGTCACATACAATTTGCTTGACAACAAAACTAAAAAGACAAATCGAGAGACCTCCTGTGTGGGGAAAAAAACTGAGAACCAAAAGGGAGCTCTACCACGATCTCGAGCCAGTTTCAAACAATTTGTTAAGCATATAGTCCGCAAGAAATTTCCTGTAAGTTTAACTCGTGCTGTACTCTCCAAGTACAAAAGTAGGACAGCACACCAGAATGACCCATCTGGCTCACAGTTAAACCAGGTGGTTGACTATCCTCCATTGAATGATTTGGTCATGGCTATTACGGCTCCGCAAGAAAATGTCATGTCTCAACATGGCAACTCTTCCGTGACCTCTGTGCCTTCTCAAATCAATTGATCTGACCGAAAATGTGGCATTACCAGTTGAAAAGGAACAAACAGCACACAATATAATTTTATTAGACATTAGAGCTCAAATCGATAAATCGATTGAGAAATATGTGAAACTACAATTGTGCTTGCCTCCTACTGTTCTGATGCAGAACTCTTTAAAGATTGATACTGGCTCTGATGTGGTGGGTACACACAACAAGACCTACTCATTTGCTCTAGGGTTTAATCCAAGGCCAAAGGCCAGTTGTACCAATGTCCACCAATGTGATCGAGAATAATCCTAAACAATATAAAGAGCAACAATCTACAACAACGCAGTTAGGAGTTTAACAATTGAAATTGAACACTACACAAAATCACTCTCATTGGACTCAATCCTTGGTGAGGCATATCGATGCTGCTCAACCATCTGTTGTAATAACTAGGAGTGACAAAACGATCAATGGGAGCATTAATGTGTGTTTACCATTGGCCTCTCATGAGTGTAGTAAATCACAGATAAATGTATTGCCCTCAGATGGCACACCTTCACATCGAACAAATCAGATGACGAACAGTGCAACATGTGACATCCAGGCCCAAACTGCCAAAGCTCTAGAGGATTATATTAAGTCAAACTAAGTGAACATTGGTAACCAGGATTCTACGCAACAAATAGGCCCTCAAACTCGCAAGAAACAGGTACACTTTGACTTCACACCTCAATGTGCAAAAAATCAGGAGGTTGAGAGTGTGAATACCAAAGCAAGTGCAAACACACGAGGAAGTAACACATCATCCCAAAACTCTCCCAAGCACACACAAATACGGAACAAATACCATTGCTTCATTTTAAAGTGTCGCCCTGCTCCTTTCACTACCTACGTCCTAAACCGAACGAGTGTTGTGGCAATTTTTGAAGAAAAAGGAAGTTTGCAAGAAGTTAGTTCCATGGACATCGAACAAGTGTAATTCCTTAATGATGACGACTTGTCCGTAGTTCGACTATGGCTACTGTCAAATGTACATTGGCAAGCACAAATGGAACTATTTGCTTTGGGATCGTGCTAGCTCAAGACCCTACAGTTATTAATATTAGCAATGATCAGAAATATGTAAAGAAATCTGACTCCTTTCTGTCTAATAAATTGCTGAATACCCAGGGCAACTCATGTCCCAATAAGATAGAACAAACCAGAAATCATGAGTCCCTGAGTTTGCCCAAATACCATCAATCATAATCGTCCCCGATACCTCAGCAGCAAGTCATATCTTTGGCAACCTGGAACATGTGCGGTTTTTTGCATTTTCTCGGAACAAGTGCCAAATTCCTTGCATGATTTGACATTGTAGCAATGCAAGAAACATGGCTAACCAAACAACCTGTGTGGGAGGGTCATACCATCATCATGCACCCTGTTAAAACCTCCCCCAGGGGTAGGCCATCTTCAGGGCTTTTGTTGCTATCAACTTTTGTTGCCACCCAATCTATACTTACATATGGTCAAGGTTACATATCTAGGAGGAGCTACTGCAATAATTAACATCTACCGCAATCCTGTGGGCATAACAGATAGCCTGTTTTGTACCGATCTAGAAGATCAAGTTACTTACCAACTGTAACGTTCTTTCGACTGGATGTTCCTCCCACGTATTCCACATCTTAGGTAATCTGCCAGCTTGCTGCTTCTGTCTTCAGAATTTTTTTTTTGCCAGAGGGCGCTGTGCTCGAGGCTGCGTAGTTTTAGTCCCTCGAGGGCCGCCGTCGAGTGTCAACGTCATCCGTCGTATAAAGGGCTCGAGCCGCGCCCGTTGGTCTCAGTTCTGTTTTTCGGTGTTGCATCAGGCATCGAAGGATGTTGGGCTCTTAAGGAAGTAAAAGTGCAAAAAGCGTAAAAACTGTACGGAGTGTCAGGTTGGGAGGGTCGATAAGGAATACGTGGGAGGAACATCCAGTCGAAAGAACGTTACAGTTGGTAAGTAACTCGTTCTTTGAATGGATTGTGTCCTCCCACGTATTCCTCATTTTAGATAGACTCCCACAGCAGTGCCAATTTGGAGAAGGGCGTACCAGAGTTTTTAATTATGTACTGAATGAAGGACGGCTGTTGCAAAAAGGCCTCCTTGGTAAGAAGTGGAGTCTAAACAATGTTTTACAAAAGGTGTGCATGGATGACCAGGTGGCTGCTGCACAAATGTCCTGCACAGGAAGAGCCCTCTGAAGAGCCGTGGAAGTTGCTATGCCCCTGGTTGAATGAGCCCTTAATCCATTTGGAGGCTCTTTCCCAGCCAACCTGTAACATTCAGATATTGCTAGGATTATCCATCTAGATAAGGTTTGTTTGGACACACCAAGGCCCAATTTGTGTCCGGTGTTACCTAACAAGTAACTGATCAGTTTGTCTAAATCTTTCAAGTCTAGAGATATAGAAGCTGAGAGCCCTTTTAGGGTCTACCCTGTGGAACCTTTCCTCCTCCTTACGAGCGTGCGGAGGAGGGTAAAAGGAAGGTAAAGTAATCTTTTGAGACAGATGGAAATCTGAAACTATTTAAGGTAAGAGAAAAGGTTTGACCTTCAAAATAACTTTATCCTTGTGGAAAATAGTGTGATGAGGCTTACAAGAGAGTGCCTGCTATTCGCTTACCTTGCGGGCTGAAGTTAAAGCCACTAGTAAACATTTTTTAAAAGTTAGGAGCCTTAAAGGGCAAGAATGTAAAGGCTCAGAGGGGCACACATAAGAAATTTTAAAACTAAATTTAAGTCCCAAATGGGAACCTGAAAAGGTGTAGGAGGAAACCTATTTGTTAACGCTTTTATTGGACAACTAAGGGCATCTTAAAATATCAAACTTCTTCTGAGGAGCGCTTGAAGATAGATAGCGCTGCTAAATATCCTTTAATAGTACCAACTTGGAGCCCCGAGTTGGCCAAATGTAAAAGAAAGGAAAGCACCATGGGAGTGCTACATTGAAAAGGATCCACATTCTTATCCCTGCACCAGTTACTGAATTTCTTCCAACGACACTGGTACAAGGATTTTATTTCTGGCCTAGCCGAAAGCAAAATTTCCATAACGTCGTCCGGAAGGTCCCAATCCTTATATCTCAGCCTCTCAGAAGCCAAGCGTGAAGGCTGAGAGCTTTGACCTCTGGATGGAGAACTTGACCTTCCCTTTGCGAGAGGAGATCCTCCCTTTGTGGAAGACGTATTGGAGGACAGATGGACATGTCCAGAAGGTCCTGGTACCACGTTCTCCTGGCCCAATCCGGGGCAATTAGGATCATGGTTTTCCTGAACTTTCTCAACCTCCCGATTACCTGGGGAATCACGGGGACTGGAGGGAACGCATATAGGAGTGGAAATATCCAGTCCACCACGAGCGTGTCCCCTAGAGCTCCTCTCTGGGGAGATTTCCTTGAGCAGTACAGTTTGCAATTTCGGTTGGTACCTGTCGCAAACAGATTGCCCTTTGGGGAACCCCTCAAGTGGAAGATCTCTTGAAGGACTTCCTGAGCTAGTTCCCATTCGTGTGAGACTGTGCTCTGCCTGCTCAGAGCATCTGCCGCCGTGTTTTTCTCTACGGCGAGATGAATCGCTGATAGAGAGATTCCTTCTTGTATTGCCCAGAACCAGAGCTGCATTGCTTCTCTGCACAGTGGGAGTGATCCTACGCATCCTCTTTTGTTGAGGTAATACATGGCCACTGTGTTGTCTGTCATTATTAGGACATTCTTTCACTGTACAGAGGGCAGGAAGGCCTTCAGCGCTAGTCTGATTGCCCTCAGCTCCAAAAGGTTGATGTGTAGTTTGGACTCCAATGGAGACCAACGACCGCTGATTGTCAGATCGTTGGTGTGGGCTCCCCACCCCGTGAGTGAGGCGTCCGTCACTACCGTTATCTCCGGCCATGGTTGCCAAAACTGTTCCCCCTTGAGGATATTTTCTTTGCAAGCCCACCATAGAAGATCTTGAGGTACTTTGGCCGAGACTTGCAGAAGATTTGACATCTCACCCCGAAAACTAGGACCATTGAGTCCTGAGGGCCCAATGAAGCGATCACATCCTCAGTCAAGCCTCTGGCACCAGAAAAATGCAGGATGCCATGAGGCCTAGCAACCTTAGAAAGTCAAAAACCGTTAGATGTTGGGCATTTTGAAACTTTGTTACCATCTGCAAAATGTGGTGAGCTCTCTCCTCGGGAGGCAAGGCTTTCCCTGAGGTAGTATCCAGGACTGCTCCGATGAATTGGGAGTCTTTGACTTGGAATCATTTGTGACTTCTTGTAATTGAGGGAGAAGCCCAGTCTGTGTAAGAAGTGGCAGGTCATGGTCAAGTGTTCCTGGGCTCGTTCTGGTGAACTCGCCCTGATTAGCCAATCGTCCAGGTAAGGGTAGACATGAATCCCTCCTCTCCTGAGACTCGCTGCCACTACAGCCATCAGCTTGGTGAAAACCCTCGGAACGGAGGTCAGCCCAAATGGCAGAACTCAAAACTGATAGTGAGATCCGACAATTGCAAACCTCAGGTACTTTCTGTGCTTGAGGTGGATTGGCACATGAAAGTAAGCATCCTGAAGGTCCAAGGAAACCAGCCAGTCCTGAAGCTGAAGAGCCTGAAGGATTTGAGAAAGGGTCACCATCTTGAACTTGTCCTTCCTGAGGGACTTGTTCAAGTTTCTTAAGTCCAAGATGGGTCTCAACCCTCTGTCTTTTTTGGGGATGAGAAAAAAAGGGGAGTACCAACCCTTGTTCCTCTCCACTACAGGTACATGTTCTATTGCACCTTTCTTTTTCAGGATTAAAATCTCCTGCACAAGGAGCGGGTCTGGACCTTTTACAGAATTGGCTCCCGGTGGATGATCTTGAGGTCTTTGATGAAAATACTCCATTTTGGCCCATGCACTCTCTGGATTACAGGTTTAGTTTCAGAGGCATTTAAGAGAATGGGCGTCACCTTTTGTAAATAATATGTAATGGCTGGCGCAGTTGTAAATTTACCATATTTAGCCTGGATAATCATAGTTTGAGAGATTGAGGTGATTAATTTGGTCTTTAAAGTTTCCATATAGGCATCAGCGTCACCGTAATAGGCAATAACGATTCCCAAGTAAGTGTAGCGATGGACACACTCAAATGTATGCCCCTGAGAGACTAACTGTAATTTACATTCATTTGTTTTCTACTAATACTGCACTTCATCACTTTGGTTTTGTTCAAATGTATAGTTGGTAAATTCTCTTGGACATAGATAGCCAAAGCGTCCAGTAGTCCCTGAAGGCCTTGCAGTGTTTTAGACATTAAACTAAATCATCTGCATAGAGCAATGATGTGATGGTCTTGTTCGCTAATTTCGGAGAATCAACAATAATGTTTTGGAATGCAGCTCCCATGTCAGAGAGGAAAAAATTAAAGATGGCGGAGGCAAGGGTACACCCCTGCCTCAGCCCTCTATATATGTCAATTGGTGATGTTAATTTGCCATCCAACGACAATCTTTCTTGTATGGTGTTTCCAGTGTGCAGATCTCTAATTAATGAGACTAAGTACGACGGGCACCCCTGACAAACCAGTTTCTCAAACGGTATTTGTCTGGAGACCGAGTCCAAAGCGGCTTGCAAATCGACAAATACCAAGTATAATGGTTGTTTTAAAATTGCATGATGTGAGATTATTGAGGTGGTCAACAAATTGACCGATGTACCCAATCCTGGAATAATTCCTGTTTGGAGTGGATCACGTTGGGAATACTCAAGACGTCCAGTTATTAAAGTCAGAGTATAAATCGTGAAAAGATTTTTCCAGGGGCATCGAAGAGCGCGATTGGTCTGTACTTGTCAGCACAAAACCGATTGCCCCTTTTAAAAATAGGAACAATAACCGAGCAATGCCAGTCCGAGATGTTATAAAGACAGATATATTCCTCATCGGCACACCTTCACCATCCTTTCCCCTCACTCTCTGGCCAGCCTCCCTTGGCCCTCCTCCTACCCCCACCTGCGAGGCTAAGAATCTCAGGGTCATCTTTGACTCCACCCTTTCCTTCTACAACCACATCTGAGGTCTCTAAAAAGTCAAATTTCCGACTGCACCTCCTCAGAAGTACTCTGCCTTTCCTCTCCTTCCCCGAGAAGCTCATGGTATCCCAAGCTCTGGTTCTCTCTAGCTTGGACTATTGTAACAGCCTCTTTCTAAATCTACCTGCCTCTACTCTGCGCCCTCTGCAACTAATCCAGAACAGGACTGTAAGACTTGTCATTGGCCTCAAGCCCTGGGATCATTTCTCTCCAGCTCTGAAATCTCTCCATTGGCTCCCAGTGGATGCAATGATTAAATTCAAAACCCTCTGCATTGTCCACAAGGCTTTTTGGGGCCTGGGTCCAAAATACCTTCAGCTATCCCTCTGCAAATACCTCCCCTCTCGAGCTCTTCGCTCCTCTGTCACCAACTCCCTCAGGGTCAGTCGTTTTTCAAAGAAACGAGCTTGGGGTAGATCTCGGTCTTCGGCTGGGGCCTCCCTCTGGAACAGCCTCCCTGCCACTCTAAAACTTGAGAACCATCTCCGGTTCCGGAAGCACCTCAAGACCTTCCTCTTTTCTTCTGCCTTCGCTCCCCCTCTACCCTGCTGATCTGTGCTCTCTTGGCACCGTGCACCTGGCCACCCTCTGTCCTCCGGGCCCAGGTACCTGCTCACCCTGCCACCCTCCCGCACTGCCTCCGGGCCACCCCTTGCACTGGGGTCTGTATCTGTACCCATACAGCCCACCCCCCTTGTTCTTCCTGTACTTATCAGACCTACCCCGTCTGCTGCCTTAAACCTAGCACTTGCAAATTGCTGGCTGCACTAAAACCGTTTGTTGCCTTTATTATTTATTTATTGTTATTTATCTGTTTCTCCTCTGCTTCGCACTTTCCACTTCTCCCCCCTTACATGCACTTTTCCCCTCCCACTCTCCCATGCACTAGCGTGTTCGCATTGTCACTAGGCCTAGTAAGATTGCTGTTTTGTTCTCTCCTGTGCCCCTCCCTTGCCTTGCCGCGCTCTGAAACACTTGTGTACGAGCGCAATAGAAATAAAATATCAATATCAATTCAAAGGTCCCTTTTAAATGAAAAACAGGATTTGTAAACACTGACACAAAAACTGATTTGCCTGTGTATTTGCAGTTTAAATGGGAAAAAGGTACCCCTGCATACATTAAAATGTCAGGGAAAAAGACATGGTGCATGTTAACAAAATGTGATGTATATTACGCTTTGCATACAAAATCCCAGGAAACATTTGAAAAGAAAAGCCCACTTGGTTTCCATAAAAAAGGTTTCTGTAGGCCAGAGGCAAACCTGTTTGCTGGCTGTGGGACACGGCACAAACAACCCGCACACCCCACAGGAAGGCTGGCATCCTAGTGTTTACAACAGCCATACAATGTGGCTTGCATGAAAGGTGTGGAAAGCCAGGTCTCCTTTAGACTAAATGTCTCTGCAGGACCATTTCCCTGACCATTTTGACTGATGCATGACCATGGAGGCTAAAACTCCACTACAAAGAGCAAACAACCAACTTCAAAAAGACTCATTAAAAAAAACTGTGACCAGAGAGACACATGGCTGAGTGAAGCAGAGCTTCCATTTGCTGAGCATAAAGATTTACAATTAATTTAAAATGACGATAACAACTTAGGCCTTTTTCCCAGCAGCCATAACTCAAGATTTATTTTATTTATGGGTCATATTTTATGTCATTTCAGGCGATTATGGAGATATGCAATTAATTCACCTGTGACTCATGGAACTGTAATGGCCAGTTGCGATGTGTTTCTGGCTGATCTGGAAATGTTCCAAATGTGAGAGTTGGTGAACGGGTGGGATGTAAAATAAGGAATATGGGTAATTAAGTACATTTTCATAAATGTTATGCTTTTTGTGAAAACAGCAGAAAATTGCCACACGGCCGTACAACATGGTGCAGACCTGGCTGTCGTCTTATTTAATTCCCCATGATTAGCTGTATCATTATGACAGTTGCGAGTAAAGAGAACATATGGCGAATGTAAATTAAGCTGCCATAGGTCTGCTCCTAAACCAATCCTTACAGGGAGGTTGATTTGGGAGGAGAAAGAAGGCTAACTGTCCAGTCCTAGTTGTGAGAACTCTTGCAGGGTACTTCCCCAAGATTGTAAACTTGACGGTGTCATCGCTGCTGTATAAGGGGGTTTGTATTAGGAGGAAGGGACAGAGTTGCTGAAATGTACCACCCAGAGAGCTGCTGAAACATACCATCTGACAGCTGCAATGAAACACTAGAGGAGATTGCCGAGAGGGCATCTGGGTGGAGCAGTCTATTTTTAGGAAGGCCGTCTAAAAGCGGACTGGGTCCTATTGTGGGAAGCAGGAGACCATCCTTGAGACTTGAATGACCAGACCCCTGCCCTATCTTTCCAGAGTGTCCTGAAACACACCTGGCTTTCCTGAACTTTAAACAGAGGCTTTCTATGTAAGTAGAACCAAGTCCTGGTGTCGAGGATTAGGGGCTGGGGCCGACCAAGCGTTGTGCAGCATGGAAAACACATTGTGGGTAAAGGAAAGGCTGTGCAACGCTGAAGCAGCCCTGGAACTACAAGTCCCAGCAGTACTTGGGGCATTTCTGTAGTCGAGCACTGACACAGCTGCCTATAATGAGAGACTACTTATTAGCCGTCAACCACCCCGGCCAGGTGCAGA
This sequence comes from Ambystoma mexicanum, assembly GCF_040938575.1. NCBI lineage: Eukaryota > Metazoa > Chordata > Amphibia > Caudata > Ambystomatidae > Ambystoma > Ambystoma mexicanum. Next base: position 340,395,061 of record NC_090923.1, on the reverse strand, counting down.
TAATTTTGAAGGCACGAGCGGTGACGGCGAGTATGCATCAGAGTTCTAGGAGCGACACGCAGAAGGACTGGGAAGGCGCTGGGAGACCCCAGGCCATGCGGCGGCGATCAGCAGAGTGCTCTGCGTCCAACGCTGAAGGTCTTCTGGTCAATTCCGTGGGGCTCCCGGACAACAAAGCGAAGTACAAAATGCCCGTTTTATGTATGCTGCGTAATAGCAGTCAGTGTACCAGCTGCCTGAAGCGGTTTCATTGCTAAATCCTAGAATTGAGGGGTATGTTGTTTAAGTCTTTTGTTAACACACAGCATTTGAACATTTGGTTGGGAAGTTAAATACGCTCTGAGGCGGAGTGTGCTATGCTATTATTTTCTACAACAGTGTGTGAAGGAACCCATTACGCTCAGGGAAGGACGGAGCATCGACTATAGTGAGTATTTGTGTTTGAAGGAAAAACAGGGGAATTGAGGGTACGGCTGGGACGCATGTGCTTGCAGAACACGTGTTAGGACAGAGGAGGAACTAGCAGGCATGCCCATGTTAATACTGGGAAGTTGAATCAAGCGCTTGTTATATTTGCTTTCTGCCTGCCCCTGGGGCCATGTGTTCGTATATTCATTTGTGGGAGAATCTCCCAGTATGTCTCATTACGCTAAATGTTGTTTTTAATGTTTCATGCCCATCATGTTTCACGTTGCATTTTACAACTACTAAGGTTTGCACTGACCATTGGGGAGTAGGAACATGTTATCGTAAAGGTTCAGGGTACAGGAGAGCAAGGCTCAGGATAGGTCAGGATTACAGGAGTGCGTCAGGTTATTGATGCATGTATGCTACCAGGTTATTGATATATGTATGTGATCCTTCCCGGTGCTTCCCCATACCTATCCCAACAAGTTTTTCCCTACTCCTCTTTCCAGTTTTCCTAACTTCCCCCACCCATCCACAACCTCTCCTTAATCCCTCATTCTCCCCATTGGCTGCCACGTGGCTATCTGTGGTTCTGACATTGAAGTGCCCGTGCCAACAACGGTGGGAGGGTCAAATTCAGTTATTTGGCTTCTGTGGTTCGGGGGAAGAGTGTCGATACTCTTCCCTTGTGCAAACTTGACACCTGGGAAACCAAAAAGGTGGGGGAATCTGCTTGCCTTAAATCCTTTCCCTTTATAGTGGGTGGGGTACTGTGTAGATCCTTAGTCCACTTAACTAAAAAGATTAGTTCCTTGATTGTGGGAAGCAGCTGAACGTAGCTTCGCCTGTCCTGTACAGTGCGGCTTGATGATCCGTGTGACCTGTGTGACTTGTGAGGTCCTTTCCTCAAATTCAGCCTGTGGTGACGCGAGGTGCTGCGCTGCTCGCTGCCCGCTGCGCAGCATCAGTGGCGTGTGAGCAGTGGCTCTGTGTGCCTACCTGTCAATGAGCCCCCACTCCCCGCCCTCAACACTACTCTCGTGGAACACATTGCCAGAGAAATTCCGGCGTGACGGCCATGCCGGCAGAGGGTTTGGCAGAGGGTTTGTGGTTGTGATGAGGAGGTGGAGGGAGACGTGCAGGCGAGTAGATGGAAGACACCGACACTGAGCCCAGCGGATCAACAGCGGCTGATTTTAGACCCTAAGCTGCCACTTTTCTCCTGATTGCAGGTAACTATTCCTCCCCTGAGGCACAAGTGCTAGGTCCCTTTTTTATACTATTGTGAGTGTGTGAGCACGAAGCCACTGCCATAATTCATGTTACTCATCCCCACATTCTACTGCCAAACACAAAACGGCTCGCTTATCAACATCTTTAAACAGAGGGCCTGAGTCTTGCCTCAAATTCTGCTTGGGAAAGTTGACTGTTAACTCGCAGACTGCTGGAAGTGTAACAGATCAGCCCCACGGTAGCCCTCTGCCTGTTAATAAGGACGAGATGTGAGAGCTCCTAGTCGGGACTTGCCTGTGTTAGAAGTAGAGAGCTTCCACCGCTCCAAGTTCCGCATGCCAGGGAAAGCACAGCGCTGCAGTAAGACTGCAGCCTCTCGTACGAAGAAACCCTATGGGATACGTTCCGGCAAATGAGCAGCTGACCGGCCGGCTGAGCATCTGGCGCCCCCACCAAAGAACTGCAGGTGGCACATAAAGACCCATTAGATGCTGATTTGCCAATAAAGTCGCTAGTGCAGGGTCAGGGAGTGGTAAACACCTACCCTGTCACATTATCACTGGAAGCAGAAAGCAGCCATCATCCTCTGGACTTAGACAATGATTACCTCCTGCAACTCTGCTACGCATTACAAGATAATGCCACTCACTCCACAGCGGCACGAGAGAGGGGAGATTCTAATACTGCGGGCTCTGATGGAGAGATAGCAGCAGGGAACGAGGAGGGGAGTTTTTTAACCAGACCACGCCCTATGATTCCCCTCAGGCAGCTCCTATGGAACTGAAGGTGCCTGTGAATTTGGGTCACGATAAGGGGACCTCTACTGGGGTGGCTACCTCACCAGCAGAAGGCCGGGACTCTGCCCCCCACTTTCAGCTACTCCTAATCTACTCCATGAGTCGACAACAGCCATATCCGGATCGGCGCAGGAAGATTTCAGTACCCATGATACCACGGGTGCGGGCCATATCTACGAAGTCCTAAACTTTGCAGTTAAAATACTTTTGAAGTTGTGTGGGGCAATGCATGAAGACTTAAAATGCCAGGGTGGAACTATAGCCTCTTATATTCAAAATGTTGAGTCGTCCTAAACCAACTGTCCCCGCACTTATTGATCTACGAGATGAGGCGACTCAAAAGCACCTGTGACAGCTCACTCTACTCTGAATAAAAAACACTGCCAGACCGAGGGAGCAAGATCTCACGAAAGGTGCCAAAGTGGATGCAAGCCCAGCTAAGGGGCCACTTTCTCAGCGCCAACTGTGTCTCGCTAAAAGAAAACAGGTGAAGGCGGTCAACCAGTCCAAACCCGTCCTTCCACGTGTGGAGGACAACCAACCAGCCATAACGCAACCCCTGAATTCCACTTTGCGGTTGGGAAATAACCAGCGGAAACGAGTGGCCCGCCATAAAAGGTCTGCGCAGACGGTTGGTACTTTGACTAGTTGGTTGCTAGATGACCCTCCTGAAAACGATCAATTAATCCTGCCTGAATGGAGTGGGACCGCTACAGGGACAAATGTCCCTATTCCTTCGGTGGCCCCAGTGAGGGTATATCCCGAAACCAACCGATCTCACTCCAATACACCCATCCTATTATCTGTTGCCACCCCAAGGGCAGGGCTTCCCCGCGAGCTGGACAAGAAAAAGCTTACAATTTTACCACCTGAAGGAAGCAACTCTAATCGCCTTTGAATGGTGCATTATTGCTGTCTCCATTTCAGAAGATCCCATCTCTTCGGATTTTTAATTCATCAGACTTTGACTTTATCGAACCGTTGCGACCATTGGGATCCAAAATGACGACAATCCATTGTTTCCTACCAGAAATAGCATCTTTAATACGTCAGCATCAGGCCTCCTTGGGACATTCGAACTATTCACTGGACGTTCCTCTTCCAGTAAAGTCTAGTACTGATGGCTGCTCCAAGTGTCCCTGTAAGATGACTAGGACTCACACAGGCATTACCAGTGCCCAAGACTAAACTTACTGATGAAGGATGGGAATGGTTAAAACAAATTCTTCTCCAAAAGGAAGCCATCAAACTGAACCTCAATCTATTTTAAGTTGAAATACGAGGGGGTTCAACGATTGGCTCAATGAGGGAGGCTCCCATGAAGTATTAACTGCAAGCAAGGTTTTTGCCCTACATGAGACTTGGGTAACTTTTGACATCAAGTTTGATGGCTATACTACATTTCAGATAATGGCCTCCAAGGGCGAGAGTGGCCGCCCGTCGGGAGGCTTACTGATTGGAACCAAGACAGGCTTCAATCCAAAATGTATATATCAAGGTGATCCTGGAGGTAACGTATTAGCCATAGAAATTGTAACGCTCACCTGATTCCCGCAGAGGCACCGGTCTTGACTGGGCAAATACCGTATCTTCCAAGGTGTTGTGTAACACACGGTTGGCTCTTTTTGCTGGACCTCTGTGCACTGTATGTCTGACTCGAAGAGTAAGATGTCTGCAGATAGAAAATATGGGATTAATGAACTGGGGTTATTGGGTGTCTCTCTCTTCTTCCCCTTCTCTTCTCCTGTAGAACCCCAAAGGTTAACGCTCTCACCTTAGGTAAGTGAACGCCGAGCTCTCCATCTGCCTCGGGGCAGGGTGCCGTAACCAGTTTCTTCACTGGATAAGGGTGCAGGCCTCTTGACCTCAGAGGACTGCTGTCCGTCGTTTATTGCACGAACGGTAGGTTCCGAGTATTTCAAATGTCTTTAAAAGTCTTTTGTAATGATGTCTCTTGTTTTGCAGTGTTCCGGCGATGGCGGATGACGGGCTGAAGTGAGTTGAGGATGGAACCCGTGTGAGGAATAGAAGCGCCTGGAAGCACGTAAGTAAGTGCTTGTTGCCTGCTTCACGATGCGCACTAACTGTCCTTTTATCTTGCTGCTGAAGGGTGCCGGAATACCCACTGGGTTAAGCGTGGGAAGGAGTAATGGCACGTGAGTAATAAAGTTACCCAATGTCTTTAAACGCACCTTCTTTTGTCTTTCAGATGCGGGATGCAGCGCCGAAGGCCTCCGGAGCGTGCGAAGAGTTGGTAAGCTTTTGTCTTTCAGATGCCGGAATGCAGTGCGAAGACCTCCGGAGCATGCGAAGACTAGGTAAGCCTTTGTCTTTCAGATGCCGGAATGCAGCGCGAGGCGTTGGTGACAGCCGATGGACCAGGTAAGAGAAGCGCTGTCACTGAAGACCGTAATGTTAACCTGTTCTTTCTTGTCTTTATAGGTGTTGCTGAAGACTGGATTCAGGATGGTAAGCCTTTTTCCCTTAGGCCCAGGATCAGATGCAGAAGACACGATGAGCGTTCTGCTGCAGAGGATGCAGAATAACGCAAAGCAAGATTCATCCATCGGGTGTGGTTTAAATAGCCTCCTGTAGTGCTTAGGTGTCTCCTTCCACAGCCTCGCCTAGGTAAGAAAAGAGTTCCTGCTTTCCAGAAGAGTTCCAGTGTTCTGAACCTAGGGAGTGGCTCCTGCCCCACCCAACAGGAAAAGTAGTCCCAAACAGAAGAGGATTAGAGGCTCAACTGGCAGGTAAGTAAGCAGCATGGTCTGCTGCAGGTAAGTCCACCCAAGCATTATGAGCCCGGCGCTTCCAGCGCTGGGACTGGGCATATTTATGAGCCTGGTGCCACTGGCGCCAGGACAGGGTCCAAAAGGTCCCAATTGGGACTGGTTGGCACTCGGAACCTGGGTTATGGGTCTGCTTCCAAGGGAGTTGGGTAAGTCCTGACCTTTTGGAAGCAGAGATCATGACAGCACCCCCCCTCAAGGCCCCTCCCAAACCGGGCTTCTCCGGGGGTTTGGGCTTGTCAGGAAATTTTCGATGGAATCTTTTGATTAGACGAGGAGCGTGAACATATTCTGCAGGTTCCCAGGATCTTTCTTGGGGGCCGTAGCCTTTCCAGTCAATTAGGTAAAATAGTTTAGATTTGGAGATCTTGGAGTCCAGGATGCTTTTGACTTCAAACTCGAGTTCTCCATCAACTAGGATAGGTTTTGGAGATTTAGTTAGTCGGGTTTGAGGTTGCACGGGTTTTAATAGAGAGACGTGGAAGACCGGATGTATCTTCATGTGAGGGGGCAAGTCCAACTTGACCGCTACTGGGTTTACTATGGTAGTGATGGAATAGGGACCAAGGTATCTTGGGTTGAATGTGCGTGGTCCTTTTAGAGGTAGATATTTGGTGGATAACCAGACTTGATCTCCTACTTGATATTGGGGGGCTTCCTTCCGATGTTGATCTGCTCCTTTCTTGTATTGTTCCTTAGCCCTTTGAAGGTGAGAAATTGCTTCCTTAAAGGCTTGGGTGATTGTAGAATGCAGGTAGTCTACTGCTGGTGTTCCAAGATCTTGGAGTGGATCCAACTCCGAGGTTCGAGGGTGACTGCCGTATAGAAGAAAAAACGGGGTTTTCCCAGTTCCCGAGTGGACAGAGTTATTGTAGGCATATTCGGCTATCCAAAGGATATCTTTCCAAGTTTTTTCAGTTTGTTGCAGCATGCAGCGTAAATACTGCTCCAGAGTTTGATTGGTCCGTCGGTTTGAGGGTGGTGACTGGTCGCTAGTCTCACATCAATTTGAGCCGACCGACAGCAACTTCGCCAAAAATGAGAAATAAATTGACTACCTCGTTCCGAAATTAGAACTGAAGGAAAACCGTGCAGTCGGACGATGTTTTCGAGAAATTCTCGGGCCAGAGTTGTTGCTGTTGGCAAGCCTTTGAGTGGAATGAAAAGCGCCATCTTGGAGAATAAGTCCACGATTACTAGGATCGTATTGTATCCGGAGCATGGAGGTAGATCGGTGATGAAGTCCATAGAAAGCGTATGCCAAGGGCGAGGTGGGATGTCAATAGGGCGTAAGAGGCCGGCTGGTTTTTCCTTTTGACTCTTGTTTTGGGCGCATACTCCACAGGATATTATAAAGTCTCTGATATCTTTTTTCCAAGAGGGCCACCAGAAGTAGCGCTTGATCTTTTCTGAGGTTTTGGCCATACCGGGATGTCCTTTTATTAAGGAATCGTGATAACAAGAGATTACCTTTTTCTGTAAATCTGTGCTGGGCAGGTATAATCGTTCTTGGAAATACAATAAGTTGTCCTTCACTGCAAAGTCCTTTCCCTGCAGATGCCAATTCTGTATGTCTGCTGGAGTTACAAGTTGCCTGGCCTTATCCTTAACTTCCTCTATGGATTGTGTGGCGATTACACCCAGAATTCTTTGCTCGGGAATGATAGGTACAGGTTTAGGGTTGATTAAGTGTTCTTCCACTCCCATCCGAGAAAGGGCATCAGCTTTACCATTTTTTGTACCAGGTCGATAGGTAATTATGAAGTCAAACTCGGCAAAGAATAGTGCCCAACGGAGTTGTCTAGAGGATTGGGCTTTTGCGGTTTTCAAATATTGCAGGTTTCGGTGATCCGTAATCACAGTAACGGTGTGTCGGGCCCCCAGAAGATAATGCCGCCAAGCCTTAAAGGCAGACTTGATAGCCAGAAGTTCCTTATCAGTAATAGTGTAATTGATTTCAGGAGGCGAGAATTTGCGGGACCAAAATGCCACGGGATGCAACTGATTGGTTACTGGGTCCTTTTGTGATAGAACTGCCCCCATGGCAAGGCTCGAAGCATCAGTTTCAACGATGTAGGGGTGTTCGGGGCGAGGATGTTTTAAAATTGGTGCAGAGAGAAATTTAGTCTTCAAATTCTGGAAAGCTAGCTCCGCCTCGGTAGACCATTCAAAACGTTTGTTTTTCTTTAACAAGGCGGTGATGGGCTGGACTATTCGAGAGAATTCGGGGATAAACCTGCGGTAAAAGTTAGCGAAGCCTAACATGCTTTGAACACCTTTTACGGAGGATGTTGATGGCCATTTGAGAATTGCATCGACTTTCTTTGAATCCATACGCACTCCGCTAGGTGATAATATGAATCCCAAGAACTCAACTTCAGTCATGTTGAAAACACATTTTTCCAACTTGGCGAAAAGTTTGTGTTGACGCAATCTCTCGAGGACCATTTTCACGTGTTTCCGATGTTCAGATTCCGATGAAGAATAAACGAGGATGTCGTCAATGTAAACAACAACACATACATCTATGAGCTCTCTGAGGACATCGTTCATAAAATATTGAAAGGCGGCCGGGGCATTGCAAAGTCCGAAGGGCATGACCTGATATTCAAATAGCCCATACTTGGTGCGGAAGGCCGTCTTCCATTCATCGCCCTCTTTTACTCGTACCAAGTGGTAGGCTCCTCTAAGATCCAGCTTTGTATATATGCATGCTTTTCTGACTTGGTCCAGGAGTTCAGGGATCAAAGGTAACGGATATCTATTCTTAACGGTGATCTGGTTCAGGGCACGATAATCTATACAAGTTCTAAGGTCCCCTTCTTTTTTTGGAACGAAGAACAAAGCTGAAGAAGCAGGGGACTTGGAAGGACGAATAAACCCATTCGCTAGGTATTGATCCAGGTATTGTCGGAGGTGAAGGTTCTCAGGCTCGGTGAGGGCATAAATTCTACTACAAGGAGGAGTAGATCCAGGTATCAGGTCTATCTGGCAGTCATAAGACCTAAGAGGAGGTAGAGAGTTAGCCTGATCCTTCCGGAAAACATCTTGGAATTCTAGGTATTCGGGAGGTAACTGGGGAGTCTCCGAAGAAATTGCTGCCAGTGCAACACCAGGTGGAGGGTGACAAGTAGAGACACATTCTGGAAACTGAACCGTTCTTGCTCGCCAATCAATCTGAGGATTGTGTTTCTCTAACCAAGGTATTCCTAGAATAATCTGGAACTGAGGGGCCTTGATCACATCGAACACGATCTTCTCATGGTGTCCATCTTGACTTACTAGCGTCACCTCTTGAGTGGTATGCGTTACTGGTCCGGAGGCTATCTCCGTACCATCCACCGTAGTAATGACGTCCTTTACAGCCTTGGGACAAAGAGTTAGATTCATCCTCAAAACCATTTCATGATCCACATAATTGCCGATGGCACCGCTGTCGACGTAAGCTTCAATCGCATGTAATCGATCCGGATGATCAGGGCTAATGAGGACCATAGGTATCACGAAATGCGAGGTCACGGAACTGGTTTTAACGCTCGGCAAGAGGACCTCTATTCTTGTCGGGCGAGGTCGTTTCCCTGCTCAGAGTTTGTGACCTTGGTAACTGCAGCTCCTACTGCCTTCTTGGCTGGTTTCACCGGACAGTCTCGAAGAAAGTGCCCTGAGTTTCCGCAATAGAGGCATAATTGTAACTGTTTTCTCCTTTCCCGCTCCTTTTGTGTTAGTGGTCCTTTCAGGCCCCCTATTTGCATGGGTTCCCCGGAGTCTACTCCTTTGGAAGGAGTTGGTGGTTTGGAAAATACTCGAGCATCAAACTTGGAACGGTCGGCCTTCCTGTTCTGCAGTCTGTGATCTATTTGAACGACTAAGTCTATATAGTCCGAACAGTCTTGCGGGGGATTCACTACTTGGGCTAACACATCTTTGAGCTCCCCACGTAGACCTCTATAAAACAGCGTAATCCTTTTGTCCTCAGGCCATTGAGTTTCAACTATCAGTCTGTTGAAAGACGCAATATAAGACAAAAGGTCTTGATTACCCTGTCACAACGAAAGAAGCTCATTGTCCAAGGCCTGCCCCTGTGAATGTCTTGCGAACAGTTTTTCCATACTGAGCTGAAATGCTTGAAAATCATGGAGAACCGGATCATCTTGATTAACTAGAGGGATCGACCAGTCAGCCGCATTGCCACTAAGGTACGAAAGCACGAAAGCTACTTTAGCTTGATCAGTTGGAAAGGCTGCTGGCCGGCATAAGAAATGCAACCGGCACTGATTAATACATACTGCAAACCTCTTTGGGTCACCAGAAAATCGTTCGGGCGGAGCCAGAGGTACATTCCCAGGTAGGTTGATTTGCACTGGATTCATAGAGGATGTTGAAGGAAGATTTGCCCCTGATGCGGATAGTGGGGTCTGTCCGGCTTGTGACTGTAGCAATTGTCTAGCGAGATCGTCTGTTCGCTTCTTTGAAATAATCAGTTCCCGTCTTAGAGCGTTAGTTTCCTGACGGGCTGCATGCACTTCTGCTCTTAATTCCCCAAGTAACTGGGCTAGCTGGTCGGTATCCGAGGTTTCCATAGCGCCTGGGCGGGAGTTTTGCGGTAGTCTTCGCGTTCTGTAACGCTCACCTGATTCCCGCAGAGGCGCCGGTCTTGACTGGGCGAATACCGTATCTTCCAAGGTGATGTGTAACACACGGTTGGCTCTTTGGGCTGGACCTCTGTGCACTGTATGTCTGACTCGAAGAGTAAGATGTCTGCAGATTGAAAATATGGGATTAATGAACTGGGGTTATTGGGCGTCTCTCTCTTCTTCCGCTTCTCTTCTCCTGTAGAACCCCAAAGGTTAACGCTCTCACCTTAGGTAAGTGAACGCCGAGCTCTCCATCTGCCTCGGGGCAGTGTGCCGTAACCAGTTTCTTCACTGGATAATGGTGCAGGCCTCTTGACCTCAGAGGACTGCTGTCCGTCGTTTACTGCACGAACGGTAGGTTCCGAGTATTTCAAATGTCTTAAAAAGTCTTTTGTAATGATGTCTCTTGTTTTGCAGGGTTCCGGCGATGGCGGATGACGGGCTGAAGTGAGTTGAGGATGGAACCCGTGTGAGGAATAGAAGCGCCTGGAAGCACGTAAGTAAGCGCTTGTTGCCTGCTTCACGATGCGCACTAACTGTCCTTTTATCTTGCAGGTACAAGTTCGGAGCTGCTGAAGGGTGCCGGAATACCCACTGGGTTCGGCGTGGGAAGGAGTAATGGCACGCGAGTAATAAAGTTACCCAATGTCTTTAAACGCACCTTCTTTTGTCTTTCAGATGCGGGATGCAGCGCCGAAGGCCTCCGGAGCGTGCGAAGAGTTGGTAAGCTTTTGTCTTTCAGATGCCGGAATGCAGCGCGAGGCGTTGGTGACAGCCGATGGACCAGGTAAGAGAAGCGCTCTCACTGACGACCGTAATGCTAACCTGTTCTTTCTTGTCTTTATAGGTGTTGCTGAAGACTGGATTCAGGATGGTAAGCCTTTTTCCCTTAGGCCCAGGATCAGATGCAGAAGACACGATGAGCGTTCTGCTGCAGAGGATGCAGAATAACGCAAAGCAAGATTCATCCATCGGGTGTGGTTTAAATAGCCTCCTGTAGTGCTTAGGTGTCTCCTTCCACAGCCTCGCCTAGGTAAGAAAAGAGTTCCTGCTTTCCAGAAGAGTTCCAGTGTTCTGAACCTAGGGAGTGGCTCCTGCCCCACCCAACAGGAAAAGTAGTCCCAAACAGAAGAGGATTAGAGGCTCAACTGGCAGGTAAGTAAGCAGCATGGTCTGCTGCAGGTAAGTCCACCCAAGCATTATGAGCCCGGCGCTTCCAGCGCTGGGACTGGGAATATTTATGAGCCTGGTGCCACTGGCGCCAGGACAGGGTCCAAAAGGTCCCAATGGGGACTGGTTGGCACTCGGAACCTGGGTTATGGGTCTGCTTCCAAGGGAGTTGGGTAAGTCCTGACCTTTTGGAAGCAGAGATCATGACAGAAATATCCCCAGCTGGGGCGGCCACAAGGACATTCTGATAATATATACGACCCCCCCTGCCACCGGCATTTCCTCTACTGAGTCCATAAACGACCAACTGGATGCCATTCTGACCTCTCGTCATCCGGGTGCTGAAGGCATCTCTCTAATATTGTGTGGTGACTGGAATGCCAAATGTATTGATTTAATGGGGTGTGGGTCATATGCCAATGTCTTTGATTATTGTTCCTTGTGCATGGTAAAATCCAACAATAAAGGGAGGCTGTGGCTAGACTATTTAAAAGAATGGAACTGTTTAATATTAAATGGCTGCACTACAGGAGATTACCGGGGCTAGGCGACTTGGTCAGTGGGTAAGAAGAACGCTCTGCTTGATTATATAGCGGTTTCCGAATGCCCGTTGAATCAAGTCCAGCAATTACTGATATGCCTTAAAATGATTGCGCCACCCTAACTTTGATGATGGGGTGGGCGGGAGGTGAGTACCTCAGTGCCCGTGGAGTGGTGATTCCTAGTTACTCTGGGAATAGGATTTCTTGGACAGAACATAACATTTAAAGAATGATCGCTTTAACCTTTAATGAGGATTTTAGAGCAGATCAGGCTCTCTGGGTCAAATCTCCTGGAGCAATTGAGACCTGGATCACACATTTAACTGCAAGAGTCTTCAAGAGAAGGCCTGTCCCTAGTATTAAATGGAAAGCTAGGGGTGGTAATACTTTTGACATCAACATCCGTGATCAAAAACACATGCTCAACTCCAGGCACCAGGCACAATCTTAGGGGGCTGGACCAGCTGTTCAACACCACACGCTGTAGGAAGGAGGCTACTTTGTATGTCGTCTTTATTGATTTTCATAGCACCTTCGATCAGGTGAACAGGGAGACGTTATGGGCCAAACCTAGTGCTTTGAACTGTCCCAGCTGGCTCTTGCACATTCTGAACTTGATGCACAGCAATAATTCGGCAAGAGTTAGACTGAACAATGAGGGGGAGGTTTTGGACCCGATATACATAAATATGGCGGTGAAACAGGGATGTGTGTGGCAGCCCCTATGCTCTACAACCTTTATATTGCGGTTCTCCTCCCTATCGCATGGTTTGTAAGTCTAATTGCCCTCCAAGGAAAGGAAAGCATCCTATCACGGGCATGCTGTATGCCGATGACCTGATCCTGTTTGACAGGACCATGTCAGGGATTAAACGTATGCTCAACGAGTTGGCCCGTTATGCAACACAGCTGGTTCTGTCCATCAACCTGGGGAAAACGAACATTACGGTGATTGCTGGAAACAAGATAGGCCGAACTGGAATTGACAACTTACTGGGCACCATAGAATATACTGAATCCTATCCATATTTGGGCTTGGATTTTGAGGCACGTTCCAACTATGACTGGATCATCACCAATAAAAAAAGACGTGCTAAAACACTCACTTCAAGCCTGTAAGTTTGCCAGTGGCTTGGCGGGGTACAGCATGGCCGGGATTTTTAAGCTTTACCAACAATGTTTTGTCCCGGGCGTCCTCTATGGCATCGAAGAACTTGCCATTCAGGACTTGACATGGCTGAATAAACTGGAGCGCCACTATTGGCGCTCTGTGCTGAGACGAAGCCTGACGTGCCCCATGGAATATCTCTGGATAGAATTAGGCTGAACATCTTTAAGAGGCATGGCTCTTCGCGCCAGGGGTTCTTTCCATCTAAACTTTTGTGCAGATCGCACCGGTAAGGTATTAGCAATGATTGGGGATAGTTACGATTCTGAAAGGATTCTGCAGGGCTTTTATTACAAGACCCTGAATGAAACCCTATTCACGAAGATTGACTGGCCATTTGCCAAAGAGAGAGGCTACCGCTTTGTCCATTTAAAGAAATTTTTCAAACACAAACTTAACAGGTGGGACTGGTGTGAGAGTTATACACACCTGGCAAAGCTAAAAGGATATGAGGAGGTATCACATGTTGTGCATCGCTATCGTAAGATTCAACCTTACCTACAGCTCTGCCCGGCCCCTAGACAGTTCATTCTAAAGCTTTTTATTTTTTGTTATATTGTTTTGGTTTGGCCTGCTGAATTAATCACCCACTAAGTGCTTGGAAGAGCCCAGCCTCACAGAACTATATGATACAGTGTGTTATATTTTATGCTGTGATGCTCCATTCTGTTTACATTTTTACTTGTTTGTATTTGTATTCCTGCATATTTGTATTTTCGTTTTTGTATTTTGTGTATTTCATGTTTTGTGAGGTCCAAATGTTGGATTATATCACAATAAATTATTATTATTAAAATGATTAATTTCATAAATTCCCAGCTTTGGTGGAACACTACGGGGTGATTTTTGTTTAAATTTCGAAATTAGCAAAGCCCCTGGTGTACGCTGAAAAACTATAGCCTATAATTTAATTGGGTATTCCCTTTTGTCCTATGAACCCAGACTCCTTTAAGGAAGAGGAGTGTCTTTGTTCTTAGATCAGTCCAATCTTTTTGTCCAACTTTCACCTACACAGGCCTTTCAGTGGGAGGGGGGGTCGAAAATCCCAAATTCCCAGAACATTCCAGACCACACTAGGGGTGGGGCATCTCAAAATCAAACTGCTAAATCACCCTGTGTTTATTTTAAAGCAGACGTGTGGGTGAAAAAATGTCCATATGCATTTGCACAAATTTGTAAAAAATAAACTGCAAGCCTGTTAAGCACGCTGTATGCCGAAGACCAGGAACATCAAAATTGCACAGCATTATATCGATGTGTTCACTGACCAGCGCTAATTATTTCTTGAAGAGTCATTTGTAGAAAGTGAAGAATTGTGAAGTGTTATTTTCAACTCACGGTTTTGATTTATTCATGTTGAAAGAAGTTTATCGTGTTGTGCCACAGATAAAGTGGGGTTTGACATTTCATTGCGAGTTACGTAACATCCAATCTAAATAAACCTAGACCTAATTCCTGTAAACGGGCATGGTTCATGGCTCATTGGTAGCTCAGGGGGAGGGATCCAAGGGGTATTAGATGAATTGGAGATGGGGCTGAAAAAAAAAAGAATCTGTTAACAGTTTGTTGCGTGACACCTTGAGTGGGGAGGGAAGGAACTTCCTGTGTTGAGGGTGACCTCTCAATAAACAGTTACAAGACTTTCCTCTTTGGTTTGGTTAGAATGCTTTATTCTCTCCTTTACTCAAGGTAAGGTTATCGAACCCTTCAGATTTTCTATTGTGAAGTTATTTTAGTTTTTTAATACAGTTCACTGCTTTTCCTCTGTATTATATCCTTCTTTGAACATATATTTCAGTTTATCTGTTTCTCTTGTAACCTCGTCCTCCTCCTCCTCCTCCTCCTCCTCCTCCTCCTCCCTGATTTTTCAGGTAGGTTTTCAAGCCCGAATCCAAAATCCATCTACTGGATTTTCACAGTTCCTTGCAAGGATAGCAGTGATGACTGGGATGAGCCATCTTTCCCACTATTCTCTCATGGCTGCTGCTGTAATTAAATGCCAGCCGCAGGAACCATGAGAGAAGGGAAAGGAATGACTCTCAACCAAACCGCGTTGCCTTCCCTGTCAAACTGCTTACCCCGCAGGTATTGAAGAGTTTGGGAGCAGAAACAAAGATATGATGTAGAACATTTAAATGCAGTGGTTAGTGCCACACACAGCATCCAGATGGTGATGTCAAAAACAATCGGAGTTTGTAATGCAGGCATTACCTCCCATTACCTACCTTCCCAGCACCATGAATAGAAGGATGCCACCTCCTGGGGCTCTGGCCACCGCTTGTCCCCAGTCTCATGTTCCCTCACCTCCACTCTCCTCTTCCCCAATCCCTACTGCCCCTCCAGTGCATACATTTTCCTCCTGCCATCCACACAGACGCTGGCTTGCCTCATCTCCGGCTGGCTAGCCTCTTGTCCGACATGGCAATGGTCATCATGACAAAGGGAGAGGTTTGTGTGTTTAAGGCCTAGATTAAATACTGTATTTTTTTTACATTACTGTCGAAATGTAATTGTGTTCGTCACTGTGTAGACTCATGACCCGACTCTCACTCTCCTGAGAATACCTTGACTGCGTTCCAAGTTTACCTTGACTGAGTTTTGGCTAACTTCTCAGAGTTCCCTGTTCACTACAACTACAGTTCCACCAAGCTAGATTCTAGAAATCCATCTTAAACAAGCTTTCAAGTAATTTCTGAAGCTGCCACATGGCCTCCCTGCCTCGCTCAAAATTGAGCCAGACAACCTGAAGTTCCTCAAGATTTTCCTTTTCTCCTCTGCTCTCCCTCATTCCCACCCCTGCTGACCAACTGTCTGTGACACCCACTGGTTGCGTGGCTACCCTCATAGTCTCACTAGGTACCAGACGCCTCCATAATCAGTCTCCCTGCACTGCCTCCGGGACTACTGCGCACTTAGGGGCTGTAACTGTAACCTCTTTAGTACCCTGCCTCCTTGCACTTACCCAGAGCCGCTCTGTCCTGGCTGCACTTACTCAAAGCATTGCTGCCCTGATTGCACTTCCTCCTTCCCGCTCCCTGACACTTCCCTTTCTTACTTGCACAATCTAAATTAAACAAGGTCTAGTAAGATTGTTTGTCTCCGTTAAGGATTCCAATCGCGCGTCACACACTGGACCAGGACACTTGGTCTTAGCCTGTGATGTCGGCTCAATAGGAATGCTTTTTCTTTAATTTCAACTAATTCAAACTGAGGCGTTACCCCGACTCGTCTCACACCGCCTTTTACAAATACCCCGGGTCACAATGGACCATAAACAAGGCTTGTTGGTGTAAATACAATATTTATGCATTATTTTTAAAATTCACAAAATCACACATTTTAATATTGGGCAGCAATCACCAATGGGGTGATAATGACAATGGAAATGGAAGCAATGCACTTGGTAAACCTTGTAGTAAAATATATCCCAAAGCACAATTGAATAGGAGCACTTTTTGAATAAGGATAAATAGCACCCAAGTTAAGGTTTCCCCCTGCAATGTTCCCTCAACCCACAAATAAATGAATTCCAAGTGGTTAGAATGAAGCAGCACGTAGTTAGGGATAAGAGGCAGCAAACAGAATCACAAAATAAGAGGCAAGATTTTAAATCCTTTGCAAAGGCTTAAAATGACTCGGATTTGGAAAAATAATGAATTATATGTGGGTTAAATAATGATATACATGTGTTGTATCACAGTATTAGGGATGTTACCTCACTATCAACCATCAGATAAGGTGTCACAAAAGCATACAGTTCACAAAACAGATTGAAATTGAAAACCCAGTGCAGCCGAATTCACACATGGAAAAGTTGTTTTTCTGATTTGCAGTTTTAAATGCAAAAACATTGTTTTCAAAAAACGGGTGAAAAACACAATCAGAATGCAGTTTTTGGGCAGGGGGATAGATGCACAGCACAGGGACAATATAGAAGTGAAAGGAGGGCTATAGCTGGTGAATTGAGAGCAATTTGGAAGGTAGAATGAGGTTCGTTTTTAGGAAAATAGAGCAGTTCAAAGAGAAAATCGGTTTTAAAAATGAAAGGCAAATTTTACTTAAACTAAATTATTTAGACTTTATTGTTAAAAAAAAGCCATGGTATATTCAAAGATCGATTCGCGACGTCAACCTTTTCCCGCCGTGTTATGGTCTATGTGGGAATTAATTTAAATTACTCCATATATTACTAATGAGTTACAAGGTGAGGTAAATAAAAGAGTTGCGCTAACACTAGGAAACAAGAACAGGGTGCACCTAAAATTGGAACAGTCTATACAAGTTATCAGGGTATGGACAGGGTTGCTTAGAGAGTGGAACAAAGACAAAAGTGAAGATGGAGTAGATTATGTGTTATGGGATGGGGAATACTCGCAGTCCGCTCTTAAATTTGGGATTAGGCACAGTCAACTGGGTTCTGGACTCCAGGGCTCTGGTCACCAGGTAGTGGTGGACTCTCCTAGCAGAACAACAGCTTGGCCTGTCTGGTCACCGGATAATCAGGACAGCTGGATGGCTGCAGCAGGCATGCAGTTAGTGGGCAAAAAGCCAGGTTTTAGGATGCTTCCCAAAACACCACCACCGTTTTTCCCTTTGGTTATTGGTTATTTGGTTATTGGTATTTCTTTAGTGGAATCTCTGGATTGAGGCCTTGCTGGGATGATCAGCAATGTGTTGGCCTTGCAGTGGGATCTGGAATCAGCTATGCAGTGGGATCTGGAATCAACTATGCTTTGGCTTTGCAGTGGGATCTGGAATCTGGCAAGATGAATGTAGAAGATCGGGAACGCAGTCGCAGGAAATTCAGGAAAGTCTCTCTAGAGTTGTGCCAGCCACCCTTTTTATAGAGCATGGTGACATCATAGAATTATACGGCAGGGCAGGCTTAGCTAAGCATGCATCTAAACAACTGGATTGGTCAGGGGAGAGAGTTACTGCCTTCCTCTCCGCTGGTTGGGTTTCAAGGGCATGAGGTCAGATTTATGATGTGAGTTTTACAATGTCCAGAACCTTCCACAGTTACTTTAGCTACAATTAAGTTTTGCCATAAATGGCACATTAGTACAGATGGGGCATCTTAACAAATAACATAAGCAGGTTACATATTTTATGAAAAACATGCCAGTTGAACTCTACAAATTGTAAGACACTGTTTTGCCCTTCTAATCATTTTTAGTGTGAAATATTCAACCTAAAATTCTATAACTTTACACGTGTGTATGATCATCATCAGGCATGTCAGTATTGAATTTTACATTGGCATTGTGTACACTTTCTGTGGAATACCCAATTCTCTGCCATTTCTGTTTCCAAGGTGGCAGTGAAGGCTACAACGTCTTAAATTAAAACCCACAAAATTACATAAAAACTTTTTACATTCCTACAAATTTCTGTTGCAAAAATAACCGTCATCAAAGTTTATTAAATAAAATAGTCTTTTGAAACAAATTGGCATCCTTTGCCCTTCACTGGGACCATTTTTTTCTCTTCAGCTAGCTCCAAGTGTCACTTCAGCCCACTGTGGGGAGGGGTTTTCCCAGTTTGATTGAAAGTTTATGGCCGCTTACACTTCACAGGTTGGTGTCCCGGAACTTCCATTGTAAGAGGCCTCAGCCCAGACGAAAGTCTGCCAAGGTAGCAATTATCACTTGTGTGTTCTAGTATCTACTGTGTGGGGCCTTCTGTTGCTGGCAACCCCCAAGCAGAAAACTGTTTGGAGCGGATTTCCCCCCAGACGCAGGTCTTTTTCACAGCACAAACCCCTTCACATTGCTAGATAAGGGCAGGGCCTTATCCAACATACACTTTTAAACAAGTATTTTTCTTAGTTTGCAAAAGTACATTTTAAACGTGTGGCAACTACATTTTCCTTGCCAATTCTATTTTTCTCTTCCATCTGAATTCCCACATTGTTTTGTAGCCATCGTTAGCTTCTGGTATGCAACAATGGGTTAAACATAGATGCACTGAAATTACATTAAGAAGATCTCCAGACTCTGAAAACAATTTACAGTATTTTTATTACCTCCAAAAAAAAGGTGCGACTCTTCCGACAATTTATCAGGGAATACCCTTTTGCTAAAAATAGTTTTGTTGCCAATCAATCCACAGTTCTAGAGGCATACTCTATAATGCTTACCATGGAGTGGCCATGGCTATAGTGTATAGGGTTGCATTATGAGAATAGCCTCTTTTACAAAGGTTAGCATGACAAGAATATGGAGAAAAGTATCTTTTTGTCTCCCCTGTAACAGCCAAGGGAGCAACATACTCCAAATGTTTGCATGCATTTTAATTGATTTCACTGCATGAATTTTTTAAAACATTTTTACTGCCGAACATGGTGGGGTGGGGTGGGGTATCTCCAGATCCGCTCCTCACCTACTCCCCACCCAATATTGTCTGACCTGTAAGGAACTCATGGTGGCAACAAGTAAGACAGACACAAGTGATCACAGTTCAAGGGTGTTTATTGAACAATGAATTCTGTATGCAGGTTGGAAAAACGCCTAATATAACCTAAACCTAAGATGAGAGCAAGTGTTGCCACTAGGCCCGCCTTATTTTCATGTGATGGTCGTTTTGTCAAAACAAAAAGAGCCTTTACTAAGAAACCTATTTCCAAACCTTACAACTAATACAAAAAAAGTGTGGGTTAGGTTAAGAAAATAAAGAAGTATTCTCAAATAATATGTGAGGATGCAGTAGCCTGAGGTCTTCTTTCCCACGTTTTGAGCACAACGTAAGGTTGGATCTTTGAGCACAGTATTTTCTCGTGCTTTACCCAGCATGAGAGGACAGTTCCGTTCCAGCTATCGGGGCTGTCGATGTCCAAGTCTCGTTTCAGGAAAGTCTCTTGCCTTCGAGGACCTGACGTATTCAAGTAACAAAAACAAAGAAACAGTCTCTTTTCCCTTCTTCTGTGCGCAAATCCCCCGAAAGTCCCTTAATGATATCAGGACCTCGGCTAGCTACGTTCTCTTACTTTCAAGGGCCGGTCATGTTCCAAAATAAAGTTCAAACAAAAAGTTCCTTTAACAAATGAAAGTTTGTTTCCTTGTCTTACTTAGGGGGGAGATTGTTCACCCCTGGATCCCCCTCTTCAGGGCGCTGACCCCTCCCGAATCTAAGCCTCCATCGGGCGGGTTCACTATGTGGCTTTTTCTTATTCACAAATCTTAATGTCTTTTAAACAGTTCCAGGGAACATCCCTCGACCAGGTTCACTTTTGACAACAGTTTGTAGATCAAAGTCTTTCGATTGTACCTCAGTATGACCACTTTTACCTATTTCGGTGGCCCTTTTATGGCCTTCTGGTATCTGTAGTTTGCTCAAACGGGGATCGACCAGAGTCTCTCAAGTTAGCACCGACGCAGCTGGTCTCGCCTCAATACTTTTCACAGTTCATTGACCAGTTCAAACTGGCCACTTTGCGATTCTCTTTCAACACATTCCCATTCAACACAGTCCGGTTCTCTTCAGTTCTCCCCTCGACTCACCAGCTCTGATGAACCGCTTGTCTTTTCTCTTCTCTAGAGTCAAGGCCATGGGCACAGGAGCTTCCCTCACTCCTGCTTATCGGCGTAGGCTTGCCCCATGTACCGTTGACATCTGCTGAAAAAACGTCTTCAGCTCTCTTCCATGAAATTTCCGCGAGTCTGGGCCGAAAAGGGCAAGGCGACTTCTCTCCTCGCCACACTCTTGCTTCCTGTCGCCTTTCTCCTTCTCTTGAACTGCTACGCTTGATTAGATGTCTCACCGTGCTGTCTGCCATGCTAGTACTGTGTTCTCTTGATCCACCCTTTATCCATGTGGGAAAAGGAAAGGGCCGTCAGGTGTGTGTGATTCAGGTTAATTGCCCGACTTTGCCTGACCCTGGTATTGGGACAGGTCTGGTAAACGGCGCTGGTGTTAGTCCATTGTCTTTTGTGTGGCGTGAAAGTGTTCGCGTCAGAAAAGGATGTCCAACGTGAGAGGATGAGGAAAAGGTGTTGAAGTAAGTGCGATACTGCTTCTCACCCGTCAGTGTCCCATTCCCCGAGGACCTCCCCATCCAGGTGATCCTGCCTCACTGGTCCACCCCCAGGAAGTGGATCCAACAGCAATGGGCATGTCCTGGCCACCTGGATGACAGACCCCCGGGGTTTAGTCAGGGTGAAACCTTCAGGTTTCTCACAGACCCTCACCCCACCATCTACCTTTCAGCTGTAGAAAATGGTAAAAGAATGCATTAAAATAACGTAACCAGCTAGAGGTCTATGTAAAAACATGAATCCCCCTCAATACCAATTCTGAGATAGCTAGTATCATAATTGCTTTAGAGGACTAAACAAATGGTGACCAGGGTTAGAAAAATAGAAGGTGTGGGCACTGCTGTGCTGCCAACGGACCCAGCATCCAAAGAAACCGTGGATCAGGTGACCTGCTGCGGCCCTCAGAAGACTCTGCGGCGGCGTGGGAGGAGCCGCTGCAGCCCTTACGCTGTGGGACACTAGAGAGGGTTTGTGGCCCGATGCGGCTCCCACCTAGCAACCAAAGGTGTGCACTGCCTCAGCGTGACATCACACGAAGCAGCAGGGGGGGGTTCTGTGCCTGCAACACAGCAGAGCTCAACACCTGGAGACTGTGCCCGAGCCGGGGGAAACAGACACCTACACGCCCGGGCTGGTTTGGTGGTGAGTGGTTGGCCCCATGCTGGTGTGTGTCCCGTCTGTGGCTCTCAGACATACTGTGAACCTCTCAACTGCATCATTTTAAGATCCGGGCGCCTGCCTTCGGGTGAACTGTGTGGCAGGCGTCCCTGGGCCACACACTATGCCCCGCGATATCCTAGTCCACTAACTGCCCCAGCCAAGACTTTGCTGGGCTCGTGGAGTAGCGGCCAATACTTCAGAGACCCACTCTTCACTGCTACATCGGCGGCCCACCGAACTGAGCCAACTACTGGCCTCGAGTGTCTGTAACCATGAGGATTTGGGAGGTTTACGTACCGGGACTGGACCTGTAACCCCACGACTCCGTGGCCCAGCCAGTCCTCTGTGAGGCTTGCAGAGTGACAAGAAGAGCTACAAAAGGCCCAAGAACTGCACCTGTGCCCTTAGCCACTTACCTGAGTGATCTGCTGGTCCCATGTACCTCAGCTGAACCCTAGACACACCTCGGTAGAGCTCAAATTGGTTGGGCCATTTACCAGCCTTGAGGGGCTCTGCACACAATCGTCATCACCGACACAAGCTGAGATAAGGGTGACTGATAGTGGTGGCTCCCTGCTTGTGATGCCGGTGCCCACCTCCACGCTTGCTCCCCCCACCCATCCGTCATGACCATAGGCGCAGGTAGTGGAAAGACGACAGGAGCAATGGATACATTTGTTAAGGTCGCCTCCTGTGAAAGCCCTGAGCCCTCAACTAGCTCTCATTTGGATCAGATTCAACCCATTATGACTCCACCTCCGGTCCTCATTCACATGACGGAAGCCATGGCTAAGGGCTTTGTGGCTGTCCACGAGAAACTTGGTGACATAACAGCCAATGTGGCATCCATCCTGTCGCAGCTTGCTAAGGAAGCTGTGCGCATCACTAAAGCACAGACAAGACTTGGTGTGACAGAGGATACCGTTCAGGGGCTTCAGAATATAGTGGCAAACCTGGCAAAGGAAATTAAAGTAGTGAAAACCAAGTGTGATGACCTGAAATCACGTTCTAGAAGGAACAATATTCGATTTGTGGGGGTCCCAGAGGATGTACTGTCTGGGGGCATGGAGAAGGCAGTAGAAAGTATTCTCAAGGATCTACACAAAGCACTGGCGCTCTCCAACTTTTTTGCGGTGGAGAGAGCCCCCCTCTCTTGCCCCCAAACCAAAACCAGATTTTCCTCACCCCATCACTACAAAAATCATGAGTTTCCAGGACAGAGATCATCTTCTACACCTCACCAGGGGAAAAAAAGGAACTACCTCTGGGCTCCCAGGCAACACAGCTTTTTCCAAACTTTTCACTTTCAGCTCAGCATGAGCGGCACCAATTTATTGGAGTCAAGAAAATGCTGCGGGCCTGTGACATCCAGTACGCAATGCAGTTTCCAGCTCGTCTGAGGTTTCAGTTCTTTGGCAAATCATACTTCTTTACGGTTCCGGATGAGGCAGTGAAGTTTATAGAGGCTCAGATACCGATCCAGGACCACAGGGAAGCTAATCAGAACGATCAACTGCCGGTTTGAGTGAACTGGCCATGGCCGTATTTCAGTTATCTCTAATTCTCTGAAGAGTACATAGCATCTGGTGTGTAAAACCTACAGCTACCACTTGTACATTTAGATATGTGATCCTGCAACAGTGGTGTGGTGTGGGCCGAAACGGCAGCAGTTAGCCCCATAGCAGCTGCTTAATTAATGTTGGGTCATGTTTGGATGTTGTGGCCATGTTGGGGTAGGCCACGGTAGGGGGATGAGGGAGGAGAGGGGCTTTACACTGCTAGTTGGGGGGCAGTGAGGGTGGATCGGTGGGGACCAGGATCTGTGCTATCAACGGGTCCCTTTAAATGTTCAAGCGCCAGTTGTGCAACATGGGTGAGTAGGGGAGAAAAGTGGGGAAAGGATTTGGCAGCAGAGTACATGGTTGGAACCGATCCAAGTTGAAAAGACGGAACTTGCAATGGTAGGTCTGTGGGGTGTCCATTAAAAGTGACCATCTACTACAATGGAGTTGAAATTGATGAGCCGAAACATTAGAGGGATGGTTAACTTCACTAAATCACATAACATCATGGCTTATGCGAATAGGCATGGGGTAAAGGTTCTTCTCCTACAGGAGACACATGCTAAGGAGAGGGCGTCCATGAGCATTGCACCGAAATGGGGGCGAACAAGTTTTTCACCTCGTACTAAACCCAATTTAGTGGGGTTGTGACACTAATTCACAAATCTGTGAAATTTGCCTTAAAAAAGAAATCCTTGGACCCTGGGGGCACTCCGTTATCCTGCACTGCTCCATTGACAGAATCGAATTGCTACTCATTAACACCTATGGTCCCAATATCAACTCTCCTGAATTCTTTGATGAATACGCATCAATACTCACTGGTTACATTGGGGTCCCCATCCTGTGGGTGGGAGGGGGACATGAATCTAATCCCTGATCAGACTATGGACAGGACTGCTGTGGCTCCCCAGAACAAGGTCACAGGCAGCTCAGCAACTCTTGGCCCACATGGAATACCTGGAACTGGGGGATACATGGCGCTTACTACACCAAAAGGAGTGAAAATACATGTTCTATTCATCAGTACATGATAGTTCATCACGTATTGACATTTACGGACTCTGGCTCGTTGATGGGCAGTGTTGGGTATGCCGTAATACTACCCCACTCCCTTTTCGACCACTCCCCAGTGGTATTGGCCCTAAGAACAGAAAGCCCCCCTCTGCGTCAGGTAGTGCCTGGCGTTTGAAATCTGAAGCTCTCAGAGACATAGTATTTAAAGCAGAGATCCGGTCAGACAGACATTTCACCTGCAATAAGGCAGGCGCAACCTCCGCCGGTGTACGTTGGGAAGCCATCAAGGTCTACATCCATGGAATATCTATCTCTAGAAAAGCTGGGATGTTAAAAACCATTAGGAGTGACCTCCAGCATTCCGAAACGAAGCTCAAGTCCTTGTGCAGGAATACTCCAACTACTCGAGCCCACAGGTGCTGGCACAGATACGCTCCGAAATGGAGCAATTCAAGGCGCATGCCCTCACGGAGGTGCGCTACTTCTCTCGCCCACAAGTAGCCAGGAAATACAGGTAAGGGGAGAGGCCGGGCAGAACACTAGATAGATTAGCAAAGTCAGAGGGTGGGCAGACCCAGGAGGACTGCATTAACGATACACTGGGAAATCGCTAATGGTTAGACCAGGACATTCTCAAAGGGTTTCTGACTTCTATAGTGTTTTATACGCTTCCGATCAGCAGCATGGTGCACAAAACATACACTCCATTCTTTTTTTTTGGATAAAACATTTTATTGTGTTTTCTGACATAAACAAAACAACCACAAGACAAGGGGGGTGATAACAGAACACCCATAAGGTAAAGTACACAAAATTAGACGTTTAAGAAGCACTCCAAATCCGCACCATCAACTGCAAGTACACAATGTTTTCAGTAACAAAATCCACCATGGTCCGCCCGCCCTCGGTTCCCCCAACCAACCCCTTCCATTATGATCACCATTGAGTCAGGTTGTCAAGGTCCAGTCTCCTCCCATCTCCCCCATATCTTGGATGCCTTGGCCGGGCATCCCCGTGCGCCGTAAACCCGGTGCTCCATCATGGCACACAAGTCCATGTCAAGTATCCATTGTTCAAGTGTCGGGGGGTAAGGCACACCCCATTTTTGCGCAATGTTGCGCTTCATCAGGGCCGCTGCATTGTTTAATAACAGTTTTTCCCATTTATTAAAGTCAGATGTGTCAGGTACGCCCAGGATTAGAACTTTCGGATCAAGCTCAATGGTGCAGGTGAGTGCCCTGGACAGTTCCGCGCAACAGGCCATCCAGTAGGTGCGGATCCGGGGGCATGACCACAGGATATGATAGAAGATGCCCTCCTCCTCCCCACAGCAGAGACAGTTTGGATTTGTTGCCCTCTTCCAACCATATAGTGCAGTTCGAGGGTAATGTACTCTATGGAGGATTTTGAGCTGTACAAGTCTGAGCCTAGAGGAGATGGCCACCTCTCGCTGATGCATTAGGACCTGGATCCAATCCTCTGGATATATCACCCCCACATCTCTTTCCCACCTGGTTTTTAGTCTCGATAACTCGGGGGTAGCGAAGGATGTGATGGCGTTGTATAGAATGGATGTGCATTTACTAGGGATGTGCGCTGGGATCATATTGCGTTCTATCGGTGTGTAGTCAGGGACCGTGCCATCCGAAAGTATATATGGGTCAGCCTCAGAAAATTATATCGTTCCGTTGTGGGCAGTTGGAATTTGCACTGCATGTCCTCAAACAATGTAAATTTCCTGTCTTTGAGGATATCTCCAACCTTCAGGATCCCCGCCCTCACCCATCGCGGCCATGGTTCAAGTTTCCCAATTTCTTGGAGATTACTGTTTCGCCATAGAGGTTGCGCTGCAGTTATTTTGTTTCCCCACCCAACGAACATATGTGCCTGTCTCCAGATAGTGGTGATGTGAGTCTCGATTGTTGGCAGGGGCGGTCTCCTCGGGGGCTGGTATAGTATCTGCAACGGGCCTGTGCCCTGCATAGGTTCCACGTCAGCCCGGATGTGAGGCAGTGCTCTATCCCCATGAAGCAGGTCATTGACTATCGCTAGTTGTGAGGCCCAGTAGTAGGTTTGGCGGCGGGGAACACCAATCCCTCCCTCCCAGACCGACCTCTGCAGAGTGGTTAATGCCACGCGTCACTGACCACCCCCCCATAGGAGTTCTCTAAGAAGGGTTTCGGAGCGGGTGAATTCGGGGGCGGGGATCGTGAGTGGGGCGTTCTGTAGGACATATAAGAATCTTGGAAGTGACATCATTTTGAAGAGTGTTGCACGCCCCATGGGGGTCAGAGGGAGAAGTTTCCAGTGGTGGACGTCCCTAGCGAACCTATCCACAATCGGATGGAGGTTGTGCATTACATATATGGTTAGATCAGATGTTATCCATAACCCCAGGTATTTAAAGCCCTGTGTATCAAACCGGTACAGACATCTCGTGGAGTCTACCTGCTCACTCCCTTTCACCGGGAAAAGTACAGTTTTCCTCCAGTTAATTCTTAACCCGCTAAATTCCCCGTAGGTGATGAGCATCTGGGTTACTGTGGGACAGCTCCGGGCCGGCTCGGCCAGGTATAGCAAGAGGTCATCGGCGTAGAGAGAGACACACGGTCCTCATGTCCCTCGGGCCATCTGAATCCCGTCCATGCCCCACTTTGGCGAAGCCACAATGCTAGCGGTTCAATCGCAAGGACAAAGAGGAGGGGGAGAGGGGGCACCCTTGTCGCGTGCCTCTGCCCAGAGGGAAGGAACGGGAGGTCCACCCATTCACCTTAACTTCTGCTTGAATGTTAGTATATAACAGTTTAACCCACCCTAGAAAGCTCTCTCCGAACCCCATACGGGTCATGATTTCCCAGAAGCTGTCCCATCAGATTGAATCAAATGCCTTTTCAAAATCTATAGCCAGCAGGGCGAGCGGGGCATCGAGGATGGGGGCCCGCTCGAGCGGCAGATGGAGTCGGCGCAAGTTCATTCAGGTGGATTTGTGGGGCATAAAGCCACACTGATCGGGGTGTATCAGCTTGTCCGCAACCAGTTGGAGCCGATTGGCTAAGAGTTTGGCCAGGACTTTAGCTTCTCTGTTGATGAGCGGAATCGGCCTATAGGAGGCGCATTGCTCCTGGGGCTTGTCAGGTTTGGGGATGACCACTATGGTCGCTCTACACAGATCATCTGGGAGGGAACCTCTGTCTCGGGCGGCCAACAACATCTGATGCAGGGGAGGTGCTGTGTTGTTACCCCCAAGCTTCTGACAGGTTTCAACCGGGAACCCGTTCGGGCCCGGGGTTTTCCCGGGCTGCAGTTGTCCAAAGGCTTCTAATATTTCAGCCTCCGACAGCTCGGAGTCCAGCATCTCCCTTTGTTGAATCGACAGAGTGGGGATTTCCATGCCGTCCAGGAGGGACGGATCCAGGGGTAGAGTAGGGGCTTGGGATAGTGTAGCATAAAATTGGGCAAAGGCCTCCACTATCTCAGCATCCGACCGGCATGTCTCACCCGGCGGGGTGATGGGTGATAATCTCCCGGACACAACGCTGCCCCTCATCTCTCTTCTCTAGCCATGCCAGCATTTTCCACGCTTTATCCCCCAGCTCGTATACCCTAGCTTTGGTTTCCCAGTGGGCCTGTTTGGCGTTATCTAGCATTAGGTTTCGGAGGCATTCAGTGGCACGTTTAAGGGGCATGTGGGTCTGTGGGGTATGATTAAGAGTGTGTTTGTTTTCTCGGCGAGTTACCTCCGTCTCCGCCTCAGTTATCTTCCGGAGCCTCTCCCTCCTCCTATTTGCCGTCCAGGAGATTATTTCCCCCCGCTGCACGGTCTTGTAGGCCTCCCATAGCACTATTGGGTCGTTATCGCTGGTATTATTAATCTCAAAGTATTCAGTCGAGACTACCGTGAGGCGCTCAACTAGTTCCGGGAGGCCCAGATAATAGGTGTTCAGCCGCCACGTTCTAGGGGGGGTTCAGTCCCTGCAATCGTGACTCCACCAACAGGGGTGAGTGATCTGAGATTCCTCGGGGGAGAGGGTCCGCCGAGAGGATCTTATAGAGATCCGTGAGAGGTACGAATAGGTAATCAAGCATGGAGAGGGAGGCGTGCGCCCCAGAGTGAAACGAGTAACCCCTTGTCCCGGGGTGCAGTTCCCGCCATACATCACAGAGACCCAGGGGAGACACAAAATTGGACAGTTTCATGGGGAGGTGCGGATTGCGTTGTCTAAGGTGGGAGCGGTCTAAGGTGTTACACATGACATCGTTAAAGTCCCCACCTAGGAACCACTTATCAGGCTGATGTTTGTCCATAAGGCTGGTCAGGTCATCGAGTAGTTCTTGCCCCAGTCCAGGCGGGGAGTGGATCGAGACCAATCCAAATGTATCCCCCCAAAGTGTCCCCAGTGCCATTACAAATCGTACTTGAGGGTCTTGTTCTAGGGCCTGCAGGGCAAACGGGACACGTTTGTGTATAATAATAAGAGTGCTTCTGGATCCCATGGAGTATCCCGCAAGGTAGGCGGTCCTATAATTGGTTCGAAGACAAAACTTGCATTGTGTCCCAGCAAGGTGAGTTTCAGTAAGCAGGGCTACATCGGGAGAGTGCCTGGAGAGTAGTTGCTTGACCAGGCGCCTTTTAATCATGGAGCCCAGCCCGTTCACATTCCAGGTGAGGGCCCTAAGGGATTTGGGGCGTGTGGTCATTGATGGATGAGACTGGTCAGTTGGCATCTAACAGGGCTGTCGGAGGGCTGGGCAGACGGCGCGTGCGGTGCATGGAGGTATGGTGCAAGATATACAAGGATTGGCGGTTGAGGTGCTGCTTGTGTGTGGTGTGGTCCCAACTGGCCAGGATCCAAACCATCCCCCGATAAGTACCGGGGAAGGCTGAACCCGGGGTAACTAATAAATTCTTCCCAACAAACCCCTCCCACCTCCACCCAATAATCCTCCCCAACACGAAGTACCTGTCGCCCAAACATTGCTGACAATCAAAAGAGGTAGAGCGTCAGCGTTAACGTCCCTTGTTAAAGTTCAAATATAAAAACTTGAGGGGGGGGGCTTAGGGGGTTTGTTGTGTTTCCTTCCCCCTTAAAAACCCCGATGGGAGAATAGCATCCACCCGCTTACCGCATTTTAAATATATGAGCCGCTTTTGGTGGCGCCACAAGGCCCAGCTACGGTATCAACCATAAGAGGGTTGCACGCCCGCCAGGAGGTTGACCCCAGGACAAAAGTCATGGCGGGAGTTCGTCTCCCCCATTCATTGGTGGGTCCGCTAGCGGTGGTTGGTCCGGCCTGCGGCGACGGACCGATGGAGACCTGGGGTTTCCATTCCTGTTGCTTCGGGGTGTGGACCAGTCCCCCTCGATGTGCTGCTCCGCCCAGCGCCATGCCTCACTGGGGTTATCAAAGTGGACCGTTGTCCCTTTATGGTAAATTTTCAGTTGGGCGGGAAAGAGCAGCCCGTATTTGACTCCAAGTGACTGCAGTTGCTTTTTAAGCTTCCCAAACGATTGTCTCGCCTTCTGTATCTCCTTCGTATAGTCGGGAAAGAAGGCCAGTCTGGACCCATTAAAGGTGATCGTGCCTTTGGTTCTGGCGAGCTGTAGCAGGGCATCTCGATCCCGATAGTTCAGAAATCTCTCTATTATAGTGCCTGCAGGGGCGCCGGGCGTTGGCCTGCCTGCAGGCATACGGTGTGCCTTCTCAATGGAAAAGAATTTCGAGAAAGACTGTAGGTCGAACAGGTCTGTCAGTAGTTGTTCAAGGAAGAGTTCCATGGAGGGTCCCTCTTCTTTCTCAGGGATACCAAGAATGCGGACGTTGTTCCGCCTGGACCTTCCCTCGCTCTCCTCTACCCTGGCTTCCAGGGTCTTGAGTGTAGCCGAGACTCAGTGGAGTTGGTGTTGCACATTGCGGAGGCCGTCCTCCGTTGTTGAAATCCGCTGCTCCGCTTCCCCAGTGCCTGCGGACAATTTCTGCAGATCGTGTCTGAGGAGGGAGACATCTAGGCTTATTCGGTCTATCTTTTGCTCCATGGATGAGCAGGAGTCCGCAATGGCGGCCAAAACATCCTTGAGGGAAAGCGTGTGTTCAGTGTCCGTGTCCTCGAAGTGTTGCGGTGGAGGATCCACAATCTGTGACGAAGGAACAGTGTATTGCTCAATCCTGTTCTGCATAGTGGACTTCCTCGTCTTTTCTTTGCCCATGGTCGCCGCCCGGCCTGGCAGCCGTGGTTCTATGGCTGTATTCCTGTTGGGATCTCAGAGGGTGCAGGCAGATAATGAGGGTGTTGTGGCCTCTTTATTTCCTTTGGAGGGGGGTGGGTTGTGACTACCAGTCTGGCACGGCGCATGAGTTGCGAGGCGCCCCGGGTCAGGCAGTTCCCAGGAGGTCGACGTCTCCTCGATGAAGGGATTTGGAGCTACGTGGGGGAATCCTTGGTGGATCTGCACTGTTTCAGCTCTTGCAGGGTGTCGCCGGTTTCCGAGTCCCGCTGTGCCGCGGCGGTGCCCCTTCTCTGGATGAGGCCTCAAGCCCGGGCCAGCACCAGCACCGCCAGTGACGGTGGTGAGGCCCTTCGGCGAGAGCCCCTCGTATCACTGGCAGAGGGAGGATGGGGGGGTCCTCACCTCAGTTTCTCCCGTGCCGATCAAGGCCAGTGCACAGACCCAGGGGGGCCGGGACGGGATCCCGCTTGCAAGGCGACGGCCGCTCCGAGTCACACGGGTTCTCACGCTCAGGGTCCTCAAGCTCACTCCTTTGCTCCGGGTCTCAGGCCGGCGGCCGGTCGGAGCAGCCCTCGGGGGGAAGAAACGTTCCTCCGTGCAGGATTCAGAGGGGACTCCGCGAGGGTCGAGACAGCGCCATTCCGGACCGTCGCCACACCCAGGCGGCCATCTTTGTGGGCACTCCAGTCGGCCACACGCCAAACTTCTCCCGGGCTTTGCTTCGCACTCGTCAGCCGATTTCTTCCGTTCAACGGTCCAGATGGGCACGATGCTATCCGCTTTAAGTAGGGGTTATTCTTACACCCCATAGTTGGCGGCAACAGGCGGTTTTGACAGGATTACTGCGGCGGTTGCGGGAGCGACGGAGACCTACATCTTTCTCATCGTGCTGTTGGCCACGCCCCCCTACACTCCATTCTTGAAGGGATATCCTTGTCGCGACTGAATGCCCAAACCTGGGAAAGTCTAGAGACCCACCCGTCGATGGAAGAGATCCTTACGGTGGTTACCAACCTACTTAAGAGTAAGGCCCCTGGATGGTCTCACGTCTAAAGTTTACCAGGAACATGCAGCCCTACTTGTTCCTCGCCTTCTTGAGGTATGGGTGGAGGCGCTTTGGGACTCCATTCTGCCTACTTCCCTGCGTGATGCCACTATAACTATCCTCCCCAAACCCAACAAACCAAGCAACGAAATAAGACTTCTCCCATTGATGCCCCACATTATACACAGTGACCAGAGGGGCATTGTCCTGGGAAGGTCAACGTCGTTGAACATTAGATTCCTATTTGATGTGATGGCAAGAATAGACCCGGCGGCAGAGGCAGTGGCCGTGACACCGATGCCCAGAAAGCATTTGACATGGTTTTGTGGGAGTATCTATGCGTGGTCCTTGAAAAGATGGGAATCAGCCCGGAAATGCTTTGCTATGTTAAGCTGCTATACACATGTCCCACAGACGGTGTCTTGGTTAACTCTTATAAGTCTACACCATTTGGGCTAACCAGGGGCACACGGCAGCGCTACCCATTCTCGCAGATCCTCTTTGCCCTGGTCAGAACCAATGGCGGACATGATTCGTGCCCATCACACACATCAGGAATCCGTCTCAAAGGCCCACGCAGGATAGTTTCACTATACGCGGATGATGTCTTACTGTATGCGAGGGACCCTCAGAGAAATCTTGACCCTATCCTCTGGGAAATAATACAGCTGGGGGGCTTATCCGGGTTCACTATAAAATTATACTAAATCAGAGATTCTCCCACTAACTATTGGCACCAAGCAACCGAGGGGCATGCATCCCCTCTGCTGGTCCCCCAATGAGGTTAAATACCTAGGACTGAAAGTATCTGGTGCAAAATCCTCCCTCTTGAAAGAGAACTATTGGGCGATGGAGGACTATGTGGCAGGCAGGTTGACCAGATGGAGGGCACTTCCACTCACAATGGCTGGTTAACTGTCCCTAGTAAAGATGGAGTTAGTGCCCAAACTCTTATACATATTTGCCAACGTCCAAGTCTGGCATGGCAAGCCCTTCTCCAAACTCCACAGGCTCTGTGCACAATTCCTGTGGTATTGGGGGGCGGTCCGAAAAAATTGATACATATGAAAAGGGGCAATTTCACAGCCCCAAACCTCAAACGATACTGGTTAACTTCACAGGCCCAATACACCTCTTACTGGGATGAGGAAAAGCTACAACCACCTCCTGTCAAACTCGAGCGCTTGGCAGCTGGTGGATCGGACCTCAGGAAGCTTGTCACAGACCGCAAATACAAAGAAGACTGCCTGTTTGACCCAGTCTCCTCCACTGTGTTGGCCTGGCGTCACGTTTTAATTGTGAATGCTGAGATATATCCGTATTATAAATGGCTTCCACTATTTCCCTGGTCTGGGTCCCACTTGGGACGCCTCACTGGCGACACATTGGGAGCGGCTTGGCTATAGAGCGCTTGCTGACCTGTTTCCAGATGGGAAATTCATTGCTCCATTAACATGGTTGCATGAACATACTGGCTCAGGGACGGAACTTAAGCAATATTACAGGATACATGTGGCTGTACAATTGTTGTGGCCATGCTACCCATTGGAGCCCTTGGAAACCGAAGAGTTGGTATACTTTGCCAACTCTAGTGGCAGCCACAGAACATGGTCTACACTATACAAAATGCTTGTGAATAAACAAACATCCTCGACCACGAGAGCACGCAATAGTTGGTCTGACAACTTGGGGATGGATTTGTCCAAAGCCCAGTGGAAACGCATATGTGCACACACTAAACAGGTCTCCTTAAATTTCAGATTCTGATGTATGCAATAAGGAACACGTTACTTTCCTGTAACAGTTGTTCTCCAGCACGGGTCTGGCATGGATTCACATGCTCATAAATATTCCCCGTCGTCAGGCTGTGAATCTGCGGTAAAAGAAAAAACTGTTTCAGTTTAGTTTCTGAACTGTGTTTCTCCTTTAAACCAATCACTGAGCTTTGGGTCATACTGCCTCCAGCCAATGACTGACCTCTATCCAAGCCCCTCCCCAGGCAGCCTACTTCAGATTTGGTAGCACGTAAAGTGGCAGTAAGACCAAGAGAAGAGCCGCAGAGGGGTAGGCGGGAAGGTTTGCGCATGTGAATCCATGCCAGACCCATGCTGGAGATCAACAGTTACAGGAAAGTAACTTGTTCCTTCTCTAACATGGGGCCTGGCATGGATTCACATTCTCATGAATAAAGAATACATAGCAGTACACACATGCACAACCACAGGAGGTGGTAAGGCTCAACAGAAGCAAGCTCTTACCTCCTCATCAGGCTCACCTTCAAGCGAACAGGTTGCGCAGCACTGCTTGGCTGACCATGGGAATGGAAGCCTTGGACAGGGCCTTCCCATGATTCACAGGACCAAAGTTCACAAAAAGCTAAGAAGTCTTCTGGAAACTCTTTGTGTGGGCCACATTAAACTTCAGCGCTCAAGCCACATCCAGCCGGCGACGAAGGCATCGGAAAAAACACAAGTAACACCAACGGCTCGTTGAGAGGACAGTCCGACGCCACCTTGGGCATGAAGGAGGGGTGCGTCCGCAGCACCACCCTCGTCACGTGGAACATCAAGTAAGGTGGTTTCCAGAACACGGCCTGGATCTCACCTACTCTCCTTGCAGAGGCGATGGCCACAAGGAAAGCAGTCTTCCACAAAAGAAACTTCAGCGGAGCAGTATACATATGTTCGAATGGGCTCCCCATCCCCCGCTTTAGCCTAGTCAGCACCACGATAAGTTTCCACGCCGGAGCCTTCACCGGCGGGAACGAGCGGAACAGTTCCTTGATGAATTCCTTGCCCAAACGGTGCAACCACAAGGACGGTGGTCCTGGGATCTGGTGTAGCGGGAGATGGCCCGCCAGATGCACCTTGATGGAGGCATGCGCCAGCCCCGGCTTAGACAAAGACAGTAAGCACGGAAGGACCGTGACCCTCAGAGGGTTGATCTTCTGCTAAAAGCACCAGGTCGCAAAGCATTTCCATTTGCGTCCGTAGCACTTCAATGTCGACGACGCCCTGGCGAGTACCTCTCTGCAGTCAGTCAGAAGCTCGTAACTACCAAACTCTAATGCTGCAGGAGCCAGGCCTTCAGGTTCAACGATCCCGGATCGTGGTGTAGAATTGCGCCTCCTTCCCTGGCGAGAAGATCCGCTACCACTGGCAGCTTGACTTGTGGAGATGTCGACATGCTGAGAAGGTCCAGGTACCAGATCTGCCTCGGCCACGCTGGCACGCAGAGGATCATCCTGCACCTGTACCGTCTGTTGACTGATGACTCGTAGTAGCAGCGGCAACGGAGGGAATGTGTACAAGAGAAGGAGAAAGCGTTGCCCATGCTCCCCTGCTGAGGGAACCTGCTGGCGAACCTCCGGCACTTGATGCTCATCACCGTCACAAAGAGATCGATCAGGGGATTGCCCCACTTGTGGAACAGGCTGTCCACCTGATCCTGCCGAAGTTCCCACTTGTGGCAAGAGCGCAACTCCCTGCTGACAGAGTCGGTGACTGTGCTCTTTACTCCCACCAAGTCGAATGGGACGAGGAACATCCCCTAGGCAACTGCTCAGTGCCACAAATCCTGTGCCTCCTTGGAGAGTGCCGGGGATCTGGTGCCCCCCTGCTTCTGGATGTAAAACACTGTCATAGTGTTGTCTGTGAAGACCCTCAATACCTTGCCCTTGAGAGATGGTAGAAACGACTGGAGGGCCGAAAACACAGCTCGTAGCTCCAGAACATTGATATGCAGCGTTTTCTCTTCCAGCTGCCACAGGCCTCTTGCGTGAAGACGCCTGGCGTGGGCTCCCCAGCTCTCCAGAGAAGCGTCCGTCGTGACAGTTTCCTGGTATGGAGGGCTCAGAAAGTCTGTGCCTTCTGAGATGTTGGAGCACACGCCCACCCACCTTATGGCTCGACGGAACTCCTTGCAGAGCGCGATTCTGTCCTGAAAGCTTCCAGACACCGGAATCCAACGTGCGTTGAGGAACTCCTGGAGTGGACGCATCTACAGCCTGCAGAGCCGAATTAGATATATGCACGACGACCTCATGCCAAGCAGCAACTTCATGGTCCGCACCCTGGCGATGTTCAGTGCCAACAGCCGTTGCACCTTGCCCAGGATGCCAGATATCCTTTCTTCTGACGGTTCTGCCAGGCAAGCCACCGTGTCGGGCCTGGATC
Source organism: Ambystoma mexicanum (assembly GCF_040938575.1). Classification (NCBI taxonomy): domain Eukaryota; kingdom Metazoa; phylum Chordata; class Amphibia; order Caudata; family Ambystomatidae; genus Ambystoma; species Ambystoma mexicanum. The sequence continues at coordinate 340,359,601 of NC_090923.1, read as the reverse complement.
CCAGGAACAGAGCATCTGCGATGGAGTCAAGCGGGACTTTGCATAATTCACTGAGAACCCCAGGTTCGTCAGCAGTCTGACAGTCCGTGCTATGTTATCGACGGCGATGTCCTTCGACCTGGCTCGGATGAGCCAGCCGTCCAGATAAAGGGTACATGTGGATCCCTTGCAGTCGCAGATGGGCCACCACCGGCGCCAGGCATTTGGTGAAGACTCTGGGTGCTGACTTCAGTCGGAAGGGGAGCGTCTTGAATTGATAATGCTGTCACTGGATGACGAAGCGCAGGAACTTGCAATGTTTTGTGTGCATGGGGACATGGAAGTACATGCCTTCTAGATCCAACGACAACAGATAGTCCCCTTGCTCCAGCTGGCCGAGCACATGTTTCAGAGGGACCATCTGGAACTTCTAGGACTTTATGTACTTGTTGAGCCTGTCGTAGGTCGAGAATGGGACTACAGCCCCCAGGTTTTCTTTCTTACGCCAAAGTACCTTGAATAAACCCTGGAGCCCCGGAGTCACCGTGGGACCAGCTCTATCACCCTTTTCTTCAACATGGCCCGGACCTCTAGCATCAGCTGAGGGACGTGTTGTTCCAGCCGGGCCATCAGTGGTATTCGCAGACACTTCAGTTGGAACTCTAAGGTGTGTCCGTGGGCGAGAGCGTCCAGCACCCATCTGTCGGTGGAGATGGTCTTCACACACTGACGAATTTCACCAGACGGCCTCCCATCGGGGTGCATGGGTGGAGGCCCGACGTCCCGGGCGGTTCATTCTTGCTTGGAGGCCGAAGGGCCAACTTGCGATCACTGATGACGACAGCATCCGCCCCCGAAGGCCTTGGAGTGACCCCTTGTTGGCTTCCTGGGTCGAGGAGCAGGAGGATTGGCGGTAAGAGGATGAACCCCTGCCGAAACCCTTCAAAGACCAGATAGACTTCCTTACAGAGGAACGAAAGGACGGTCGTCGTTGCTGTAGAGTGCCAAGGGCACGTGCAGTTTCTGTGTCTGTCTTGATGGCCTGAAGGGATTAATTTGTCAATGATTTATTAACAGCCGGAAGAGATTCCGGTGACTGCCAAGCAGCTGCCACCCTTTTCTGTAAAGGGAGATGAAAACTTAACACCGGGTCAGAGGACGGACCTTGGTCTAAGATGTCTGTAAGATCATCTTGTACAAAATCTTCAGGGGGACTGGACCAGCCCAGATACTCCATCACTCTAGCCATGAGCAGCCTGGATGACTCTGCATGAGCCCAGGCTCAGGCCTGCCAAATTACACTTCCGGAGAAGTGTCCAACCCACTGGCATCATGGAGAGTTTGCCTTAGCTCCTCCAATTGACTGTCTCCAGAAAAGAAAGGAGCCATATTCTGCTCAACAGGGTCCTCAAAATCAGACCTTTCTTCCTCCTCATACATGTCATCCAGAGGGAGGTGAAATCCTGGTCTGGGGACAGAAGACGGCCTGGAGTCCACCACTGGCCTCACAGACTTCAGTAGCCTTCCTTGGAGGAGGAACCAGATCAGGGTACTCCAATGGTAAATTTCAGGCAAAAAACCCCAACGGCGTTGAGGGCACCGAAGGCTTCGCCGTCAAGAGCGCCGAAGGCTTCGCCGTCGACACCGGTGCCGACGGCGCCGATGGCCGATAAGAAGGCAAAGCCTCGAGGTCCGATTCCGACGGACACAGCGCCGACCGAGTCGATGCAGGCTTCGAACCCTTAGCAGGTTTCTGCGGTCTCGCTAGGGACTAGGACCGAGACCTGGAGGCACATCTCTTGCGACTATCCGGGGCCTTGTCTGAACGGGACCTCGAAGGTTCCCGTTGCGAGCCGCGTCGAGAACCCGAGCCTTAAGGCATGCGAGCCACAGTACGAGATCGTTCCCTGCTGGCTTCGTTAGAAGGTGTGACCGGAACTGTGCCCTGCGATTGGAAAATCGCCAACATCTTCTCCTAAAAGGCAGCCCATTCCTCCGGAGTCGAGGACTTTGTCGGGCATGCCACTTTCCTCGAGGCACCATCCCTCCCAGGAGGACGGGGAAGGAGACCGGTGACGGCGTTTGCAAGAATGCTGGGACAAGTGAGAAGAATGGCAGGTTAACGAGATACCCGGTTTATTTTTCTCCAGAAAATGACTGAACGGCAGTCATTGAGGAGCACTCTCCTTCCAATATAATTAACTCAGTTCAGGACACCAGATCAAATGGAATTTCTTCTTTATTGGTTCACATCATGGCTCCATAACGTATAGCCGCCATTCATCCCGGCTCTCCCAACGGTTGATTCGTTTCACGGCTCACAACACAGTCTCTACCACTTTCTTGGTTAAAATACTGAAGGCATGACAATGGACATGAAAAGAGGACATGGATATGGTCACAAAGGAAGGACTCAAGTTTCCTAAAACGTTGGCGGCCATCTTATAATGGATCTCATACTCACCATTCATTTCAAAACACTGTATGAAGCCCCTTATTAAGTAATCAATATGGACTATCACAATTGCAAAAGTTATAATGCAACAGTTGTTTTTGTATACATATTTGCTGCACACGTTATCATTCTATGGCTCAGTCCTTTGTTACTTATCCTCTTTCATATGTGCAACAGGTAATGGGAAATCCCTCAATTCTTCTTTATTCTCATTCAAAAACCATATGTATAGTGTAAAGTACTGTAAGTTCATACATAAAGTGCATAGTGCATCATTGTTGTTCGCCAAACATCAGCTATAAAGTGCATAGTGCTACCATCTTATTTTTTGACTCCATCTTCTTAGTATGTAGAGAGAGCTGGACAGATTTCTATCTCCAATACTATCATAAAGTGCAAAGTGCTAAAGTGCTATACGTCCATTAATCTACCTTAAAGTGCATAGTGCTTGCAGCTTAAATCTTTTTCTCTACTATGGTATATCTAGAGAATACCTGACAAATTCCCAATTCAATCACATCCAACATGTCTTTCTGTTCTTACTGGTTCATTGCCTTCAAAGATAAACTTCGAGACGTTTAACTCACCCACACCTGTGACACAATATTAATAAAACGCCCGTGCATAAAAAGATTTTGCTCACTCAATTAAAAAGATTTAGCAACCCTTTAAAACGTTATCAGTCATTGTTGAGGAGTTGGTTTCCTTGTGACATTGGATGCTAATAGCCTAAAAAAGTATATAGTTCTTCGTCTATATTATGTCAGTTGGGCTGTTTCGTTTCAAAATCAGGGATGCAGTGAGTCTCTTGTTGTCGAAGCTTTCTCTCTCTACCACCTCCTCTTGGGCCACTTTCTATAGTGTGGATTCCAAAAAAGGCAAAATTGTTCATGTTGCTTTCATGATGATCTGTAAAATGTTTTGCCATAGGATAATTTGCATCCTTATGTTGGATACCTCTAACATGTTGCAGCACCCTTGTTTTTAATTTGCACTTAGTACTTTAACATACCAGTTTTTGCATGCACATAACAGTATGTACACCACATACTGTGTCTCGCATGTGATTTTCTCATTTAAACCCAGTCACTCCTGTTATTGGGCGCTCAAAAGTGGCACAGTTTTTTTGCAAATTTACAAACATTGCATTTTGTGCATTTGTAAAAGCCCTTTCTTCTGCTTTTCAGCCAAGTATTAGCATCCGCAGTGGTTTCTTTTTGCATAAAGCTGTGTACCAACATATCCTTAATTGAGGAGTTTCTTCTGAAACTGATATCAGGATTCTTTTTCAATGTACTACCAATGTCCGTATCTATGGTTAGTACTTTCCAGTGCCTTTGTAATACCCTTCTAACTTATGCATCTCGCTATCAAAGGTTAGTATAAAGCATGTTGGTTCATTTTCTCTTTTCATCATCATTTGTTTCTCCGCCAAAAGAACTTGTCTGTCCTGTCTTCTGGCTCTATGATACGCTCTTTCTATGACCTTTTTTGGATAACTTTGTCGTCTGAATCACCTGGCTGTTATTTTGCTGTCATGATCATATGTGTCCAGAGTGGAGCTGTTGCGTCTTATCCTTCTGAACTCTCCATAGGGTACGCTCCAGATTAGGCTCTTGGGATATCCACTTTTTGCATGTAGTGGCGTATTTGAGCCCGTCGGTTTTCTATGTAATTCACACGTCAATGATTGGTCAACTATTCTTAAATAAACATCCAAAAAAGTTATGAAAGAGTGGCTATTGGTTTCGGTGAACCTGAGATTGTTATTGTATTGATTTAGTAGGTTCACTAATTCCACCCAACCTTGTTCAGTTCCTTTCCAAATTATGAATAAATCATCTATGTATCTGAGCCGATGATGACATTTTCCATTAGTTCTTGATTTTGCTCAGACAAAACCTCTGTGGGTTCCCAGGCGCCCATAGTTAGGTTTGCATAGGACGGGGCAAATGAAGTGCCCATGGCGGTGCCCTGTACTTGCCTGAAATATTCTTCATGGACAACAAACACATTGTTGTTTAGGCAAAGGTTGATCATCTCGAGGATCATTTGTGTGTGTTCATAGTAATTAAGTGACCTCGTATTCAAATATCTTTCGCATTCCTTTTTACCATAGTCACGACCAATAGACGTATATAATGACACAACATCCAATGTGGCCATCATATAATTAAATTCCCAAGGAATGTCATTTATATAGGTGTTAGGGAGAATTCTCTGTTTAGGCTGAATTTCCCTACCTAGTGAGTCCCCCAGCAGCTTTGCTGGATTTCTGGGGTTTAATTTTTTTCTCCTGCCAAGAGTGAGACTCTTTTACCCTCACTCTTGGACATGTTGAAGTGTGTTATCTTGGACAAACCTTGTGTTGAATGGGCTATGGGGTCTTTTACTCCATAGGGCCTCATGTATTTTTGTGATGTGGGTCACACAGCACCCTCTGTGCCGTGACCCAGGGGTGTCCTAGGGACTCCCCAACATAGACTCCATACCCTGGGACTGACTACTGTCTCCCAGGGCATGTAAAGTCACCAAAGACTTTGCTAGTCTTGAATCCTGAACAGAACCAGTACAAACCATCATATTGTGGACGTACTGGCTGGGGCAATTCGATTGCCCCAGGGTCTGTTAGTCGAGGGGGCACGTCTCCGTCCCCCCTGATCGAGTTTTGGCTGGTGGCAGTGGAAACTACTTTTTATATTCGACCGCGAATATTTCCCTATGGGATTTCCCATTGTTTTAGGCTAACACATTTAATTATTTATTTACGGTAGCCTTAAACATACCGCCGGTTTATATATTTATTTTTATAACTCCGGTTGGGACTTTTTGCCAAAACTTGATTCTAAAATGGCGTTGGTGTTCGCCTCTGTAACTCTGACCCAAAGTGGAGCCCTTTGTTCCACTTTTGGCGGGCTTCTCCACAGAAGCCCTCCAAAGTGGTGCCACTCTGTCTGGGATACTTAGGAGGGGTGGAGGGGGATTTAGGCACCCTGGACTGAGTTACCTTGGTAACTCAAGTCGCACTCCGTCCTGATTGGCCCAAGTGGTGAGCCGCCCGGCTCACCACTTAGCATGTTTGAGTGACAGCTAGGCTGGGTGAATGGGGGCTTGCTGCATAAAAGCAGGGCTTTGGGGACTGGGACTTCAGAAGTCGCCACAGGACCAAGAATCCGACGAGGGAAGAGCTGAGCCGACCTGCTTCGACGACACCACCCGGTGGAGCCCTGCTGAACCGTCTCACCACTTTTTCCCGACGACCGAGGAGAACTCTTAACGGAGTGGCTCCTTCCCTTAACTGGTGGGGACAACCAGTTTTCGCCTTCTTTCCGTTCTTTGAGGTATCTCGTGGCCGCCTTGCCTGTGCCAAGCACCCCGGCATCCGGAATACCACACTTTACCCCCATACCGCGAAAGTCGGTACCAACCCTTTAACCGGAGGACTCCGCGGCTGGTTTCTTCCCGGGCAGTGCTACGACCTTTCTCTTCTGCTCTTCAGCGAGATATTCTTCTCCCCTGACCGACGTCGAGCCTTGCTGTCGCTGCCTGGAACAACTGCCCCCGCTGGAGGATCCTTTCCGCTTAAGGTACTGTGTTCCGCCTGGCTTCCCTTGCCACCGACTGTACGGGGTAGATTTAGTCCCCGGCTTTCGAACCTGGGAGTGCCTGGGACACTTTGGCTAAACTTTCTAAGCCACTCTAAACTCTTTTTTTGACTCTTTGCAAGACTTTGAATCTCTAACTAACAGTGTGATCTTGGGCACATTTTCGCTCCGGCTACTCTAAGAGTGGGCCCTGCCTAGTGACTTTTGCTCACCTGTGACTTTGTGCTTCTTTGAGCCTATTGCAAGTGTTCTGGACCTTAGAGTGGTGTGTTTAACCCATTTCTGCTTTTTCTCTCCCTTTCTTGGAAACTACTAGAGTGTCATCTAACGTTAAGCACTCACCTCTGTTTTAATTAAGTGGTGTTAACCTAGAGTTGTCTAGATAGGAGAAAGGATTGAATCTACTTTCATTATAACTGTGTTTGAAGTGTTTACTATATTTTGCTAGAGTGTTTTTAACTTATGTGTATTTTAAATAAATAACTATATACTTTTGAAACCAAGCTCTGGTCAGTGTTTGCTTGTGCTATTGTGTCCGGGTACATATTGTGTATACTTTGCATACTGCCTAACTCTTCTTGAGAGAAGTCTGACTGCTCAGCCACAGCTACCAGGTAAATCTGGGTGGTACAGACTGCTACCAAAAGGGTTTACTGCTCTACCTGTAGTCTTAAATCTTTTGCAGTGTTCCCCAAGGGAACTGCACAGGTTTCTGCCTAACACTGGTGTACAGCGGTGGGATTTGTATTGAGTATACATTTTATTGTGCTTTAGATACCTTAGTGCAACTAACCACAAAGCTTAGCACTGAAAAAGTAAAACCTCTAACATGTCAGTTATAGAAAGCTATAGTCAAGAGTCCCTTGCAGCCAAAACTGCTGATTGTTTAAGAGTGCTCTGTAAACATAAGGATCTCCTGACTAAGGGCAAGAAAATGGAGCTGATTGAAAGATTGTTAGCTAACCAAAGTCTGGGTGATGGTTCAGAGGAACCTACCACTCCAGCAACTGTAGATGACAGTGTTGAAGTTAACATGGAGCAAAATGTTGATGTTTCTGAGGAAGAGTCAGAAGAGGAGGGTGAGGCTGTTGTAACTGTCCCCCCTAGGCCTCTGCCTGCTCTACCTGCTGTGCCTACTGGACCTTTACCAGGTCCCACATTTAGTCCTCAGTACTTTGAACTGGAGAAAATGAAGCTAGAATTGGAGTATAAGAAACTTAATGCTCAAACTGACAAAGAACTAAGGCTAAGGGAAATGGAGCTCAAGTATGACTTAGAAATGAAGAAATTATCTGTTGAGAATGTTTCTCTCTCTGGCTCCTCTAGAAGTTCCAGTCCTAAAAGACCCCGGATGCCTAAAGAATTGGTTGGTATGTATGAGCCTAAGTTGGATGTGTTGGATTGGTTGTCTCTGTTTGAATATAATCATGGGCTCCAGAACATCACGGGAAATGACTTACTCACCTGGTTGTTCTCTAGGCTTCCCCCTGTTGCAACTGATGTGGTAATGGAGATGGGGGAGGAGGATAGGAAGGACTATGAATGTGTGAAACTAGCTTTGATAGCTAGGTTTGGGAAGACCCCTTCCCAGTATCTTAAGAGGTTTAGGAACCTCAAAAAGCATGATGGTACCCCTTGGGCTACCTGGGTGAGTGAATGTTTGAAAAACTTAGAGGGATGGATTAAGGGTTACAAGGTGAACACTTATGAAGGTATGAAGAATTTGTTTATGTTGGAGACTATTTATGATGCCTGCTCTCCTGAGCTCAGACAACACTTGGCTGATTCCAGGGAATTAGATTCCCGGAAACTAGCTAAGGCTGCTGACTTGTGGGTTGCCAACAGGGCCACTCACAAGGATTCTGGGGTAACTCAGAAGAAGGATGGGGAGAAACAGCCTAAAAAAGACTCCAAAGAGAATTCTAATAATTCCTATCCCAAAGAGGGCCCCAAACCACAAAATAACCAGGGTAAGCCACATGGGAAACCTAGTCAGGCTACTGTACCTTCTGGCCACAAGCCAGAAGGAGGTCAGAACAAGCCACCCTTCCAGAGAGCATTTGGACAATGCTATGTCTGTCAGGGTACTGACCATATCAAAGGAGATCCCAAGTGCAAGGGTAAACCTGCAGGGATCAGCACAGTCTCCTTAGCCTTCACTCCTGAGGATGAAGTACAGATGGCTAGTGCCCACTTTGAACTCTTTGCTGAAGAACCCTTGGGTCTTCAAGCAACTGTAAACTTAGAGCCTATGGGTCTGGTTAGTCCCCAGAATAGGGTTGTGTATAACTCCCTACCTGTTAACTCTAAGGTGTATTATGTGGACAGTGTTCTTGTCAATGGCCAGGATACTCCTGCCAGGAGAGACACTGGGGCCAGCAGAACAGTAGTGGATGAAAGCTTCTTTCAACCTGAGGATGTGGCCAAAGCACCCAAAGGTCCCACTAAAATGTCTGGAGGCCCTGCCCAAATGGTTCCTATTCTACCAGCCCTCATTCAGTGTAACAACATGACAGTGAGGATCCCTGTCAGTGTTCAGACTGAGGTACCTGGGAAGGTCCTGTTGGGGAATGACCTAAGAACTCTAGGAGTAGTGTCACATACCCCCAGGCCTCCCAGTATGGAGAAGCAGAACTTAACCAAATTGGCTAGACAGGCTACCTTGAAGGACCCTTCTAAGCCTGTGGGACCCTCTACTGAGAACCCCACTACAAGCCTTGGGTTTAGTAAGTTGACCTCTGACCCAGGCACCTTTCAGGATAGTATGCTAGGAACATGGGAGCCCCAACCAAGCTCCATCATTGTTCCCCTAGTCTCAGAGTCTCTGACTCCCCCTGCTTCTGAGGAAGAGGTGGATAGACCAACTAGGCCCCTATCTGGACCTGAGAGAACTGGTAATTCTCAGTGCTGGTGGAAAACCAGAAAAGAAAAGTCTAAGGCCAAAAACCTTCAGACTGTTGGACCTTCTACTGAAGACCCCAACTCAAATCCTAATATTAGGGGGGGAACTCCTAAAATAGGTAAGGGTAGATCTAAGAGGAAGGGGAAGCAGGTACATTGCCTAACCCCAACCCCTCCAACCAAGAGGCCTAAGACCCAACCTGCTCCCACAAGAGAGGTGGTGAGGAACCTTGGAGGCCCCTCTAGATCTAAGGGAATCCTTTATAAGGACCCCTTCAAAAAGCCTAACATAGGTTCAGAAGTTGTACCAACTTCTGAGGGACTGGTCAACCAGATCCCCTATAACAAAAAGACAGATGTTCCTCAAAGGGTTTGTAGGTCCTTTAGCTTGCAAAAGAAAACCTTTGAGTTCTCCCTTAAGCAAAGGTCAAGGTGTCACCATAAAAATGCTGATGGACTCTCTAGGATGTATATCATCGACTAGAGGTATGAGGTTCATCCAGGAGTGGATTAAATCCTCCTGTCCCTTAGTCTGGGGGGGGCGAGTGTTAGGGAGAATTCTCTGTTTAGGCTGAATTTCCCTACCTAGTGAGTCCCCCAGCAGCTTTGCTGGATTTCTGGGGTTTAATTTTTTTCTCCTGCCAAGAGTGAGACTCTTTTACCCTCACTCTTGGACATGTTGAAGTGTGTTATCTTGGACAAACCTTGTGTTGAATGGGCTATGGGGTCTTTTACTCCATAGGGCCTCATGTATTTTTGTGATGTGGGTCACACAGCACCCTCTGTGCCGTGACCCAGGGGTGTCCTAGGGACTCCCCAACATAGACTCCATACCCTGGGACTGACTACTGTCTCCCAGGGCATGTAAAGTCACCAAAGACTTTGCTAGTCTTGAATCCTGAACAGAACCAGTACAAACCATCATATTGTGGACGTACTGGCTGGGGCAATTCGATTGCCCCAGGGTCTGTTAGTCGAGGGGGCACGTCTCCGTCCCCCCTGATCGAGTTTTGGCTGGTGGCAGTGGAAACTACTTTTTATATTCGACCGCGAATATTTCCCTATGGGATTTCCCATTGTTTTAGGCTAACACATTTAATTATTTATTTACGGTAGCCTTAAACATACCGCCGGTTTATATATTTATTTTTATAACTCCGGTTGGGACTTTTTGCCAAAACTTGATTCTAAAATGGCGTTGGTGTTCGCCTCTGTAACTCTGACCCAAAGTGGAGCCCTTTGTTCCACTTTTGGCGGGCTTCTCCACAGAAGCCCTCCAAAGTGGTGCCACTCTGTCTGGGATACTTAGGAGGGGTGGAGGGGGATTTAGGCACCCTGGACTGAGTTACCTTGGTAACTCAAGTCGCACTCCGTCCTGATTGGCCCAAGTGGTGAGCCGCCCGGCTCACCACTTAGCATGTTTGAGTGACAGCTAGGCTGGGTGAATGGGGGCTTGCTGCATAAAAGCAGGGCTTTGGGGACTGGGACTTCAGAAGTCGCCACAGGACCAAGAATCCGACGAGGGAAGAGCTGAGCCGACCTGCTTCGACGACACCACCCGGTGGAGCCCTGCTGAACCGTCTCACCACTTTTTCCCGACGACCGAGGAGAACTCTTAACGGAGTGGCTCCTTCCCTTAACTGGTGGGGACAACCAGTTTTCGCCTTCTTTCCGTTCTTTGAGGTATCTCGTGGCCGCCTTGCCTGTGCCAAGCACCCCGGCATCCGGAATACCACACTTTACCCCCATACCGCGAAAGTCGGTACCAACCCTTTAACCGGAGGACTCCGCGGCTGGTTTCTTCCCGGGCAGTGCTACGACCTTTCTCTTCTGCTCTTCAGCGAGATATTCTTCTCCCCTGACCGACGTCGAGCCTTGCTGTCGCTGCCTGGAACAACTGCCCCCGCTGGAGGATCCTTTCCGCTTAAGGTACTGTGTTCCGCCTGGCTTCCCTTGCCACCGACTGTACGGGGTAGATTTAGTCCCCGGCTTTCGAACCTGGGAGTGCCTGGGACACTTTGGCTAAACTTTCTAAGCCACTCTAAACTCTTTTTTTGACTCTTTGCAAGACTTTGAATCTCTAACTAACAGTGTGATCTTGGGCACATTTTCGCTCCGGCTACTCTAAGAGTGGGCCCTGCCTAGTGACTTTTGCTCACCTGTGACTTTGTGCTTCTTTGAGCCTATTGCAAGTGTTCTGGACCTTAGAGTGGTGTGTTTAACCCATTTCTGCTTTTTCTCTCCCTTTCTTGGAAACTACTAGAGTGTCATCTAACGTTAAGCACTCACCTCTGTTTTAATTAAGTGGTGTTAACCTAGAGTTGTCTAGATAGGAGAAAGGATTGAATCTACTTTCATTATAACTGTGTTTGAAGTGTTTACTATATTTTGCTAGAGTGTTTTTAACTTATGTGTATTTTAAATAAATAACTATATACTTTTGAAACCAAGCTCTGGTCAGTGTTTGCTTGTGCTATTGTGTCCGGGTACATATTGTGTATACTTTGCATACTGCCTAACTCTTCTTGAGAGAAGTCTGACTGCTCAGCCACAGCTACCAGGTAAATCTGGGTGGTACAGACTGCTACCAAAGGGGTTTACTGCTCTACCTGTAGTCTTAAATCTTTTGCAGTGTTCCCCAAGGGAACTGCACAGGTTTCTGCCTAACAATAGGATAGAAAGTCTTTGGTGTCTTTGAAATAAGAAGGCAATGAAGAGAAGAATGGAAAGTGTTTTTCGTCTATAAATTTGGACATATTATTCAAGGCTGACCCTACCAATGATACGACAGGTCTCCCCGGTGGTTTTTTGCAGTTCTTGTTAATCTTGGGGAGAAAGTATATTGTGGGTGTGATGGAGTTTGATGTTTGTAAAAATTTGCAATTCTCTTTGGTCAGTATGCCCTTTTGTTCCCAACTGGCTACAAAGTCTTTCACCCTGCATTCTAGTTCTGCTGTAGGGTTCTTTTTAATTCTTTTCGTAGCATTTTTAGTCGTTCAGTTGTTTGCATGCCTCTTTAATGTAATTTTCACGGGTCACTAAAACAATGTTCCGTCCTTTATATGAGGGCTTAATTACACAGTGGTGAGATCATGTAATTCTTTAAGGACCATTCTGTCCTTGATTGTGAGATTATCGATCACTTTATGTTCTCGTTGTCTTCTTAGTTTAAGGTCTTCAATGACCAAGGTTTGAAACGCCTTGATGTTGTTGCCCATGTTTATCATGGTATTGAATTTAGATTTTTGTTTTAATTAAATCTTTATTGTCCAATCCGTTCTGATGTTTAATTCTTCAATCTATTTAATCTGGTTCTTGTTATATATATGTTGGGTTTCAGAATTCGCCACATACAAGTTGGCCAGGGAAGGTGGAAGGTAGCGCCAATAGCCGTCCATGAGCATGGATGAAGAAAAAAAAAAGAAAACGTTTTTGTACTTGAAAAGGTTTTTCATAAATGCTATTCCACCAATTGCAGGATGAAAAATATTGGGATTGGTAAGGGTGGGTTCAACTCTTGTAAGAGTTGGTTTACAACAAGTAAAGTCTCCATTTGTGGGATGTTGGTATATAAGGCTTGAATGTTGAGGGTGGCCCTCAATAACGATATCGTCATCAAACAAGCAGATAAGGGTGGTGCTATTATAATAATGAATACTACCAACTACGACAATATGGTTACTATCCTTCTGAATAACCAAGACAACTATCAGCCACTAGCGGGAGACCCAACAAACACCTTGAGGGTACTTATTACGGGTATCATAGAAGATGCCCTCTGTGAGGGGCACATTAGTGCGAAGGAGGCAGAATTTGTATGCCCGAAACACCCGAAAAGTCTGGCATTTTATGCATTACCCAGGGCACATAAGGAAGTCTCTCCCCCCTCCCTGGCAGACCAATTGTGGCAGGCATAAGCTCTATTTTAGAGCCACTGTCACAATTTGTTGACTTTTTTCTAAAAGATGAAATAACAAAAAGATACAGTCTTACTTGAAAGACACAACAGCAATATTGAATCTGCTTAACGGTCTACACTTCGATCCCACCACTCAATTCATGGCCACCCTCCACATCGAGGCCTTATATACCAACATCCCACAAATGGAGAGTTTACCAGTTGTGGACCAAGTCCTACAAGAGTTGAACCCACCCTTACCGATCCCAACATTTTTCATACTGCAATTGGCGAAAATAGCACTTACGAAAAACGTTTTCAAGTACAAAAACTCTATGCTCAGGGACGGCCATGGGCGCTACCTTTGCACCTTCCCTGGACAACTTGTATGTGGCTAATTTTTAAGCCCAACATATATAGCGACAACAATCTGTATACCTACCAGCTAACCATCTCCAGTGAAGACCACCAGAATGTCATCTATAAGTGTTTGTAGATAAACAGACATTTCTCAAATTCATGGAGTGGCTCAACTCAAGAAATGGGTACCTTAAATTCACGCATTGTTTGAACAAGGAGGCAATAAACTTTTGGACTTGGAAATTTGGGCTAAGGATGGCACACATACAACTACCATCTTTAGGAAACCCACTGACCGTAATGCGTTATTGGAATATTCCAGTTTTCACCCCAACAATTAAGACAAAATCTACCTTTCGGACAATTTTTGCGTTACAGGCAGAATTGTTCCACACTACAGGAGTATGATAAACAAGTGTACATCTTGCACAATCAGTTACATAGGAGAAGCTACCCTAATAAGATCAGAGAAGCTAAAAAGCAAGCCTGCAACATCCCACATGTCACACTGAAACAAACTCAAAAATCAGCTAAAGAACAGACCATCACTGCAGTGCTTAGCTACTCCGACAATACTAACGGAATCAAAAAGAGATTCTTAAACTCTGGCCCATATTGAACACTGGAGATACCATCCTACCACTTCCACGTTTTGCAATAAAGAAAAGGAAAAATCTTCGGGACATCCTGATACAATCATATCAACCTCCTGATGCACCACAACAACAAGGGTTCCTTTGGGATTCTGTGGCACCGGTAGGATATTCACCATGTGGGCAATGCAATATCTGCAGACTGACTACCCGGACCAAGAGCTGGACCTGGGACAACACACACCATGGCAACAGAAACATTACACCAACTGTAAAACCTCCAATGTAGTATACCTGATTGAGTGCCCATGCAGACTTAAATACATTGGCATGACCACTAGACCGGTCAAAAAGCGGATTCAAGAACATTTATCATGCAGCAGGCAACAGAGGGAAAATGCCCCTTTGGTGGCACATTTTTGTGCACTCAACCACTTCCCTTTTAGACCTTAGATGGTCTATAATTGAGAAGATTATATGTCCTTGGAGGGGGGGGCATGCAAAGATGTTTACTTAAACTGGATTTTCTGCCTCAAAACAGGCAAGCAGGGCCTTAATGAGTCAATAGTTTGGCACACTTTGGCCATGCTCACGTAATCACGACCTTGCACCAGATGTCAGTTTCGCCTGACCCACAGACACTTACTCATTACCACCCCCCTGGCCGGGAGATGAGTCTTCTCACCTCTTAGGCATGCCCAGGGCCTTAGCGCCCATATGAGCCCAGCGGAGTACACAATATGATATCATGCAAGCACAGTTCTACCTTGAGACTGATTGCCACACTATCAGTACCCCTTTTTACAAGAGCGTTACCAGTCAGCTATCTTTATTTTGTGACCACAAGCAATAATCTCTCAGGCCCATTTCGTCTGCTCCTCTCTTGGCCAATGGTCTCCACTAGTATTGACATGCTACGTATGCTGTATATTAGCTACCCGTCTCACAGAATAGGGACAGAATGCAGCTATTCTTCCCATTCTAACTAGCGTTGCCGCTCCCGCTCACAAATGTAGGTTGATAGTGTGCGAACACCCGAGCACCCTTGATCCTGCCTGAAATACCTGAACGGCTGGCTCCACAATCATTGAGTCGATGTACACAAACGCCACCGTCTGCATGTAACAACATGCGCACTCCAGCACTGCAGGTAGGAACAACAACCGTTATATGGGTGACGGTCACAATGGGTTATGTGTTTCAATATGGCCCTCGATGGCTTACACATACATTAAACAACCGTAGACCTGCATTTGCAATGATGGGTTCTGGCATAATATTCTCAACCACACATGCACGCTTTGTAAGAACAGTGTTAAGCATTCTCTGATTGGGGCAATTACATCATTAATGTCAAAGGTGATTTAGAATCAGGCCCATGCCATAGAAGGTAAAACGGACTAGAAATGGTACGATTTGTTCTCCATTACTGTGAGGACACGATCACTTATTCAGTTTGGTGTGTTTTAAAAAACATGCTACTTTCAGCATTGTTTTGATTCTAATTAATTTAGGTTCCGCAACATTTTGAGTGACCCTGCTATTGTTAGATTAATTTCAGGGCCATCTATCTGCTCACAGGCTTTACAGAAGTACACACAAGGAGGGTTGAAGCAACCTGCAATCCTTCCTTTGCATTCCAGACACATCCGGAATGACATGAAGACTGTCCTGAAGGAAGTGGGGAAATTCACTTAAATACCACTGAAACCGGTAGACAAAGAACCTTAAGGAATTACTGGTTCTTGCTTCCACACTGAGTGGGTACCTTCCATGAGGCACCCCCGATAGAGTGGTGCAAGCCTTCTTTGTCTTCCACAGTTTCAAATTTGAAACATATGGCAACAACCCGCAGGTTCACGTTAACATGTTGGGTTATCAGATAACTCGTTTTACTAAATCGATAATTCCATTATCTTTTATTAACATCTACACACATTAAATTAGAACTACGGGTCATTAAAATTGTATTTTCACCACGAGCAGACTGTCCTAGTGTCAGCTTCTTCTACCCTGTTTGGTTTATTACTGCTAGACACTTTACACATTGCATATTCCACGCAGAGTGTAGGACTTTATCTTGCCAACAGGAGATTGCTCTATTTTCCAAACATCATTCGTTTTCAGGTGCATACTAGAATTGTGGTAAATATTTCCATTCGGTATCCTATCTACTTTCAGATAAGCGGCTCACCAGCGCATTCTAGCACTAGAGTGAAAGTTAGGTAGTGATAGATAGACCTTCATCCTATCCTTCTGTCTCTTTTGTATGCATTCTGACCCTAAGGGCATCTCCTGCTGCTCTTACATAGTGACTCTCTTTTGAGGGCTCTTACGGATTCACGTGACTAATATTGCTATTATCCAACTAATTTGGTGTATCGTTCCATATTTTGTGTTCTAATCTCGTCGCAGGGACGTACCCTACAGAATTTTAGGCACCACATTGTGTGTTTTTTGTCTGGGGGGGGGGGTTCCCTGGTCTTGGCGCAGTTTTAGGCCACACGGTCCACCCATTACAGGTCACACAATCAGGAACATCCAGGTTCCTTTCAGAGTTCAATAGTTCGATCAACAGTTTCTTAAGCCACAGCTTCACAACTTCATCACTTATGTCGTTTCTTAATCTGGATTCTGCTTTATTCAAAGTTTCTTGCATTCGAATAAGTAGATCAGTTTGCCAAAGATGTTACTTTCACTTATAAATGTGGCTTTCACTCAGGTAACTTACTTTCACTTGTTTCTTTCATTTCGATATTCAATAAGGGTTACTGTTGCTTAAATAATTGCCTGCTTGCCGGTCGCTTCTCGAAGCACTCTCTGGAGATCGTGGTGAGCCTCGTTGACGCGGTATGACAGTTCAGACTGTTCGCCTTTTTTCCAGGGGCATCTCCGACCTGCACTATTCCTCTAACAGGCCCCCCAGGGATTCGGCAGGCGTTCCGACGTCTTGGCTTCTCCTGCTCTTGCACGGCTCCTCCTTCCACTGCTCTCCCCTTCCAACGCTCCCTTTGCAGCTTCATAGTTCCACCTTTTATACACCTGTGGTCCACTAATGGACTGCAGGTGTGTCCCATCGATTACGGTTGCCGGGCTTTCATTAATAGTACATGCCTGGCCTGACCTTCATGCATCTTCGTCCAGGTGCCAGAATAGTGAGAGGAGGTAATCTCTACTACTCTCAGTTACTTCCTCTTTGTCTCAGTACTTGAATGTGTTTTAAAGGGGGAGATGAGGTGCAACACTTTTATAATGGCCCATAAAGGTCAGGGTGAGGTTAGATTGATTATCATGAGGATAAGGGGGGATACCCTGATTTATTATAAAGTTTCTCCTCCCCATTCTTTCTCTTCCACTGTTTAACATGTCTGGGTTGAGTCTTCTACACTTCTCAGAAATCAGGGAACCAGATGAACAATACCCCATAACCACTTCTGGGATAGGGGTGCCTGTCTGAAAGGAGGATGGAAAATACTGAATCTCACCCATGAGCATCTCACTTCCAATCCCAAAGGACCCTCCACTCAGGTGATCCTCCCTTGCTTGTCAGCCCCCAGGGGCAGGATCTAAAAGTGATGGCCTTTCCCAGGCCACCTGCATAGAGGATTCAAAGGGAATAGAAATGAGAAGACACTCTGGTTTCTCACAGTTCCTCACTAGGTCAGGTTTTTACCTACTTTGATCAAACAGTCACTCCTAGTCCCTGGGATTGTATAGTTCCCCCAAGCAATTGGTTCTTGTGCCAACATCTTTCTTGTACGACACAGGATTTGTTGGTCTTCTGGACTCTCAGCTACTGAACATCACATCACCAGCATCGCCATCTGATCGGATCAAGGGAAAGACTCCTAACAGTGGAATATAAGGGTACTTCCGGGTGCTGAGGGTTTTGGTTGCCCCTTCGCATCTCAGGGCTGTAGTACAGTTTGCCTCCAGTAGTCTGTGTACCAATTAGGTCTCAAACTACACCTACTCCACCAGCTCTGGTGCTTTTTTCTGACATTTCACTCATTTCTGCAAGTGTTCACTTTCCTTCCTCAATCATTTGTGTTCCATCCTCATCGGACTTTCCGTCGCCTCCATCAATGCTCCTCTGCCACCTCTACTCCCTCTCATTAACCCACCTCTCCACCATCAGTTTGAGGTTCCTCCTCTCAATATCATCAGCCTGTTCTCACTCTCCTATTTTCGCCATCCAATATGATTTTTTGTAATTTCAAACATAACATTTGGTACAATACAGAGTTTAACATACCTCTGGAGAGTAGGGGACCCAAGACTGTAAGCAGACCTTATCAGACATTAATTCTACAGGGAACAAATTGGCGAGTCTAAGGTTTGCTTTACCTAACGTACACATTTCAACCCACAATTGTTAGTCAAATTTGATTAGGTCAGTAAAAGGCTGTGGGCCAACCTTTTGTTGCAGAATTTCTAAGCATGCAACATATATTTTCAGAGGTACAAACAATTTTTCATGGGTTTGAAATATTTTACATCAATCATATTCGACATAAAAAGAATATCTGGAATATAAAGCTGATACAAATGTGAGAAATCCTGTTTTGTATTTAAACAATGCGACTGTAGAAAGAAATAATAACTGGCTATTAATATGAACATTTTGTATAAAAATACTCTCTACATCGGTCTTATATCAATGATGTAAATTTAAAAAGCCTTAAATCACAACCTTCAAAAATAAAGATTTTGCAAGGTTTAAGAACAATGAGACAAAAACGTGGGAAGACTACCATCTTGGATTGAAAGCCCAAAGGAAAGTGATGGATGGGTGACCGCCATGAGGAGCTTAACATGTTAAAGACCAGTACCTCTGCAGCCTTTTACGTAAAACTCTACTCCAGGGAGCAGAGAGGGAACGAGTTAAGGCCCGCCCTCAGAAGTGGCTGGCGTTGGCCCAAAATGAGGCCTTAGAGGCAGACCTAACTCGGTCCGAAATCGTATGTAGTACACAGCAACTGAAACGGGCAAAACCCTGGGCACGAACGGCATACCTCCTGCACTTTGGAGGCTCCTAGGAGAGAAGATAAACAATCATTTACTTGCCATGTCTTAGGAAGCAGGACCGGAGAGATGTTACCTCCGGAACTTAGAGAAACTATCATCACAGTGATCCTTAAAATGGGAAGGATAGGGAATCCTATAGGCCAATTTCTCTTCTCAATGAAGAATAAAAATGTTGGCAAGGGAATTGGTCAAAAGGCTACTAACAGTCCTGCCACACTTAATACAACAGAATCAAAACAGTTTTATGGCAGGAAGGTAGACTCAACTCAAATTGCAGTGGTTATGTGTGGTTACCTCAGCAGAACGGTTGCCCTGTCAAAATAATGCAATACTATCCCTAGACTAGTATAAGTCCTTCATCTCAATTCACTGGACCCATCTATGATTAGTCCTGGCTAAGCTAGGTATTGGACCAGCAGTTATCTGTTGGGTAAAGCTGCTTCACAAGTCTCAAAGGTGAATGGATACCTTTCAGATCTCTTCACTCTACAACAGTGAACGTGGCAGAGCTGTCCCCTCTGCCATTATCTATTTACACTCCCGATTGAAATATTGGCTGAGGTGGCGAGAAGCAATAAATTATTCACAGGCTTTGAATGGGCGGGTGGCCACGTGGATATCCTGTTCACAGATGTTATTCTCCTATACACAACTAATCCAGAAGCATCAATACAGGGGGCTGGTATCTACAAAATTAGTTTGGTGCATTTAACGGCCTAAAGGTAAACTGGGGAAAATCTGTACACTTCGTGCTCACAGGTGAACAGGAAGGATATAACCCATGGGGGTGGAGCTTGAACCCACAAGGGAGAACTTCAAATATCTGGGTATTATAATCACCAGGTCATAGGAAGAGTTTTTCTAACTGAACTGGGATCCAGAAGTTTCCGGTTTTCTCAGAGATGTCAAAAGATGGGCTAATCTCCCATTGTCACTCTTCGGCAAGTCCTGCTTTTCAAAATGATAGCGTTTCCTAAATTCCTATATGTTATGCAGGACATGCCCTATGGGATACAGATAGGAAACTTTGAATAGCTGTACAGAGAATTAAGAAGAATGCTTTGGTGCACCATCGTTGGGAAAGATTTCTCATTTGGCAGCTTTCCCCCCAATAGTTTCTATTGGCCCCCAATCTGTTTGCTTTTTTAATTTTTTGTTTTACCTGTTCTGACTTTTTGAGGAGAAGTAAAGCCTTCAGCTTTACTTCCTCTGCCTTTTGCTCTTTTGTTAAAGGGGAAACTGATCAGTCCTTTAGACTATCAGTACTGTTAAATTAGGCATCATTACAAGCCTGATGGTATTTAATTGGCAAATCTGCCTGAATACCACCAAACAGATTTAATGTTACTGCCAGTTGGTCTGGGGGAATTACCACCTGATTAAAAGTGGTGGTAGGTGGCGTTAGTCCCCATTTATTGGAATCCATAGCACTCCATGGGGATTTTGCAGGTTTTTCCTCTGCCTTACCTCCAAACGCGAGTTTGGCGGTGCGGTAATGCAGCAGTAACTGTGTTACAACTGCATTAACATCATTTTTGGCCACATCGCCAAACTCATCATGAGGCCCTAAGGTTACTTTGTTGTCTTACTTTTTATAACTTTATAACATTACACACAGAATCTTACAATGCAGTGCAATGGATAAACATTTGCATCACCAGAGCCTTTTGCACTTGGGATTTCTGGTTACTTTATAGCTGCCAAAAGACAAACTGGAGTAAGCAATTACATTTTTACAATTTGTGTTATTTCTAGTGTGCACATTCACGTTTACCACGTATGGCTACCAAGGATGGCTAGTGGCCTAAAATGGCCACACCACAAGATTTAAGCTTGTTCTTTGGCCAAATTGTTGTGTGGCCTTCTTCTTGCCTTGCTAGGTCAGAAAATCCCATAAAGGATCCTGCACCTGCCCTGGAAAGCTGCAGCTTTTGCGGGCTAGTGAGGCCTTTGTGTGTGTGGCCAGTGGAGTAACTTTGCTGAAAATGTTGGGGGGATAGGGGTGGGGTGGTGGGAGAGTGGATGGTGGCTCTTCGGGATCGTTTCGGCCAAATTGTTTGAAAAAATGTGGTTGAATGGTAGATTTAACTGAATTCAGTCAACACCATTAGTTTGAAGCTGAAGATACCAAACATGAAGAGCTGGGGATGTGGGGGTGTCCCCGGCTCCCCATGTTTAGTATTTTTGGCTTCGGCGGTTGCGGGAGTGTCCCCTGCTTCTTCAGCATTGTTGGCAGGGGACCCAACAAAAAAAAAAAGAAGAAAAAGGGACCCTGCAGCATCAGATCCAACCCACGTTTGATGGATGGATCTGATGCTGCAGGGTACAGGAGAGGCGGCGGATGGAGAAAAGGTAAGGTGGGGCGGTTTATAGGTGTACTGGCGGTTTGGGCGTACATGGGTTTGGTTTTTTGTATCTAGGTAAAAACGTATTTGCAGCGAAAATGACTACAGTAAATTCCGCTGTGATTTTGTACCTCAGTCAAACAACCTAAATCACTGAGGGATAACACTATACTACTACACCACAAGAGTCCATTGCCAACGCTCTGTTATAACTTTCATAATAAGACTGGTGGCGTGTCTTTAAAATTCAATCGGGCCCCCACACATCTTCAGCCAGCCTGACATGCACCCAGTGACACAACCTAACATTCACAAACATAATTCCAATAGAACGTACAAACAATGCATTATTTATCATTCATTCAGACACAAAAGTCAACACACATATGCTTGTATACACTCTCACTCACACACAAATGCACCCGGCACCTCCATTGACATACAGTGCGTGCACACAACATTTATATGTACATATACAATAACACATGGAAACAGTGGGGCAACGTCCATTGAGCAGACCAAACTTTATCACCCCCTGACACCTGAAATTGTGGACTAAGTTGACTTGACCTAGCTGAACTATAAAGCCATGGCCGAAACCGATTCACTGGAATGTCAGCAATTCCCTTGATTTTTCCTTTCATTCAAAGGCAAAAGCCATTAGTTAATGTAGTGCAGTGGGTGACCAAGTGTACTTGGTATCAATTTCTAAATGACATATCTCCAAACATGGGTTCTGCACAGCAACTTCTATGCGTACGTGCTGGTAGATTTTTTTCTACAAGATTCTGACAGATTGAAATTAAGGTGTGTTTCCCTGTGTTCAAATTGCTCCAAGCAGTGGACTACCAAGCGGGAGAGGCAGGGGGGCAAGCTGCCCCCATGGATTTTTTCAGAGCCAGACGGGAACATTTGTCATTGGGACACCTCTCCCGGAAGGGACCTCAAAGTGGGTGACCAACAGCAAGGGTGTCCCGCTGGCAGGACAATGTGTGCTGAGCAATTCCTGCCCAGCACGCTCATTGTCCTGTTCCGGATGGTAGAGGTGTCCTGCACTGTGAGCCATTAGGCACGGATGGAAGGGAGGGGGGGTACTATTAGCAGGGACTTGTGTCCCTTTAGAAATGGGAATGGGAGGGAGTGATCAGAAGTGAGAAGGGTGCATAATGTTGCCTGCTTTATGAAATAATGACTGTGGCTTTAAAACCCAAGGGAGATTTGTTTTGCTCACTTTAATCTACATGATGCTATTTTGACTTTGCATGCAGAATGGGGAGAATAAAACTAAAGCCATACTCCCATTGCTCAACATATTTCTATGAAAATGTATATAGTGTATGGTTAGGTTACTATGAAAGGCTAGTTTATTATGTAATGTGGTTTGCTTCCAAAGCATTCCTATAAATAAAGCACATGAAATGTAAAGCAAAATATCTATTTCAACTAAACCTGGAAAGATGTGCGCGGTCACTTAAATTGTCCATATACCAGTTTCACCATTTAACCAAGTGTGTGATCCTGTGCAAATCATTTAATCAGATTGTGCCTTATCTGCAGCTCTGCAAGTGACTCTGATTCACTTCAAAGCTTATGTTAATGTATCATGGTATACTGATGGAAAAGCCTAATGATTATAGGGATGCTCCACATATAACAAAAGTGCAATTTAGGTGTTTTGCACCACAAAGTTATTTGTCACTTTGCTCATTTATGGCAACTTATTCTAAAGTCACTTCCATGGTGCCTCCAAGTATCATAGACTGATGATGCGCCTTGCATTGTACTTTTTTGTGAAGTCACTTCTGTTGGTGCAATCCATATAATTATTAGGAAGTTTGCATGTATTTTGCCTCAGAGGGCTTGGACGGAGCTCTAATAGATGAGTTTCCTGCATCTGGAATGATTCTGCATTTTTATTTTTGTTGTTGTGTGTTAAAATGCCATCTTCCACTAATCTTACCAAAAAAGTATATTGGGGCAGTGGTGGGCGCCAATAAGACCATGTGGAATTCAACATATTGCATTTCGTAACTCACTCCCCCTTCCTGCACCCCCCCCCCACACTCTTGCAACACCCAGTTCAGCACTGTGGCTGCTAACTTCGAGTCAGGCCAGCCATGGTGAGGGACTGAGCCACGCAGGGCATCCCGGCCCTGGATGTGTTGCAGCGCGGCTGCCAGGCATCTCAGCATTATGTAATGAGAGCACCCCAGCTAGGCCTGCGCTGTCCAATTACATTATTTATGATTGTGGCCCCCCTGCCCACCCTCCAAAAGATGGGGGGAACAAAAAGGCATGCCACAGAAGTTGGGGGGACAAAACCCTCTGTCCCCCCTATAATTACGCCCATGTGTGTGGCTCAGCAAGGGGGTCGGACTGTATGGTCCCATTCCACATTCCTGCAGCCAGAGAGTCTAGGTGTGGGGCATGAGTGAAACAAATAGTTGTCCCCGATTGGCCAACTACTGGCTGTTTGAATGGTGCAGATCCTTACCGTTAGTGGGCTTGGACCTGCTTCCAGGCTGGATTTTGTAGAAGAGGACTCCTGCAGCCATTACTTCAGATTAGTGCTGGAGGCAAGAATCCACCGTAGAAGAACAGCTTACTGAAGAAGACTCCTGAAGGGGCCCAGCATCCCTTCCTGTTTCTGTCCCTGTGAAGCTCTGTTGGGCTACCTGATCTGCAAAGGCTGTGTGTGGTGCTTCAACCCTATTTCTGGGGGGACCAGCCAGTCTTGACACATTCAAGGATCCAGACGTCCTGAGCCTTTGAAAATGCCCCTGGACCACCCAGCCTGGCTGTCCAACTCTCCAGTGGGCTACCTCAGTAGAACCATCGCTGTGACACGTTTACAGGCAGAACTTTGGTGGTCCCCCATTTGTGGTATAAGTCACCTTCCTGCCGAATTTCAGCCTCCAGCCTCAAGGGATCCTGTCCTGGAAGGACTTCTAAAAACACGACTGGAAGGACGCCTGCCATAGTCTGCGTGCTGTGGTCATCGCTGGCACTCTCCTTCCTCCATCCTGTGAAGTGTTCTGAAGAGGGCTTCATAGGTACATTCTGCATTTTCGAAATTGCCACGGATTGCACACTGCTCATGGGCCCGATCAGAAGAATCCTTGCACCTATAGCTCCTGGGCACCTCTCCTCGCGTCCCCCATAGGATAACATTGAGAACAAGTCTCTTTGTACCCCTTCCATTCCGCTGCTTCTTGGTCGTCGAACCTGAGCAGTTAAATCTGAAACATAAGAACACATTTTACTTACCAAGTAACTGTGTTGCATCTCTTCTTTTCAACAATCACCAACACAAGTAACTTAACTACTACAGATACATTCTGTAGCGAAGCATTGGGACTTTTGGGCACAAGGCCCAACTGTATTTGGGGTTTGGACTGCTAAAACTAGGGAATACCACTTGTGACTTGGTTTGATCTTACTGCATCACTTACCTCCTTTGTTGGTTTAAGTCATTGAATGCATTTTAAGAACCCATGGTGGCTGCATATATATTTATTATTGCGTGTTGGGTGATAGTATCACCGGATTGTTTCATTTTTTAGTGTGGGTTTAAGACCTACAATAAATATTGTACTTTTATACATTCCTGTCTAAACTGAATTATTATATGCTTCATTGTGTGGACTCATTGTGTACCTCTGACCCCACTTACACTCTCCTGATAATAGCCTTGACTGCTCTCCATTGGTACCTTGACTGGGTTTTGGCTAACCTCTCAGGGTTCCCCCGTTTACTATAACAAGGGTGGCCTCCTAAAATCTGTCCACCAGGCCATATTCTAGAAATTAATCTAAACACCCACTACCCCAAGGATAGCCTTGGACACTCGAATGAACTGTCTGGGTAGGTGAACTGACCCTTCCAAATTTACGTGAAGTATTTCTGGGGCACCCAACTGATGGCTCTGAATGACTAGTTCTTTTTATATGTTGTCAACCCGGCTATTAGTCAGGAGAAATGGGAAATGGGGTCATTAAGACACAGTCAAATTCCATACGGAAGGATGTGCCCGAGAATTCCCGCAGAGAGGGAGGGCGGTAGTCAAGGTATGGCATACCTCATAAAACGGCTCCATGATACTCTGGTATCTCAGAGCGGGTCTGGATTGGCTGACCTTCTTTACTGACCATTCATCCCAAGTTATTCTGGGCAACTTCTCCTCACCTACCTCTTTCGCCACCTGTGGGGTCCCCCAGGGCTCCAACCTCTCCCTGTGGCACTTTAACACTTACCTTGCCCAGCTGGCACTCCTAATGTCCTCCTTCTCCCCCAAGTTCCAGTGTTACACAGATGCCACACAACTCAAACTTCCTGCAGACCCTTTGGCAACGTCCATCATCCCGGACTGCCTATCTGCCATCAGTCCTGGTGCACTTCCAACGATCTCTGCCTCAATGCCAGCAAGACTGAGATCCTTCTAATTGGGTCCTTGTTCCCTCTTTCTTCTCTTAACTCTGGCCATCCTCTATGGGCCCTCCCACTTCATCTGAAGCCAGAAACCTTGGAGTCATCTTCAACTCCACTGTTTCCTGCCTTCCACATTCAGGACATTGCCAAGTTTCAACTCTTCCTTCTCAAAGGAATTCTCCCTTTTCTCACTTTTCCCCAGAAGCCCAATGTAACCAGAGCCCTGGTTCTCTCTAGGCTAAACTACTGCAATAGCCTTGTCTTGAATCGACCTTCTTCCTCTCTACGACCACTCCAGCTAATCCAGAAGTAGATGGAGGCTAGCACAGGGGCAACATGCTGGTCTTGGAAGCAAGACCACGCAGCACAACAGAGGTTCAAATCCCGGATCTGCGCTTAGAAACCGAACTCACGTATTACGCGCATTATAAAAAAATTAAATAAATAAGGGCAGGGCAGCGAGACTGATCCTTGACCTCAAGCCCAGCAACCACATCTCTCCTGCCCTAAAATCACTCAACTGGCTCCCGGTTGCTGCAAGGATCAATTTAAAATCCCTCTGCATCATCCACAAGGATGTCTGGGGCCAGGGACCATGCCATCTGCAACTTGCTCTTACTAAACACTCTCCCTCTAGACCACTACACTCGACTGGTGAATGCAGGAATGGTGCCTTTTCAGGACCTGAGGAACACCTTTGGGGTGACTACAACAATGTGTTACCAATAACTACAAGGATGAGATGCTCAGAGTTCACACAGGAGAGAGGTGTCAGATCTCCCCCCGATAATCGCCATTGCTGACACTAACAGCGACCAAAACCTTAGTTGACAAACCAATTTCCAGGGCCTGCAGACGGATAGGCAGCACCATATTGAAACCACTACCCAAGTGAAGGGAGCTGTGGGAGAGGAATCTATGCCCACTGGATGAGTGGGATAGTGAATGTGACCTAGGCAAGGAAGATAGGCATTGACTCGAGACATAGGGCG
Organism: Ambystoma mexicanum; assembly: GCF_040938575.1. NCBI lineage: Eukaryota > Metazoa > Chordata > Amphibia > Caudata > Ambystomatidae > Ambystoma > Ambystoma mexicanum. Next base: position 340,333,017 of record NC_090923.1, on the reverse strand, counting down.
ATCCAATATGAGATATGCACAGGATGTACTATACTCCATAGGTGCTTTATAAAATGAGGCGATGGAAGAATGACACTTTTCCTAAAAGTAAGACAGAGGTGGGGACATACCATCATATGGCCTGGTCTTGCCCCAGAATAAGTGCTTACTGGGAAGGGGTGTTATAAGTAATGAACATCATAGTAGAAGACGAACTGGCAATGCACTTTGTGGTGTGGTTGTAGGGTGTATGGGGTGACCCATCCCTTAACGGCACAGGAAAAGACCCTGAAGAGAACAGCTTTGGTACTAGCGAAAACAGGCCTGGTGATGAAAAGTGGGGGATGGGAAGACAACCCCTCATTGCATACCTGGGAAGATTGGATGAATAGATGTATGTGCTTGAAAAAGAAGGTTTGCAAGAACATGGGGTGCTCCCACAAGCATGAGAAGATGTGGGGGGAAATGGATGATACGAAACAGAGGGCCTTGACCACTTAGAGAAGAGAGGGGTGGTGTGTGGGTGATAATAGGAAGATGGGAGGTGACCAGGTGCCAGATGTGTTGGGAATGGATAGTATGAGGAGGGGATACAGGTAAGGGAGGGAGTTGATGCTGATTTGGGGATGGATTTACTTGTGGAGTTGTTCTGTATCCTGTTTTACGATGCTTGCCAATTACCTGCAAGGTTTTGTGAAAGAAATTGAAATACAAACTCGTTATTACAAATAAAGATTTTTATACTGGAAATAACAAAATTCTAAAGCCTATTAAAGACACAAAAGTATGATTGCGCTTCTAATTTCTAAAGCTCTTAAAGCAGCAATCTTTTCAAAAACAGAAGGAGAAAATGGTAGTTCAACAGAATCCAATCGCATGTTTTGTGGCGGGTTAGAAAGAACAGACTCGGATTAGACATTTCTGAATAGATGTTTAATAAAGAAAAAGGTTAACACCCATCTCTCCCTAATTCTATGGGGTTTCCCTACCTAACAAACTAACTAAAGTGCTAGTCAGTGGTCGGTGAATATCTTAAAAGAATCTGTCCTCTGTCTCTAACTCTGACTGACCCTACCACTATATTAACACCCAAGAACAGGAGAATGTCTCCCTTCTCCGGGGGTTTTGCTCCTTGCAAAGTTATTTTCAGAAACTGATCCTCAAATAGTTTTTGTAACTTCCTTGATTATTTCACACAGTTCTTTTAGTACTTCTTTACTCTTGATTCTTCTCAACAAGTGGTTTTCGTTGGCTCTCTATGGATATCTCTTGTCAGAGGTCATTATTTTTGGTTATCGTCTCCCTTAATTCTATTTCCAAAAGTTATTCTTCCCTTTTCCCGGGGTAGATTTATCCAAGCTTTATGAAATTCTCTTTTGAGTTTTCTTTCTCTTATAGGTTCCATCCCTTGGATAGTGAAACTTTCCTTGCATTGACTGGGACGAATATGATTACTCTTAAAAAAATATCCCCCAATTCCCCATTTTTCTGGATTTAACTCTCAATTTCTTTACTGACACGAGTAGGGATGGTTTCTTAGCAATTTTCCAGCACTCCTCTTATTCTTAGTAGTATACTTTCGTTATCACAACTGTGAAGAGTATAAGTACGCTGATTTTTTTTATTCTTCTGATTCTCCAGGCTACTTCCTTGTTGTGATGAATGTTAATATTCGGATAAGGATTCTCATTCACATCTCTCTCTCCCACTGGTATATTTTCATAATATGGACTGGGATGAGTATGAATGTTGATATAATGATTTACCGTCTCCTCCCCGGGTCTCTCTGCTCAAAAAACAGTTTTTCCATCGGGTATATCATCATCGGGTTTCCAATTCGTTCCCGTTTGCTTTTCTCTTTCAAACTCTTGTTCTTAGTCTCTTCCTTCCCACCGGCTTTTCGGTATCTCCGGTACCGATTTGTTATGCAGTCACATCCATGTATCAATATCGGCATGCTTGCTAGGACCTCCAGTCCACCACTGGTTCTCTGTGGCCACACCACTGCTTACTGCTCCACTTTCTCTTCAGTAGATAGAATGGTGCGCGTCTTTCAGCTCGACTCTGGCTCGACAGCCCGTTTGAAACTAGCAGGTTATCTGGAGTGTGTTTTTCTCCCTCTCAATCTCCCCCAAAGTCCCCACCTGGATCCTCTTCTCAGGTGGCTAGAGAAAGGCCATCGCTCTTGGATTGCGACCCTAGGGATGGAGAAGCAAGGGACGATCACCTGGGTGGAGCGCCCTCAGGGATTGGGAGTGGGGTACCCACAGGTGAGACATGGTATCCCCTTTCCCTAATAATGATGAATCTTACTCTCCCCAACCTTTATGGGCTACTGCAAGACTGCTCCCCTCATTTCCCCACATTTGACCTTTAAAAGTACTGGGACAAAGAAGAGGAGACAGTAGTAAAGACTACACCTTCATTTTACCACTCTGGTACTGGGACGAAGAAGATGCATGCAGAGAATCAGGCATGTCTCTTTAATTATGGTCAGGCAAACCTAAGTAAAGACACACACTTACAACCCGTTAACTGGTTGCAAGTGTATAAAATGAGGGCCAGAGAGCAACAGGGCGAGCAAGAGGGAGCCTGCATGGGAGAGACCAGCAGGGGACCCTCATGTGTGGAGGCAGCCGCGGTGGGACCAGAGCAAGAGCCAGGTCTCTGGCAGAGACGCCAGGAACTTGTGAGGCCCAGGACAAAGGGGCCGTATTGTGGACACAGGTGTGGGAACCTCCAGCCCAGAGTGCAAGCAGCAGGAGGTGCAGGCGCATCCAGGAGAGAGAGAGAGAGGATCCGGTCAGCGTCCGGAGAGAAAACCTCTCCACTTGCCGATGTGCAGAAAAAACTGCCCCGGCAGGTGAGCAGGGCTCGCAAAAGAAGGTTGCTGGCATGCAGGTAAGACTGCTTGGCAGGCGGGCAGGGATCGCAACAGAAAGTGCACCGGACTCGCTGGCAGAGAAACTGGGGTGGCCGTCAGAAGGAGCTGCAATCAGCCGTTGTGTCGGAGAAAACACTGGAACATCGGGGTGCTCCGAACAGACCGGAAGAGGTCTTTGAATCAAGTACAATATATGCCTATTGAATACCGAACCGAGCAGAAACTTGAAACTACACGGGAGTGCATTATAAATATCGAACTGCGTAAAAACTTACAAATGAGCATAACGAACGCATCGTAATTATCGAACTGAATAGAAACTTCAAATTAAGCCTAATGAATGCATTTTAAACACCAAACCGAATGAAAAGGTGAAATTAAGCATAACAGAAGTATATTGAATTCCATGAATGGAACCCTGAAGTTCGATATATTAAATACTTAGTGCACTAAAACATTATGAACAAAGCTAATCTTGAAGGACAATTAAAGTGCCCATATGAAAAATAAACTACGGAAAAAGGGCTTAAGTGTGAGAGAGTGCCACAGAAGGTGAGACAGGAATAAGACCCCAGAAAGGTGAGCTTTTATGAGTGAATGCAATGAGGCAAGGCCACAGAATGGCAAGAGGTGTGTGACACGTTATGGCAGAGTCAAGAGGTTGACCAGGAGAAGTGTAACCTTGCATATACAGCCAAGTGGAATTAAGTGAAGGTGACTTGGTTCACAGGGGCAGGAGCTGAAGAATCTGAAGCCCAGAACCTAGGGATCCTGGCTGCGCGACCTGTGATGGGTGGACCGAGTAGTCCGACAACTGTATCTAGACCAGTGAGCCTGGAAGGATTTGCAAAAAAAAAACAAGGAGATACATTGTGAATGAACTGGTGAAGCAAACTAAAAGGCGGATCAAGTTGATAGAGTTATGTTATACTTTTTTAAAAGACTGAAATTAACTTGGCAGAGTTGAAGTCTTGGGAAAGGGCACTCCAAAAGCTGAGGAACTGCATGTGTCGTCTTGAGGATTAAGCCTCAAGACCCCTTTGCTTTTTGAACTGTGTGGCTTGGAGCTTGGGGAAGGAAGCGCCAAGGATTATTTGGAACTGTGTTGTCTTGAACTTGTGAAAGGTGTTCTTTTTATGGAATTTTCGTGCACTTGGGGAAACGGAGCTGAAGGAAAGCAGAGAGCTGAAGGAAGCTTGGACTTGGAGCTAAGCAGAGTTTGTTAGTAACATCCCTACACATTGGTTAGCTTTCATTGTGAGGGCAAGAATAGGTTTTGGACACAGATGGATTTTTAAGTTGAACTCTTTGACTCAAACTTTCTTTAGTTATGTTCGGGTAGGAAAATCCCACCTTAGCATAGGGCAAGTTAGGGCTTTTACCATCCTGACATTTAAGTCAACAAATATAATTTGTTTGAACTTTAAGTCTGTTGTCTCGGTCTTACTTCATGATGCCTTCATGTTACCTACGGTAATTCAATAATCAGGTACCCATGTTTTTTGTAAATAGTACAGCCCATGCCCTTCTAGACTGCACCCACAGTTTGCCCTGCAGCACTGTCACATGAATGACGTTTTACAAATAGAGTTTGTGTGACAACTTAAGCTCTGAAACGATCGCTATTGTAGCGGTTGACCCAGACACTCCTAACTTGAGGGTCATGCTGCCAGCACACTGCACAGAGAAAGAAAAGGTCCATGCTCAACAGTCCATGCTCTGGCACTCCTACGTACCTGGCAAATGCTTCCAGGATTGACCCGACTATGCGGCACACTCTGAGCCAGCGGGAGCTTAGTACCTTACCGCCACAGCCCAGGGCTCCTGCTTTTTAACATGGCGTAACCTGTGAGGAAGGGTCTCTATAAAAATCAAAGCCCCCAACCACAGGGCTATCTTCGACAGATAAGTGATCCTGAGTCAACGGGAGCACTGCTCACGTCACTGTGGCTCTGCCTTCTGTATCTTCACCAGGGCGGATATCCTCATGTGGCCTGGAACTTTGTTACACTCTGGCTCCCCTGTGCTCTGCATCTTCACCCACGTTGCTGCTGCCAGATGCGACCAGGGACTATACCTGCACTGACCTCACTGCAATCATCTATCTGGGCTACCCTACACAAACCCAGGCCAGGCTGCAAAGACTGCCTTTTTGCCCTTCGGCCAGAACTTCTCACGGCCCGTCACCACCAAGTGTCAAATGGACTTAAAGGGACAGCGCCACAGGCACGACTAGCCAGGCTTGTTTATAAGGAAATCTGTGAACACTTTACATTTGTATATCTTTTAAGAATGTTACTGCAGCTGCTTGGACAGGGATTGTGGTTTATATATTCAATACAAAAGAACAGAGGCACTATTGCTTTCTGTGCTTTGTTTATAATAAACACCATTGCGAAAAAAGTAACTTAATTCTGTCAATCACAATAAGAACAAAATGAACAGTAGTTCACTTTTCTAGAAAAAAAATAAGACTTCCTTAGTTACACACTTCTAAAAAACGAAACATGTCACTTCAACTTGTTACTCTGCCTACATGTGTTTCACAAAGTTGGTTTGGATCCAAATACTACCCCACCCACTAGGAGCTTCTTCAGGGCTATTTATACATAGCTTGTAAATCTAGAAAATATAGATTCAGTATATGTCAATGTCATACCATACGATAGGGTTATAAAATGCATTTGAAAAAACAATGGCAAGGAAGAACAAAACAGAAAGGGGACCTCATAGTTAACTTGATATGGGATTGTATGCAATTATACATAGATTTTGCCTAAAATCGCCATCTTATACCAATGGGGTGATTTATTGAAACGTTTATCTATTATAGATCATGGGGTTGTAGCTCCTCAGATGCCTTTGAATCAATCAGCTATTGAATATCTACTACCAAAAAGTACAGGGGAAATGCTTTCGAGGGGGAATGATCTGTAAAGGCAATCTATGGATAAAAGATCAAACTCTTTCTGTGTTTGCCTTGAACGATTATTTGCGCTGGATAATCAAATCGCATTATACAGACAATGTTTAATCATAGTTTCAGGATATTCACAGACTAAGATTAATTGCTTTGGTCTGATAATGGTCAAATTTATTTCTGACCCTTGAATTTATCTTATTGTTTTGTACTTTATATATCGAACTTATTTGTTAACATCTTACACAAAGAAGCTCTGTCATTTTTATCTCTAGGCCATGTTTACAAATATAGACACTTGAATCTGCCGCTTGTGAAGAAGTGGAACTGTGCTGTATCCAATATGAAAAATTGTGCTTTTAGTTTTAAGGCTAATTTGAAAATTCTTGTTAAATAGGATCCTACAAATGAAACAACAGGTTACCTTCCAAATGAACGACAATCAGAATGTGGATGGTATAACAGATTGGTCGGTTCTGACCCAATCTTTACATTATAATATAATGTCATCACTAGCCTATCTTCTAAAAGGGGTTACCGTGCCTCAAACCGAATACTAAAGGGTCTGTCAGAATGTCTGTCAAATGAATCTCCACCATTCTGTGCCACAACCTACTTCTATCCCTCACACTACAATGAAAAGGTAAACTAACAGAAGAACTAGTTACTCTTACCTTGTAACGTTCTTTCGATGGGATGTTCCTCCGACGTATTCCTTATCTTAGATAGAAATCCTTCAGCTTTGCTGGCCTCGGAAAATTTTTTCGCCAGAGGGCGCTGCGCGTCGATGATCGCCGAGTCGATGACCCTCGACGGCCTCCGTGCCGACGTCGACGTCATCCTGCCTATAAAGGCCGCGCGCTGCGTCCGTTGCTCAGTTCCGTTTTGTAGTCCCCAGTAATGTTTTTGGATTAGACTAATCAACTTGAAGGAGCATAGGCTGTAAACCCACAGGAAGTCATACTGCGGGGATGGATGGGAGGGTCGATAAGGAATACGTCGGAGGAACATCCCATCGAAAGAACGTTACAAGGTAAGAGTAACTAGTTCTTCGAAGGGATTGTGTCCTCCGACGTATTCCTTATCTTAGATAGACTCCCATAGCAGTGGTATTGTGACTGGAGGCGGGAGTAATAAAAGTTATGTTACCCTTCCAGAATGGACAGAGTGTAACACAGCCTTGCCGAATCTAGTTTCTTGACTAGAGGAGGAATCCAGGCTATAGAATTTGGTAAATGTATGTGCGGACGACCATGTGGCAGCCGCACATATATCTCGAATTGGCACCCCTCTTTGAAGGGCTGAGGATGTTGCGATACCCCTGGTAGAATGAGCCCTTAGATTTTGAGGAGGCTCCTTTCCTGCCAATTTGTAGCACTCCAGAATGGCTAAAATAATCCATCTGGAGATGGTTTGTTTTGTTATTGGAAGGCCCAACTTATGTCCTGCATAACCTACAAAGAGTTGGTCTGCTTGTCTGATCTTAGCCAATCTGCTGATATAAAAGCTCAAGGCTCGCTTAGGGTCCAGCCTGTGCAGTCTCTCTTCCTCCTTCCCCGGATGAGGAGGAGGGTAGAAAGAAGGTAATATAATCTTCTGAGTGATGTGAAACTCCGAGACTACCTTCGGGAGGAAGTTAGGCTTCACCTGAAGAACAACTTTGTCCTTGTAAAAGATTGTATGTGGAGGTTTACACGATAAGGCTTGCAACTCGCTAACCCTTCTAGCAGATGTCAATGCTATTAGCAAAACAGTTTTGAGGGTGAGAAGCTTCAATGAACAAGAGTGTAGTGGTTCAAAAGGGGCACCCTTTAGGAAGTTTAAAATTAGGTTTAAATCCCATAAGGGAACTTGAAAAGGTTTCGGGGGATAAACATTAGTTAATCCTTTTAGGTATTGTATTACCAATGGAATTTTGAAGTATGAAGGCTCCTCTGCAGTGCGCTTAAAGATTGATAGCGCTGCGAGATAGCCCTTAATTGTGCCAACCTGTAGGCCTGAATTAGCCAGGTAAAGTAAGAATGACAACACCATAGGTGTACCACAAGAAAAGGGTTCAATATTCTTTTCTCTGCACCAGCTGCAAAATTTGTTCCAACGGCAGCGGTATAGAGTTTTAGTTGCCGGCCTTCTGGCCGAAAGCAACACCTCCATAACATCATCCGGAAGGTCCCAATCCTTGTACCTCAACCTTTCAGACACCAAGCGTGAAGGTTGAGGGTCTTGATGGCTGGATGGAGAACCTGACCTTCCTTCTGCGAGAGAAGATCCTCTCTGTATGGCAGTCGAATTGGAGGGCAGATGGACATGTCTAGAAGGTCCGGGTACCACGTTCTCCTGGCCCAATCCGGGGCAATTAGGATCATGGTCTTCCGAAACCTTCTCAACCTCCTGATCATTTGAGGAATGACAGGGACCGGAGGGAACGCGTACAGAAGTGGGAACTCCCAGTCCACTACGAACGCATCTCCTAGAGCTCCTCTCGGGGGAAATTCCCTTGAGCAAAATCTGTCGCACTTCCTGTTGATACTGGTGGCGAACAGATCCACTTGAGGGGTTCCCCAAAGGGCGAAGATCTCTTGAAGGACTTCCTGAGCTATCTCCCACTCGTGAGAGACTGTGCTCTGCCTGCTCAGAGCGTCCGCTGTCAAGTTCTTCTCTCCGGCTAGGTGAATTGCCGATAGAGAGATTCCTTCCTGAATTGCCCAAAACCAGAGCTGCATCGCCTCTCTGCACAGTGGTAGTGAGCCTACGCCTCCTCTTTTGTTGAGGTAGTGCATGGCCACTGTATTGTCCGTCATTATTAGGACGTTTCTTCCCCGTACAGACGGCAGAAAAGCCTTCAGCGCTAGTCTGATGGCTCTCAGCTCCAACAGGTTGATATGTAGTCTGGACTCCGATGGAGACCAACGACCGCTGATGGTCAAGTCGTTGGCGTGAGCTCCCCACCCCGTGAGTGAGGCATCCGTGACTACTGTTATCTCCGGCCATGGTTGCCAAAACATTTCTCCTTTCAGGATGTTCTCCCGACAGGCCCACCACTGAAGGTCTCGGGCTACTTTGACCGGGATCTGAAGGAGATCTGTCATCCTTCCTGAGAACTGTGACCACTGAGTTCTCAGTGCCCACTGGAGGGATCTCATTCTCAGGCGAGCCTCCGGCACGAGGAATATGCAGGATGCCATGAGGCCTAGCAACCTCAGAAAGTCGTAGGCTGGGAGATATTGGGCATTCTGAAATCTGATGACCATCTGCAGAATATCTCGAGCCCTCACCTCTGGTGGCAAGGCTCTTCCCAGGGAAGTATCCAGGACTGCTCCAATGAATTGGAGTCTCTGTGATGGTATCATCTGTGACTTCTTTAAATTGAGGGAGAAGCCCAGCTTGTGAAGGAAGTGGCAAACATAATCAAGTTGTCTCTGAGCCTGTTCCGAAGATACAGCTCTGATCAACCAATCGTCTAGGTAAGGGTAGACATGAATCCCTTCCCTCCTTAGACTTGCAGCCACAACCGACATTAGCTTGGTAAAGACCCTCGGGGCGGAGGTTAGCCCAAATGGCAGAACTCGAAATTGATAATGAGAGCTGCCAATTGCGAACCTCAGGTATCTCCTGTGCCTGGGATGGATCGGCACATGGAAATAAGCGTCCTGGAGGTCTAGAGATACCAACCAGTCCTGAAGCTGGAGGGCCTGAAGGATCTGAGAGAGAGTCACCATCTTGAACTTGTCCTTTCGGAGGAATTTGTTCAATTCCCGTAAGTCTAAGATGGGTCTCAGTCCTCCGTCCTTCTTCGGTATTATGAAGTAGGGGGAGTACCAACCCTTGTTCCTTTCCGCTACAGGTACCAGTTCTATGGCACCTTTCTCTAGCAGGTCTAAAACCTCCTGCAAGAGGAGCGGATCTGGAAGCTTCAAAGGGTTGTTCCCCGGTGGATGACTCTGAGGGATATGTAGGAAGGGCAGGCAGTAACCTTGGGCCACTGTCTCCAGAGCCCAAGCATCTGACGTAATAGCCTGCCATTCCGTCAGATGGTGAGTTAACCTGCCCCCTACTGGTGTTCTGTGAGGGGAGACCTCAGAGTGGTTTTGAAGCGGCTGATGCAGTTGCCGAAGGTAAAGTGGCTCCTGCTCCTGCGGGTGCGGCTTTCTTTCCCCTACCCCGTCCACCACGGGTAAATCTTCCTTGGCCTCTTTGAGCCGGTCGTCCTCTGCCCTTTCCATATGAGGAATAGTAACGAAAGGACCGTCCTCTCCACGATGATCCCGAAGGACGAAAGGTATTCTGACGGATAGCAGCTCCCAATGACTTGGCTGCTGCCTTGGACGTTTGCAGTTTTTCCAAACTGTCATCCGCCTTCTTTCCAAAGAGGGTAGAACCGTCAAAGGGCATATTCAAAAGCCTGGTCTGCACGTCAGAGGCAAAACCAGACTTCCTCAACCACGCATGCCTGCGGATTGTGGTACTTGCCGCCATGGCCCTGCTGATACTGTCAGCAGAATCTAGGCCAGTTTGTAGGGTCTCGCACATCGCATCTTTACCATCCCTGATGATGTTTAAAAATGCGTCCCTTTCCTCTCCTTCTTGGAGGCAGTCAGCCGCTGATGAAGCGCACTCCCAAAGGGTGTGGCTGAACCTAGCGAGCGTACAGGTCGCGTTAATAGACTTTAACGCCATGCTACAGGCAGAAAAAACCTTCTTAGCCATGGCATCATACTTTTTGTCATCCCTATCCTGCGGAGCAGTGGGGTATGCAGATGTGCTGCCTGATGAGGTTGCAGCCTGTACAACTAAGCTCTCAGGAGTAGGGTGTTTTGACAAATATTCAGGGTCAGAACTAGCCACCCTGTATTTTGTTGACAGTTTTTTATTTACTGCCGGGATAATTTCCGGCGTTTCCCAGTTTGTCAAAATCCTTCTCTGTAGAGCAGAGTGAAATGGAACCACAGGATCCTCCTGTGGGCCCTTGTCCAGTATGTCAGTGAGATCATCCTGCTGAAAGGCAGGAGAAGGTGCAGACCAACCCATAAATTCTATGATTCTAGACATCAGAGCTCTATATGGAGTCTCCGCATGTTCTCCTGGGTCTGGTTTGATAAATTCTGCTTCAGGAGAAGTGTCCAAGCCACTAGCTTCCTGAAGTGCATCCTGAAGATTTTTTAATCTTCTATCCTCAGAGGCGAAAGTCTCTGGCTCTGGTGATGTGGTCCTCTGTAAATCAATATCTTGGTCTGAATCCTCCCTTTCCTCAAAAATCGAGGTTAAAGGGGGATACTTTGGTTTTTGGAATGGTATAAACCCCATTTCCAATGCAGAAGGAGCCATCATCACAGGCCTTGAAAACGTCGATGTCGTCGACACCGACGTGAAAGTACTCGAAGGCGCCGTGAAAAGCGTCGAGAAATGTGTACTAGGCCTCGAGGAACTCGAAAGGATCGGAGTCCTGCTCGAGAACGACGTCGACGTTCTCGGCGTCGAGTCGGAGGTCTTTTGTCTAACCGTTGGCTGTGGAGTAGCCGTGGTTCTTTCCTTCACCGGCGTCGATATCGGCGTCGACGTCGGCGTCGACTCGATCGACTGATGCGCCGATGAATCCTTCGACAACGGCGTCGATGGCGCCGACCTCTGTTTCGAAGGAGTTTTCGACGATGGCGTCGATGATGCTTTATCTCCCGATGGCTCGAGGCGCTTTCGGGTTGACTTTTCCGCCGGGTACTGCGACTCGCGGCGTTTAGATTTTTTGGGTTTTTTACCCGGGGTATCACCCTCAGCTGTCTTCGAGGGGGACGAGGCCGCGTTCTCGAAGACGCTTAGCATCTTTTTCCTGAATTCCTCCCACTCAGCTTGCGAGCTGCGTTTTGTGGGGAAATGAACTCTCTCAGGAGAACTCGACGAAGATGACGAAGGGGATCTCCTACGTCTCTTCTTCGAGTGTCTCGATGTCGACGAGTGGTGGGAGCCACTTCGTGATCTAGATCGAGAGTGTTTTTTATGGTGAGGAGACGAACGTCTCGACTCTACCGAAGAAGCTTTCGAGGAAGTTAAAGTTGACCTACCTCTCTCGAGCTTCCCCCTACGCTCCTTCAAGGCTTTCGCCGTCATGGAAAGGCATTCCTCACACTCCGAACTCTGGTGCGTGATTCCCAGACACCACAAACAGACCCTGTGAGGGTCCGTCAACGACATTTTCTTCCCGCAGTCTCGGCACTTTTTGAAACCGGACCGAGGGGTCGTCGGGTCGGAGGAGGATGCCATCGATATCGAGGTTAAATATTATATACGTTATCTTGACGAGAACTGAGCAACGGTGTTCCGAGGCACCACGAAGCGCGGAAAAACGGAACTGAGCAACGGACGCAGCGCGCGGCCTTTATAGGCAGGATGACGTCGACGTCGGCACGGAGGCCGTCGAGGGTCATCGACTCGGCGATCATCGACGCGCAGCGCCCTCTGGCGAAAAAATTTTCCGAGGCCAGCAAAGCTGAAGGATTTCTATCTAAGATAAGGAATACGTCGGAGGACACAATCCCTTCGAAAGTTCCTTCTTCTAGAGAATGGCTCCCTTCGCCTGCTTCTTGAACAGTGTCCAAAAGAATGTTCTCTTACAACAGAAATGCCAGGGGGAATGAGTCCCTTCACCTGGCTTGCGGGTTTAACCCAGTCTTTATCCAATTTCACACCGCCAGACCCAACTGAGATACCCCCAAAGCTGCTTGCCAGCGTTCTCTGCGTCTTCCTACTGCTGGCGCGCGGGCAGGATTTGAATCCCCCGCGTTGGAGATTTGCTAATCCTACTTCCTCCAGCGACTGCATCTGGCTACACAGCCGGGCTTGACACATCCGATAGTCCTTTGCTCCTTTTTATACATTGTATCCGGTTCCTCCCATGCATAGTCAATGATCTTCATGTCTCCCGTGCGCTTCCCCATCCTACTACATTTGGCTTCATCTCCTATGTTTCAACAGTACATAGGTTTGCTCTCAATGTAGTGGTTCTGGGCATTAGGGAGGGCTAGGGTATGTCGGGGAGTAACAACATTTAATGGGCTGTACCCCAGGTGAGAGTCCTTTTGCCCAGAGGGAGAGTCCCTCCCAGTGAGGTCCTCCTGCATTAAACCAACCAATGGAAAAGGTCACCCACTTGGGGAGACAACACCTTGAGAATTGTCACACTTACCACATCTGCTCAATTTCAAGGATTTATTGCGTTAAATTTGTGCAATTTAACCACCTTAACTAATGCCTTTTCAGTGCATATATATGTTATGTTAAGTGGACCTATACCGCACACCGTTACCATTTGCAGGGTCTCCAGGCGCTCACATGGCTCTGTAAGAAAGTGGGCTGGGTAGGTTAGTAAGGGAAGAGGGAATAGGATAGAGGTTGTGCTCTCCTGTTGGGGCTTGTAGAATCAGGAGAAACTTGTGTCTGTGCATGCCAGCTTTCTAAGTGGGTTTGAATTGAGTGTACTGGGGTTATTGTGTCCGGAGGAGCAACGTCCAGTGACTAGGTTGTTTGTTTGCAGCAGTTGGTTCTTATGGTGTGTGTTAGGGAGATTTTTCATATTTATGCCAAACCCCTCTACCTTTGAGAACCCCAGCACTTTTTGCTGGACTTGTCAGTTCTCCTGAATGAGGGGAACCTTTCCCCCTCATTCATTCTTTTTGCTACGACTATGGGACTCTTTCTGTTTTTACTTTATTGTATGGAGTCTTGCTTTCATCAGGCATCTGTAACTTACTTTTGCTACACACAACACTCTCTGTGAAGAGTGGCTGAGAGCCGCTTGGGCTTCCCTTATTATATTATTTTCTACTGTTCCCAAGGATAGAGGGATACTTTTTATCCTCCTTACCTTTCTTTTGTGAGATTAGCAGACACCACCTTACGTGCTTAGGGGCTACACTGCATCTCTTTTCTCACTGCTCCTGTAACATTTCTGTTACAGTGATAAGCATACCTGAACAGATGGTGGCAGTAGACGTGTTCTACCGACTTTTGTGCAATATTTACTGGCAGGCTGTTTTCACAGCTGCGGTAATGCACAGAAGAGTCACCATTGACCCAAAATGGTGGCTAAATTCTTTTTTCGACAATTTCTTGTGTACTCGTCCTTTCTTGGTCCTTCTGCCATCCTGGGTGGGGAGGTTCTGGTTTGACATTTTTATCTTCAGGGGGAATCCTTTGTGAAGCCTGCCGGGGCTACAGTGCGTCTGCGAGGACAGGAAGCACGGGAGGGGTCTGGAACTCTGCTGTTCTTTCTCCTCTGTGATGCCTGCCTGGAACCAGTTCCAGCTGGGAGACTAGCTGTCCTGAAAGGACAGCAACCCCCAAAGTTTGAATGTAGCATGAGTGTTGAATAGCTGGGTTCCTGGATAAAAGGCGAGAATCCTGAAGCTGAAGACAAGTTAACCACTGGAACAGAATAACCGAAGAAGACGACAAACAGAGAGGTCTGCAGCACCTTCCAGGGACCGGAGAAGTCTGCTTAAGAACCGCTACTGCCCTGACCCTGTTTTTGAATCGACAGGTAAGCTAAAAGAGGACGTCATCCTCACTTGGACTGGTGTACATAATCAGCCCTATGACGACCATCAATTCAAGTCATCCCCTGATGGGCTGCGACCTTCCTAGGCTGCAAACCGCCAATACCCTGGGACCTTGAGCCTGAGTGCAGTACATCATCTTACCAAGAACAAATCCTCCAGAAACTCTGGTTGACTCCTACTGGACCTCTGGAGGCAAGATTCCCTTCCTCTAAGTCCTCTCAAAAGAGTGCCGGACCGAGCATGCGAGAAGAATCGATTGGACGAGAACCGTGCTACATTGGTGTCTGTGAAAAGGTGCCAAAACCATAGATCCGTGTTGGAGCACGAAGAATCCATTGCTGAGGGTCCCCTCTCTGGAACGCTGATGCAACATCCCTTCAAGAGTCCCTCCTTTCGTCACCATGATCAAGGAACAGGGGACTAGTCTGCAGCTGCTACATCGTGAAGGCATCCGTCTACATCATCTTCATCGCTCCTCGGGTACTGTGGGACTTGTGGTAATACTTACCTAGAGTCATTTGGTCGCTCCTTTGTTGCTGGAGTGCCGATTACAGTGTTTGAGTGTTCAACCTCACACGTTCGCCCAGGTCTAACACTTGTGCGCATACAGGGTGCCTTTCCCGAAGTCCCTGAACCCATTTTGACGACGAAAAAAAGTTTGATACTTATACTGAAGAATCCTCTGAACCCCTGGTTTTTCTGCCACTGTGCTTTACCTGCTTTCCCTCTAATCTGACTTTTGAAGAACTCAAACCTATATAGGGATGAACTGCTAAAGCCTTAAGGCCTCTGAAAAGTAATATAAGTCTAGAAAAGTACTGACCCGCTATTGTCATTGTTCATCATTTTATTCCTCCAATACAACATTTTTCCAGTTACTAGAACAGTAGTGTTACTTACCTTTGAAGTGTATGCACTAACCTGATAAGTTATCCTTTGATTTACTCACCTGAAATATTGCATAGGTTTTCTATTGAGTTTATTAGTTTGAAATAGTACTTACCTGAAGATTTAACTTGATCTTGTGTATATAAAATAAATAACTATTTTGATATAACTACAAATGTATGCATGTATATTCTAAGTTCTTTGTACTTACCTCCAGCTCACATCCCCCTCCTAAGAAAAGCCTAGCTGCTCTGCCATACTACCCATACCTTGAGTGGTACAGGCCTATATTAGAAGTTGGTGCTCTGTATACCAAGGGGATGGTTTTGTAAAGTCCTACAACAGGTGGACTTTAGAAAAACTTCTCTAACAGTGTGCATGTGCAAGGTGTATGTGTCGGGTATGCTGGAGGCGCAGGGTCGGTATGACATTTTTGTTTTATTGTTGATTCCAGAATCCAAACAGTCATTTAGTTGTCTTGGGTCCCCAGTGATATTGCTGGAAGTGCCCACTTTATGCCAATCGCAGTGAGATGTATAGCCAGGGTTTCAGTCGAGTTTGGAAGGTGAGGTGGTCTTCTGTTGTATCTCATCTCCTTCGGGATTGAGTTCCATACATTGGCAATTAGACGTGAGAATGTGGCTCCTCCAAATGATCTTTATTCGTAAGGTTTTGTTTAGATTTGGAGGTCGACATAAGATCTTAGGTTTCTTCCTGGTTGTAGCGTTTGATCTTGGCTTGAAGAAATTCGGCTCCTTCACTGTGTAGCGATTTATGGGCGATGCAGACAGCTTTGAAATTAATGCATTTTTTACTGGGAGCCATTGTAGGCTTCTCTGGGCTGGTCTGTTCTGTTCCCTTTATTCTCAGGAGTATCCTTGCTGCAGTATTTTGGATGTGTTGGAGCTTTTTAGTGAGCAGTTCTTGCATTCCAAGGTAGAGCGTGTTCGCGTAGTCTATTCTTGATAATTCTAAGGAGATGATGGCGAGGGTTCTGTTGCGGGGAGGAGAGGCAGGTGAGGATCCCTTCAATTAGTTGCAGGTAGTAGAAGCATTGCTATAGCGTTGAATTGTGGTTCTAGTGAGAGTCTGTTGTCCACGAGTACTCCCATATTTGTTTTAAGGTTGAGGTTTCTGCTTGGTTTCCTATGCTTGGTGCCAGTTCAGTTGTGTCTGTTGAGTTATCCTTTGAGAGTGAGATCATTATTTCTGTTTTGGTCAGGTTTAGCTTGAGGTTGTTGGTGGTCAATCAGCTGTATACGTCAATGAGGCATTTGTTGAGGGCGTTTGGGTCTTGGGTTGAGGCTATCTTGACGATGATTTGGGCATCATCTGCATAGTTGTAGGCATGTGTAAAGGAGGCTTGGTATCAAACAGTAAGACAGACACAAGTGATCACAGTTCCAAGGGTGTTTAATGAATTTCAATCAGGTTTGAAAAACACCTATCTAATCCTAAATCTAAAGAAGGGAGCAAGCTACGACCATCAAATTATAATAACGCTGCCCTAGTAGAGTCTGGCCTATACTAATAAACCTATTGCCAATCCTTAGTTCCAAATAAAAATAGTGTGGGAAACAATGTTATGCAAAAGAAAAGTGTTCAAGAAATGATATGTCAGGATATTCGAGCCGTTGGCTTCCCTTCTCCACGTTTTCAGCACGGGACAAGTCGACACACTCAAGCTTAGCACAGTCTCTGGCTTCTCTAGCATGAGAATGCAGTTCAAAACCTCAACATCAGAGCCTTCTGTAACAAAGTCTCTTTGCCATCCAAAGTCTGTTATTCCAGAGGGCATGATGCAACACAACAAACATTAAAGTTCCTTTCTTCTTACGCTTTCACATGTACCACCTCTGAGCACTTTTCGGGTAGCTTATAACTTTGCTCTCCCTGGACGAATCCTCACCAAACTTTGCAAAAAAAAGTATATGGCACACTCTGAATTCTTTTTGCAAAGTTTGGTGAGGTTTGGTCAAGGGGGGGGGGGGCGCAAAGTTTTAGGGGGCAGTCCCAAAAATGTTTTTCCCCATAGACATAATGGGAAAAAATACCTGTTGTGCCTAGAGCCCAAACCGCTGTACGGATTTTCACCAAAATTGCGGCAGGAGCGGAGGCGTGGTCCCGAAAGCGTGCTTTTGTTAATTTGGTGTAAATCTGTCCAGTAGTTTCGACCAAATCTTAAGGAAAAACAAATTATTGATATCTATGTCGGCTGCGCAGACACTTCCATGTTCTCTCCGCGTATGACACGGATTGGATAATCGGCTTGCGTCATGTCCGCGGACACGCAACGTGTTGTCTGATTGGCTGGGATGAGGCGTGAGGTGCATCAAATTGTTTTGATGCCCCCACCATATTGGATGTGCGGACATGTGCTGAAAGTGAGCATAAATCCAATTTTGGGGAGTGTGTTGGTGTGTATGAGTGCTTGGAGAGGGTGGGGTAGTAAGAGATGGGTTAAATGCTGTATTTGTTTAGGTGGGAGAAGGTTGTGATGGGTTTGCGGTGTCTGCGGTCACCGCGGTTGTCCGCGAACATACTAACACTCGGACATACTAACACTGGGCGCACTACTGGCTATTTTACTTTAGTATGATGTTGGTTTTGGGTCATTAGAAGAGCATTGGGTGAAGAGGGTATGTATTGAAGTGTTTGTACGTTGGTTGTAATCATTTTTTAGAATGTTAATTGAAGTGGATAGTTTTGAGGTGGATGTATTATGTTTTTGGGTTGTCGTCATTTGGTAGGTGTTTTTGTGCTGAGGTGGTTGTGGCCAGGGCCTATGGTCTTGGGTGCATGGCCGAAGACCATAATGGGTAGTATGTGTCTAGTAAATTGTTTTTCAAAATGTCTTAGCTGTTGGGCTCATTTTTGGCTATTGTTTCTATGTCCTCATATGATTTGAGAACTCTTTCTAGATTTATCAGGACCAAGACTTAGCCATACTAGTAGTTGTTTGGCTGTACCAAGTAGAAGATTGTTATTTAAGTTGGCTAGTGCTAAAGCAGGACTTTTGTCATGGCGCACACAGACACACTTCGCTTGGGCCGATAACTTGTGCTGGCGGGCTGTTTTTACCTGTTGCGGATGAAAGGGTTCTGTAGGCTGCCATAGAAAGTGAAGAGGGGATCTGTACGGAGCACCGCCTTCTCTTTCCTTGGTGGCCATCTTGGGAGGAGGGAGAGCAATAGCTGGTGTCATTTTTATGAGAAATAGCAGTGTTACTACTATTCTTCCAAGTATGTGCTTTGCACTATATTGTTAATGGATAATGAGTAAGTATAAATGTAGGAGCTGTGCAAGGGTACATTTTGAGCATGAAAGTTCCTAGATCAGTCGAAAATAAAGTGCAGATCCAAGCAGTCTTCGAAGCATGGACCCGATCGCGAAATGCGGACGCCTTCGCAGACACGTCATCATGCTGTGTGCAAGCGCATGGTCACGTGGCACTGTCTAGAAGGTCTGTGATGATATCAGACGTTTGCGAACGTCAACAGATGCAAAAACCAAAAAGTGTATAGAAGAGTTAAAAATGATGCTAGAAGGTGGGAAATGCGAGAGTTTTAAGGTGAAACATTGTAAATTGGACCGAAGTGTTGCTATGGAACAAGTTACTTACCTGTAACTGTTGTTCTCCAGCATGGGGTCTGGCATGGATTCACATGCTCATGAATATTCCCCGTCGTCAGGCTGGGAATGCTCTGTAAAGAAATCAGATGACAGTATCAGTTTTGTTTCTGATCTGTCTTTCTTAGTAGTAACCAATCAAAGGTCTCTGGTTTATACTGCCCCCAGCCAATGACTGCCCTCTCCCTAAGCCCCGCCCCTGCCAGCCATCCTCAGATTTGGTAGCAAGTAAAGTGGCAGTATGACCAAGTGAAGAGCCGCAGAGGTGTAGGAGGGAGGGTTCGCATGTGAATCCATGCCAGACCCATGCTGGAGAACAACATTTACAGGTAAGTAACTTGTTCCTTCTCCAGCATGGCATCTGGCATGGATACACATGCTCATGAATATAGAATACATAGCAGTATACACATGCACAACCACGGGAGGTGGCAAGGCTCAACATTAAGCATTACATAAACTCAACATTAAGCAACTCTTACCTCCTCACCAGGCCCACCTTCAGGCGAACAGGTTGCGCAGCACTGCTTGGCCGACTCTGGATTCCACCCTGGAATCCCGGTCGACGCAGTAGAACTTTGTGAAGGTGTGCGTCGACCTCCACGTAGCAGCCCTGCAGATGTTCAGCAGGGGCACACCAGACAAGAATGTCGTAGTAGCAGCGATCGCTCTGGTCGAATGGGATCTCGGACGGCCGGGCAACGGTCGGTTTGCCAACCGGTGAATCCATTATGCAGCCGGAGAGCCATCTGGAAATGGAAGCCTTCGAGAGTGCCTTCCCTTGATTCACAGGTCCAAAGTTCACAAAAAGCTGCGATGTCTTCCGAAAACTCTTAATGCGGTCCACGTAGAACTTTAGCATTCTAGCTAAATCCAGCGAGTGCAAAGTCCTCTCGGCCGGCGACGGGAAGAAAACTGGCAACACCAAGGGCTCGTTGAGGTGGAAGTCCGACGGCACCTTGGGCATGAAGGAGGGGTGCATCCTCAGCACCGCCCCCGTCTCATGGAAAGTCAAGTATGGAGGCTTACAGGATAGGGCCTGGATCTCTCCCATTCGTCGTGCGGAGGTGATGGCCACAAGGAACGTTGTTTTCCACAACAGAAATTTCAATGGTGCCGAATGCAGAGGCTCGAATGGCGGCCCCATGAGCCTGGTCAGCACCACATTGAGCTCCTACGCCGGGGCCGGAGCCTTCACCAGCGTGAACAATCAGAACTGTCCCTTCATAAATTCCTTCACCAGGCGATGAGACCAGAGGGATGACCGTCCCGTAGTTCTGGTGTAACGAGAAATCGCTGCAAGATGGATCTTGATTGAAGCGTGAGCTAGCCCCGCCTTGCCCAGCGACAGCAGGTACAGCAGCACTTGAGGGGCCGTAATACGCAGAGGGTTAATCTTCTGTGCACGGCACCAGACAGAGAACCTCTTCCACTTGTGTCCGTAGCACTTTAGAGTTGAGGACGCCCTGGCCTTTGCAAGCACCTCCCTGTAGTCCGCCGGGATATCATACCCTCCAAACTCTAGTGCTGCAGGAGACAGGCCTGCAAGTTCAGCGACTCCAGCTTGTGATGGAGAGTGGCGCCTCCTTCTCTGGAGAGAAGATCTGTGTCCGTCAACAGACTGACTGGGGAGGGGGGGACTCTGACAAGTCCAGATGGTCCAGGAACCAGATCTGTCTCGGCCACGCTGGTGCAACGAGGATCGCCCTGCACCGGGACCTCTTGAGTTGGTTGACGAGTTGGAGCAGCAACGGCAACGGGGGGAACGCATACAGGAACAGGCCGTCCCAGGGGAACGAGAAAGCATCACCCATGCTCCTCGGCTGGGGAAACCTGCTGGCGAACCTCCGGCACTTGGAGTTCGTCGCCGTCGCAAACAGGTCGATCTGGGGTTTGCCCCATTGTTGGAAAAGTTGATCCACTTGATCCTGACGCAGCTCCCACTCGTGGCACGAGCGTAGCTCCCTGCTGAGTGAGTCGGCGATGATGTTCTTTATTCCTGCTAGATGGAAGGGCACCAGAAACATCCCCTGGGCGACGGCCCAGTGCCACAGATCCTGGGCCTCCTTGGACAGGTCTGGGGATCTGGTGCCTCCCTGTTTCCGGATGTAGAACATCGTGGTGGTGTTGTCGGTGAAGACCCTCACCACCTTGCCCTTGAGGGACGGGAGAAACGACCCGAGGGCCCAGAACACGGCTCGGAGCTCCAGGATGTTTATGTGGAGTGACCTCTCCTCCGGGAGCCAAAGACCTCTCGCGTGCAGATCTCCGATGTGCGCTCCCCATCCCTCCAGGGAGGCATCCGTCGTCACAGTCTCCTGATGTACCGGGGTCTGAAAGTCCTTGCACGCCGCGAGATGCGTGCGAGTGCCCCCCCATCGGATCGCTTGGCGGAAAGCCTCGTTGAGTGGGATCCTGTCTTCGAAGCTGCCCGTCGCTTGTATCCAACGGGCGTCGAGGAACTCTTGTAGAGGACGCATCTGTAGCCTGCACAGGCGCACCAGGTAGATGTATGAGGACATCATTCCGAGCAGGGACTTGATGGATCTCACCCTGGCCACGACCGTGGCCAGCAGGTGCTGCACCTTGCCCAAGATGGCCTTCGTCCTTTCCTCTGACGGCGAGGCCAATCGCGCCACTGTATCGCGCTTGGCTCCCAGAAACAGTGCGACCAGCGACGGAACCAGGTGGGATTTCGAGTAGTTGATGGAGAATCCCAGGTCCGTGAGAAGCTGGACGGTCTCCGTTGTGTGTTCGACGGCGAGTTCTCTTGTCCTTGCACGGATGAGCCAATCGTCCAGGTAGGGGTAGACATGGATCCCCCGCAGGCGCAGCTGCGCTGCTACTGGTGCGTGGCACTTGGTAAACACCATGGGTGCCGACTTCAGCCCGAATGGCAGGGTCTTGAATTGGTAGTGCCGACCCTGTACTACGAATCTGAGGAACTTGCGCTGCCCCTTTAGAATGGAGATGTAGAAGTAAGCATCCTCCAAGTCCAGCGAAGATAGGAAGTCGCCCTCCTCCAGCTGTCCCAGCACGTGCTGGAGGGTGACCATCCTGAACTTTTGCGCCTTGATTTATTTGTTTAACCGCCGCATGTCCAGGATGGGGCGCCAACCGCCTGTCTTCTTTCTGACGAGGAAGTACCTTGAGTATACTCCAGAGCCTCTTCGGGACAAGGTCGATGGCACCTTTCTTGAGCATCGCCCTTACTTCTAACAGTAGTTGAGGGACGTGATTTTCCTTCCTGGACACGGGAGGAATGCGGGGGCACTTCTTTAGAAATTCGAGAGTGTGCCCGTGGGCCAGGGCATCCAGCACCCAACCGTCGGTGGAGATGGACTCCCACAAGTTGACGAACTTCGCCAGCCGGCCTCCCACCAGGGTGCTCCAGTGGGGGCCAGACGCTACGGCCGGTTCAGTCCTGCTTGGAGGCGGCCTTGCCACCTTGGCGGCGACGAGATCCTCCTGACTTGCCTCGTCCTCTGTAGGCCTCCTGCGACGAAGAGCGGGCTGCCTGGCGGTACGTCGAGGAGCCGCTGCCGGATCCCTTGGAGGCACCCTGTCTGCCTCCGGCGTTCCGAAAGGGCGGCCATCGTTGCTGCAACACTCCCAAGGCCCGAGTCGTCTCCGTGTCGGTCTTGATGGCCTGAAGTGACTCATCCACTGTTTTACCAACCAGGTTTTTCCAGTCGAAGGGCATGTCCAAAACACTGGTTTGCACGTCCTGGCGGAAATCAGTTGCCATGAGCCATCCCCGCCGTCGAAGGCAAACACTGTTGCCCAAATGTCGGAATCCGGTGTCAGCGATATCGGTGGCCACCGTTATGGTGTGGTCCGACGCCACCTCACCTTCCTGTAGGATGTCCAAGGCCTCCGCCCTCTTGTCGTCCGGTAGGAAGTCCAGCAGGGGAGCGATCTTGTACCACAGCTCCCTGTCGTAGCGGGCCACAATCGCTAGGGCATTGGCCGCCTTAATTGTGGTTGCCGCAGACAAGATGACTCGTCGTCCCATGGAGTCTAGCTTCTTTCCCTCGCTGTCCGATGGAGGTCGAAGTTGAAGATGACGCCCCAGCCACCTTCTTCTTGGCTGTCGCCGAGACGACTGAATCCGGGGTTGGCTGTGCCCTAAAGCACAACGGGGCGGAATCGGGGACCCGGTACTTCTTCTCGTACCGGTCCCTCTCAACAGGCTTCGTGGACGGGTTCTTCAGGAGAGCAAGTCCCTCCTCCCAGATGTCATTAATGAATGGTACTGCGAGGACAGTCTTCCTCTTGGCCTCGCGCCGCTCATATAGGAAACCTTCCTTCTTCTGTTCCTCCGGGCGGAGCCGAAAAAGTTCGGATGCCCTGTCAATCATGGCATGGAATTTTTGTCGGGCGGGGAGGCCCGAGGGAGTGGTGATGGATGGCCCATCCCGTCGTCACCACTGTCATCCGTCCCAGTCGTGGCCGTATCCGTTCCCGTGTCCTCCCTAGGCTCAGGGGAAGAAGGTGAAGGCTGAGTGGGCCGCGAGGGCTGGAACGGCGGGGGGGGATGAACTCTCCTCCGCTTGTTCGGAGGGCTTCCCGACGGGCCCGGTTCTGTCGCGTCGTCTATAGGGGTAAGGGGCAATCTCGTCCTTATCTCCGTGCATAAGGTTTGGATTTCCATCAAAATGGCCACCGAGTTGTCCTGAGGCTCGGACACTGGCTGAAACGGTCGCTCCTCCTCCACGGGAGTCTCGTCGGCGCCACTGTCGCTCTCTTCGTCCGCCTCCTCGGGGTTCCCCTTGTGGGACCAGACCTCCTCGAACCTCTTGTTGAGTCCCTTCACGACTTCAACCAGCTCCTCCTCAGAGGCTGTATCCGTGTCCGTGACAGCCACCGCCCCCCTCTTTTTCCACCGGGGTCTTCACGGGGGTCTTATCGATGGGCTGAAAAGAGGATTCCCTCCGTGGTGGCAGGGAAACTCTGGGCACTGAGGCCGCCCACTCGGTTAGCCTCCACAGGCTTCGCCAGGGCCGTCGCGACTCCCTCAATAGAGGCCTTCACCGGGTGGATCAAGGCCTTCACCACCTTGGGCACGCTTGAGGCCTTCACATTGGGGGGAGGGGTCACCGCCTCGCTCCCCTTCCGCTGATGCCTTTGAGATCGACCGGGGCCTCTCCAGAAGCTTAGCCGGGTTCTCTGATTTTTCCCCGAACCAGAGCGTTGGCTCGTGGTTGATGGCGTCGGTGAGAGTGCGCCCTGCCTGGCAGCCAAGGAGCCCGACCCTTCGGCGCTCCCGGTGCCCGCGGACTCGCAGTGCTTTGCCTTCTGTTGGGCCCTCGTCGCCGGGGCGGCCTCACAGGACTTAGAAGACCGCTCGGACTTCTTCTTCTCACCTACTGAGCCCTTATCCAGCAAGCTGGCGAGGCGGGTCCAACAATCCCTCATAGTCCATTCCGACAGGTTCTTGCAAAACGCACAGTCCTTTTCCACGTGCGTCTTGTCTTCAGGAAGGCAGTAGAGACATCTTGAATGCTCATCCTCCTTGAAAACATTCTGTAATCCGCATCCAGGGCAGTTCCTGAACAGCTTGTAGTATGATTGTAGTATTTGTTTTCCCAGTTTTAAGTTGAAGTGTGGTTTTCAAATCACCCCTGTTCATTTTTCAGCTTAAAAGTGAAAAACACAATATAAAGAATACCAGCTCATTTCTATTATTGATAAGTGTCTGATCAAGTATTGACAATAACAGGAAACACAAATATAACTGAATTGTGCATTAATTATTCAAATTTTCACATGTGAATAAGCGTTACCATTTTATTAATCAAACAGACCTAAACGGCATGATAATCGTATGTATTCTTGCCATTTGGTCTGCCCTGGGGTCATTTTAATTGATTTATATTCATACTTCAAGCAAAACAAAAAACAGGCTTTGTTCCCTTTAGTGTGTTCTTTCACAGTAGCCATCTTAGAGTTCAAAGAATGGTAATGTACACTTATGTGATTAGATTCCATTTCAGATAGCAACTGTTAAACATATGATCGTTTTGTATACTATTTACTCTCAAATGTTATTATATATCTTATTATAAATCCCCTACATTTCTCTTTACCTTTTGTAGATGTTGTGATGTATGTGTAATACTGTTAAGGAACAAGGAATGTTACCCTTCACTCCTTCATTTGCTATATTTGTTCAGGCTAAATAAAGACAATTAACATGTTTCATACTTAGTTTCTTAATATATGGTCTACATACAGCAATATATCAATCCACGTCTTCTAAATCTATAATGACTCAGTGACAAACATAGAAAAGCGACTGTTTCGTTCAGTACATTACAAACCCCATCCACCATCTTCAACTTTCATCTGCACCCTTGGTAGTGCTAATAGTTTGTCTGCCATTTTCAAAACTAATAACCTTCTCTTAAATATATTCCAGAGTCAGTCAACCATCTTAAACTTCTATCTTCAATATAGTTTGCGTTAAGAGATCACCCATTTATAAGAATACTAAACATCTCTCAAATAAATTAAGGTTTTGCTCTTATTTTTCAGCCTCTGCAGCTTTTGGTCATTTCTTGAAAAGTAATCGTAGACAGAACGATATACTCAAGGTGGTCAAAGTTCATTGTGTTGCTATTTGGAAATGTGAAATATGGGCATTGCCATTAGGCACTGGCCACTTCAATTATTCCAAAACATTGGGAATTAAGTCCACCCTTGTCCAATACAGTTCAAATTCTTCTATTATTTGAAATAGAAGCATTCCATAGTATTTCCATACTTTACTAAAGGCCCAATATGTGTTCAATTAACATTAACAAACAATTACATTTATTATTTTTATTTAAACAATGTATTGTGCTTCGAAGTTGAAACATCCTCCTCTCCTGTCTTCTTGTGGATGAATATCCATCTCATCTATAACAGAAAATCAAAATTCTAAATTTCATTCAGGATGTTCAATTTGCCAATGGTTCGCCGAAGGCTGCTTATCATGTTGGAATCTTATCACTCTCAAATATTCGTAAATTCTATTTTTGTGCATTATAGTTCACAGATTAAAACCTTCAGAAATCCATCAAAAAGAAAAATACAATCATCATATAAACGATTAAACACCATCAAAAAAGAAAAGGTGAACATATAAAATAATCAAAAGTATAAAAAGGTAGTGAAAGTGACATTGGGCTATCCACAAAAGAAACCAAACTTCATACCGAGACAAATAGGCCCATAAATAAATTAGGGACATCCACTATAGGGATGTACCACCAGAAAATAATTACTTCTCTCAAAATTGCTTCCTGTGCAATTGACAGAGATGGCTGCCTTCTGTTCATTAATCTCGGTTGAAGGTTATCCGAGTTGATGCCGGCAGTAGAGTATGAATCTTTCAAAGTAGTAAACCTAGACAGTCTAAAGAACAAGTTACTTTCTTACCTGGTAACGTTCTTTCGATGGGATGTTCCTCCGACGTATTCCACATATTTGACATTGATTACCACAGCTGTGCTGCTTCCTAAAACTTTCGGCGTAGGCGTCCTGCGTCGATGACGTCGATACGCCCCTTCGAGGACCTACTCCGACGGTCGACGTCACTGGATGTTATATGTAGGACGCACGATGCCCGTAGCCTCAGTTGTCGTTTTTTCCCCAGAACGTGTGGCACCAATCTTCTGTCAGTATTACTACAGAAAGCCTTGCGGAAATGGAAGCTGCAATCGCTTAAGAAATTCTGTAGCGGGGCAAGTAGGGAGGGTACGATGTGGAATACATCGGAGGAACATCCCATCGAAAGAACGTTACCAGGTAAGAAAGTAACTTGTTCTTCGAGGGGATTGTGTCCTCTGACGTATTCCAAATCTTTGACAGACTCCCAAAGCAGTACCAACATAAGGAGGTGGGAAAAGAATTTAGAATTTTTTAGAATGCCCAATCAAATTGCAGAATAGAGGACTGCCTTGCCAAAGGCCAAATCTTGCCCATGGATAGAGTCCAGGGAATAATGTTTAACAAAGGTATGGACAGAGGCCCATGTGGCTGCTTCACAAATATTGCGAATCAGCACACCCCTCTCTAGTGCCGTGGAGGCAGCCATACCCCTAGTAGAATGAGCCCCTACCCCTAGTAGAATGAGCCCCTACCCCTAGTAGAATGAGCCCCTAAGCATACTGGAGGGTCCTTTCCCACCAAACGATAACATTCAGAGATCGTCAAAATGATCCATCTAGACAAGGTCTGCTTGGAAACAGCCTGACCCAAACGCCTTCCAGCGTAACCAATAAACAGCTGATCGTCCACTCTGACCCGGGACATCCGTGAGAGATAGAAACTCGAAGATCTCCTAGGGTCCATCCTATGGAGCCTCTCCTCTTCCTTACCAGGATGTGAGGCGGATAGAACGCCAGAAGAATTACCTTCTGGCTCAGATGGAATTCCGACACAACCTTCGGAAGAAAGGAAGGCCGTGACCTAAGGACAACCCTGTCCTTATGGAACACAGTGAAGGGTGGTTTGGCGGAAAGTGCCTGCAACTCACTCACTCTGCGGGTGGAAGTAACCGCAACTAAAATACAGTTTTAAAGAACAACAGTCTCAATGGACAAGAATGCAAGGGCTCAAATGGAGCTCCCATTAGGAACTTTAAAACCAAAATCAAATCCCATCCCGGCACCTGGAAAGGCGACGGTGGAAACACATGAGTTAGCCCTTTTAGGAACTGAGAAAGCAAAAGGGATTTTAATATAAGAACATTCCTCAGACGAGCGTTTAAATATGGACAGGGCCGCCAGGTTACCCTTAATGGTACCCACTTGCAGGCCTTTGTGGGCTAAAGAAAGCAAAAAAGACAAAACCAAATGAATGGAACATTGGAAAGGATCCACATTCTGTACCCTGCACCAGTCGCAGAACTTCTTAGAATGGCAACAGTACAGGGACTTCGTTGCAAGCCTTCTGGCCGAAAGCAACACCTCCATCACGTCTTCAGGGAGGTCCTAATCCTTATATCTCAGCCTTTCAGATACCAAGCATGAAGGCTGAGGGACTCAACCTCTGGATGGAGAACTAGACCCCCCCTCCCGTGAGAGCAGATCGTCTCAGTAGGGAAGACGACGTGGCAAGCAGATGGACATGTCTAGAAAGTCCAGGTACCACGCTCTCCTGGCCCATGCCAGAGCAATGAGGATCATCCGGGAACCGAACCTCCGCAACCTCTGCAACACCTGCGGAATGACAGGGACTGGAGGGAACGCATACAGTGGGAAGGACTACTCCACTACGAATGCATCCCCTAAGGCTCCTCTTGGAGGATATTCCCGCGAGCAGAATCTCTTGCACTTCCGGTTGACACTGGTGGTGAAGAGAACCACTTGTGGGGTTTCCCAAAGGGTGAAGATCTCCAAAAGAACTTCTTGAGCCAGTTCCCACTCATGAGAGACCGTGCTGTGCCTGCTCAGAGCGTCCGCCGCCACGTTTTCGTCTCCGGCCAGATGAACGGCTGAGATCGAAATTTCCTGCTGGATGGCCCAGAACCAGAGCTGAATCGCCTCTCTGCACAGTAGGAGTGACCCTACCCCCTTTTGGTTGAGGTAGTGCATGGCCATTGTATTGTCTGTCATAATCAGGACATTCTTCCCCCGCAGAGACGGCAGAAAAGCCTTCAGGGCTAGCCTGACAGCCCGCAGCTCTAACAGATAGATTTGGAGTCTGGACCAACGACCGCTGGCTGTCAGCTCATTGGCATGAGCTCCCCAAACCCATAAGGGATAGGTCCGTCACGAATGTCACCTCGGGCAAAGGTTGCCAAAACGGAGCCCCTTTGAACAGGTTTCCTTCGACGGCATACCACAGAAGGTCCTGGGTGACGAGGGCGGAATCTGAACGGGGTCCAACATCCTCCCAGAGAACTGCGACCACTGCATCTTGAGTGCCCACTGGCACCAGTAAAATGCAGGATGCCATGAGGCCGA
Source organism: Ambystoma mexicanum (assembly GCF_040938575.1). Lineage (NCBI taxonomy): Eukaryota > Metazoa > Chordata > Amphibia > Caudata > Ambystomatidae > Ambystoma > Ambystoma mexicanum. The sequence continues at coordinate 340,304,211 of NC_090923.1, read as the reverse complement.
GCAACCTCAAGAACTCGAATGCCGGGAGACTCTGGGCACGTTGAAATTTGTCCATCTGCAGAATGTGGTGAGCCCTCACCTGGGGAGGCGAACACTGCCCCACGGATGTGTCTAGCACTGCCCCGATGTACTGGAGCTGCTGGATAGGTGTCACATGAGACCTCTTTAAGTTGAGGGAGAAGCCCAGCTTCTGAAGGGAGCGGCAGGTGATGTACAGATGATCCAGGACTTGCTCGTGAGAGCGTGCCCTGATCAACCAATCGTCCAGGTAGGGGTAGACATGAATCCCCCCTTTCCTGAGATGCGTTGCCACCACCACCATCAGCTTGGTCAAGACCCTCGGGTCGGAGGTCAATTCGAACAGCAGGACACAAAGCTGAAAATGCGAGTCGCCAACCGCAAACCTCAGGTACTTCCTGTGCTTGGGAAGAATCGGCACATGAAAGTAAGCATCCTCGAGGTCGAGAGACACCAACCAATCCTGAAGGTGAAGGTCCTAGAGTAACCATCTTGAACTTGTCCTTCCTGAGGTGCTTGTTCAACCAACGCAAGTCCATGACGGGTCTCAATCCTCCGTCTTTTTTTGGGATAAAAAAATATGGGGAATACCATCCATTGTTCCTCTCCGCTACAGCTACCAGTTCTATGGCACCTTTCTCTAGCAGGGATAGGATTTCCTGCGCAAGGAGCGGATCCGGACGCTTCAAAGAGAGCTTCCCCGGTGGATTGTCCTGAGGCCTCTGCCGGAAAGGAAGACAGTAGCCGTTGGCTATGATCTCCAGAACCCACACATCTGATGTAATGGCACACCAATCTACAAGATGCTGCGCCAGCCTTCCCCCAACCAGCGAACCATGGGACATGGCCTCATGACTGAGCGGAAGCAGCTGTGGGAGTGCCAGAGGGCAAGGAGGCAACTGCCCGAGCGGCTCTAGCACCTTGAGTACCCTGCTTTCCACCTCTGGTACTCCTACGGTGGCCCCTTTGACTGGCAGCTCCCCTCGATCTACCATAGGTAGAGTAGTATCGAAAGGAGCCTCCCCTTTATTGCTGTCCCCTAGGCCGAAAAGGCGGAGGTTGACGCACTGCAGCGCTCAAGGACTTTGCTGCAGCTTTGGAGGTCTGCAACCTCTCAAGGCTCTCGCCAGCCTTGCTGCCAAAAAGATGGACACTATCAAAGGGCATGTTGAGAAGCCGGGATTGTACATCAGGAGCAAACCCAGACTTCCGCAACCATGCAAATCGGCGCATCACAGTGCCCTGGATCCCCCACTCAGGTTGGCCCTGAATCATTCTGTGCCCATTTTCTTCGGGAATCCTTGCCTACAGGTTTTGTTTGTTCCTTTGCAACATTATGTGCTTCGCGGACCTCTGTAACAGTTTTCCACTCTCCCCTCTGCTTCTCTGTTCTTTTCACAGTTTATTCTCTGTTCTCTCCCTCTCCTCCCCCATCAAACTTTTTTCTATGCACTTACTCTATATGAATGGTCCCTGGACCTAGTAGGATTGTAACTTTGTTTGTCTCTTCCCCCCCTCCTTACTTGCCCCCCTCTCTATCTGAAATGTCATCAGGCCTAGTACGATAGTCGCTTGTTTTATTCCTCTCCCCCCTTCTCCTCCCCTCTTCCTCACCTTGTGTAATTCTCAGGCTCTACCAGAAATGTCATCAGGCCTAGTACGGTAGCCGCCTGTCTGTTCCCCATTTACTTCCTATCTGTCTCTTAGCACTTGCACTATCTGAAATGTCGCTAGGCAGAGTATGATAGTTTTTATTTTTTAAAACACTTGATTAATTTCAACCAAACAATACAAACCAAACAGGCAGTGCATATATCAACAGTTTCATTGTCCATTCTAGCCACTGCTTCCCTTATCCCACCCCCCATTTCGAGCCTATTACTTTATACATTCCGTTTCTGCATCCTGTGGTAGGGTCTCTCCTTCCATGGGTTCTGCTGGGTCTCATGTTGACCCAAACAGCTCTGCTATTAATGATTTCCAGGCCATTGTCATGATGCCCGCTCCCGGGCAGCCGGTTCAAGCCCGGCGTCCCCAAAAGCGGACATCCAGTCCCCAAGGAAGGACCCAGCAACCCCATATAGGGGCCCTTTGGACAGTGTCCTGGCGCCATAGGCGCCAGGCTCATTATGGGAATGCTTGGGTGCACTTACCTGATGCAGATCATGCTGCAGGATCCCGGCCTCCTTGAGGCCTGAAAGGAACTACTTTACCTGTGGGACTAATTTACCATCCGGGCGTGGTCGGGGAAGGATACATACCTGATTGGAGGAAGGATACATACCTGGAACTTCTTCCAAGGCTATTTAAACCCCACCCGAACAGCCACACGTGCTTCGCGTTGTTCTGCATCTAGCAGCTGGACGCTCACCGTGTCTGCTCCTGCATCCTGACTTCTGCCACGCCTGCCAGCATCCTGGATCACCTGCAAAGGAAGAGAAGAAGAGAACAGAAGAAGGAAAGGTCCTTACCTGCTAAATCCGCATCCCGGAGACATCTCGCCGACAATCCTGAAAAGGAAGACTTTAATTTAAAAGCTCATTGCGTCGATCGCTGCAGCGCCGCATTCCACTCACCTTCACAGGGCGCCTCCATGTTCAGCAGCGATCATCCGGATTCGCAGTCACGCCCCAGCGCCTAGGGAGAAAAACACCAGAACAAAAGGTGAGAGAGAGAAGGGAATAAGGAAAGCTAAATCTCCATGTTAAGACTTACCTGTTGATTCATTCCCTCTTAATTTCGGGTCCGCGCCGCATCCTGGCATTTCCGGACCCCAGCCCCTAAGGGGAAAAAGAGACATCAGCGTTAATGAGCGAATGAAAAGACATTACCAAAAAAACGCTCATTAAAGACTTACCTGATTTCTACAAGGATTTCACCTCTCATCTCGGGTCGGTGCCTGTTCCCCGGCATTCCGTACCCCAGCCCCTATGGGGAAAAAGACACTAGCATTAGGACATTAATGCATGGACACAAGGGGAACCTCTTATCAAAAAACTTACCTGGAAGCCAAGCAAGTTTGGTTCTCACCAATCTGAAAATCCAGTGAAGTAACTGGATACCAACGCGCCCCTGCATCAGAAGCAGGATGGAGAGCTCGTCCTTCCAGACCCTAAGGTGAGACGCTACGAGAAATCACAGAAGGGTTTCAAGCAGGGTGAGAGGGGAAGGGGGGAGGCAGATTGCATTACCCCGCAGACAGTTAATCCCCTATTTTCGCCTACAGAAGGATACTTCTGCGAGCCAGACAAGCCAGATTTGGGGGCCCGGTCCAGTCCGTCTTCCGAACCCTGCGCATCACCTTAGAAGAGGTCACAGCAGCGCGAACCAGGCCAGCACCTCCGTGGGAGTCAGGTGAGCGTAACAGCCATCAGGGACCCTTTTTCCTCCTCCCCCCCCCCAGCATTGCTCGTTTCTTGCCATACCATGGTTTCTGCCTCCGCCCATTTCTGCAAATCTTTCCACCACACCTCCACTCGCGGTCTATGGCATGTCTTCCACCCCATAGCGATTCTCCTCTTTGCAAGCACATATGCCAAATCCCTCAGTTTACTCACATGCTTGAGCTTCTATGATCTTGGGAATCCCCCCAACAAACAGGCCCACACTGTGTCCACTACAATCTTGACCCCCCCCCCTTCTCCGCTAGTTTTCGCTCCACTTCGCTCCAAAAGGGTTCAATGACCGGGCATGACCAGAACATATGCACCATGCCTCTCCTCATCACACTTGGGGCATGGTTGCCGTCCCGCATTCTCAAACCTCGATATCCTTTGGGGTGTCATATAGGCCCTGTGCGTAATATATATGACCTGTGCATAATATACAGTTGTATCTGTTTCAATCTCGCATTTCTAGATACCTTCTTATGATACCCCTGAGCCCGTTCACACATCCCGTCCTCCATCGGGGCTCCTACTTCCGTTTCCCAATCTAGTCTCAACTGTGTGACCTCCTTCCCCATTTTAAACATCAACATCTCATATATTCTAGATATCTCATGGCCCCCTTCCGCTATCTCGTATATCTTATCTATGGTGGCATCTGCTTCTTCCTCCAGCACAGTTTCGGGCCATATTCTCTTAATTCTCTGCACCATTCTGTGATGTGTAATATACTGGCCCGCGTGCAACCCAGTTTCTTCCCGCAGCCCCTCAAAGGTAATAATAGATCCCTCCTGCCAAATATCTCCCATTGTTGCTAACCCAACCGGTTCCCAGTGGTTTCTAATTATTATCCTTAGCTGTTCATCTGCACCTGTTAATGCAACCAGTGGTACCTGCGGAGAGCATGGAGACGGGTTCTCCATCATCTGCATGCCCTACGCCACATCTTCCACCCCAGTAACATCATCTTGGGGCGCCCTTTCATTTCTGCCTTGGGTACCCATAGCATCTCTTTCAAATAAAATGGTGCACAATCTTGTCCAAACAGCCTGGATTCAGAGGTCTCTTCATCAGAGAGCCATTTGGCAACATACTGTAGTTGGCTCGCTACATAATAAACCAAATAGTTACACAATTTTATCCGCCCCTTTTCACAGAAATTCTGTGGCTTCCATAGTGCAACTCTGTTCCGCGTGCCATGCCACCGGAAATCCCTGCACATACTGTTCATTTTGGTGAAGAACGTATTAGGTATCAGGTATGGTATGCTTAGGTGGCCTCTCCACTGGGTGTACCTAATACGCATTTACTGTTTTTCTGAAAAGTGGTAAACTTGGCCTTGCCGCTCACTTCCTGTCTTTGTGCTTTCGTATCGTCTGTCTCCCCCCCCCACTTCCCCCTACTCCATGGTGCTCTCTAGCTCGCCTATCTTCTCTAACTGCTTCTCTATTGACTATCCTGCTCTCCTCACTAAATCTGGTAGGAAAAAGTTTAAAAAGGACATCCTGGTCTCCAACCCAGGCCTCCCTATCGCTGACACCTACACTAGTGCGTGTTCCAAGGAAACTCTTACTGACATCCTCTTTTTTGTGCCTTCGCCTGACCTATGGACCCTTCATATGGTCTCTGTGCTCTCTCCCTTCTCCTCTTCTCCCATTAATGGTGGCACCCATTGGGATGTCCTCTTGGCCCCCTTCCGCTCCTCTAAGGCCATCATTAATGTCTACGCTAATGGGACCGTCTTGGTCCAAGGCCCTCAGGCCGAATCTTCACCTCTTTGATAGACGCTTCCCACGCCTCATCAACTTCCTTTCCTCTCCTGCTGTCCCCCCCCTCCTCTGTCCTCGTCTACCTTGCATCTACCCTCCCTCCCTGCCCCCTCTCTTGCTCCTTCTTCACCTCCTCCTTCTACACCTCCGCAGGGCGTACCTCTGATCTGTACCCCTCCCCGGAAGTCCTTCAAGGATGGCAACCTTCTCCACATTGCCACTCTTAACTCTCGCTCTGCCATCAAATATTCCTCTGATATCTGTCACCTTCTTGAGGAACTGGACCTGGATGTCCTCGGTCTCACTGAGGCATGGTTCACGGCCAGCTCTGTCACCAGCTTTGACACTCTCCTACCTGACGGATACAAGGTCCTCTCCGTGCCCAGGCCCAACCGTGCAGGGGGGGTGGCCCTTATCTTCCCTGAGTGGATTCCTGCCACTGTCACTCCTACGCAGACCTACTCCTCTTTTGAGTGTCTTGTCTGCCGACTCTTTCTCTCTCTCCTAGCCATTCCCTTACAGTGGCTACTATCTATCGGCCACCTGGCTAAATTTCCTCCTTCCTCTCTGAGTGGGCTGACCTCTCCTCCTCACTCCTGGCCTCAACCACTCAACTCCTCTTCCTTGGTGACTTCAACATCCACCTGGATGCCTCCTGTCCCCCCTCTGGACTCTTTCGAGACCTATGCGACTCTCTCTCACTCTCTATTCTCCCATCTGGGCCTACCCATTCTGCAGGGCACACTCTTGATGTTCTGATCTCTTCTGACCTTCCCCTCTCCGTCCCTCTCTCCTGGAGTGATCACTTTCTCCTATCCTCCCACCTCACCCTCTCTACCCCACAGGTAAAGCCACTCTCATCACTGCCACCCACCTTCTCGGTCATCCGACCCATGAAGCGCGTGTCAATTGAGGCTTTCGCTGCCATCTTCTCACCCTCCCCTCCCCCTTCGGCTGACTCCCACCCTGACACAGCCCTCTCCACGCTCCACTCTGCTATATCTGATAGTCTTGATATCCTTGCCCCTGTCATGAGAATCCGCCTGAAGCCCAAAGCCAAATGCAACTCCTGGTATGACTCGGATCTCGTCACCCTAAAACGCAAGTGCAGGGTGGCAGAGAGGAAATGGCTTGCTTCATGTACATCCTCTGACAAACTGGCCTGCCGCCTGCTCCAAAGGCAATACCGTCTCTCCGTTCTCACCAAGAAGAGAGCCCTTATCCAAGCCTGCATCTATGCTGCATCTAACAACTCGGCCGAACTCTTTAAAATCTGCAAGGAGCTTGCCAACCCTGCTGCAGTCTCTACTTCTCCTGTCCCCTCCCAGGCCCTCTGCACTGCACTGGCCTCTCACTTCATCTCTAAAACTCAGGACATCCTGTCCACACTCTCCTCCTATCACCTCCCTCCATCTCTTCCTGGCTCTTCCTCTGGCCCTTCTGCAGCCACACCTCCTCCCTCCTTCTCTTTGAAAGTCTCGTCTAAACAGGTTCACCCCTGCTCCTCCAAAACTATCAAGGACCACATCGACTCCCTGGCTCCGGTCCTGGCTGACTTTTGTAACCACTCCTTCGCCTCTGGAGTCTTCCCATCCCCCCCTTAAGCACTCCCTTGTGCACCCTCTTCTTAAGAAACCCTCTTCCGACCCCTCCTGCCCGGCTAACTATCGCCCAATCTCCATCACTCCCTTCCTGGGCAAGGTCCTGGAGAAACTGGCCATCTCCCAGCTCAACCTCCATGCTGAATCTGTTGGTAGTCTTCATGACCATCAATCTGGCTTCAGAGCTGCCAGAAGCACGGAAACTGCTCTCCTGAACATCTGTGAGGACCTGCTCTCGAACCTCGACTCCAACACTCCGTGTGTTCTCATTCTGCCCGATCTCTCTTCTGCCTTTGACACGGTCAACCATGCCATCCTGCTCAACCGTCTCCGTGATAACCTGGGTATCACTGGTCAGGCTCTGGCTTGGCTGACCTCTTCCCTTTCCAATTGACCCTCACAGGTCCAACTGGGGCCCTTCCTCTCTGACATCTTCTTCTCTACCTGTGGTGTCCCCCAGGGATCTAATCTCTCTCCTTGGCTTTTCAACCAGTATCTGGCACTCCTTGCCCACCGCATCGCCACTCTCTGCCCCAACTTTTAGTGCTATGCGGACGATACCCAGCTCATTTTCAGGCTACCCTCGGCCTCCTCTTCTCCTTCCCTCATCTCCGACTGTCTGTCTGCTATCCAGGAATGCTGTGCCGCCAATGACCTCTGCCTTAATGCCAGTAAGACAGATTCTACTCATCGGCACACCCACTCCCTCCTTCCCTGCAGCGCTCTGGCCAGCCTCTCTTGGCCCGCTTTCTGCTCCTACTTGCAAGGCAAAAAACCTCGGGGTCATCTTCGACTCCACACTCTCCTTCTCTCCTCATATATCTGACGTCTCCAAGAAGTCACACTACCAGCTGCACCTCCTCAGAGGTATTCTTCCCTTCCTCTCCTTCCCCCAGAAGCTCACGGTCTCCAGAGCCCCGTTTCTCTCGAAGCTGGACTACTGTAACAGCCTCTATCTTAATCTGCCTGCCTCCACTCTCCGCCCTCTGCAACTCATCCAGAACAGGACTGCGAGACTTGTCCTTGGCCTCAAGCCCAGGGACCGTATCTCTCCAGGACTGAAATCTCTACACTGGCTCCCTGTGGCCGCGAGGATTAAGTTCAAAACCCTCTGCATTGTCCACAAGGCCTTCTGGGGCCTGGGGCCTAAATACCTTCAACTCTCACTTCCTAAATATCTTCCTTCCCGAGCCCTTCGCTCATCTGTCTCCAACTCCCTCAGGGTCAGCCGCTTTTCGAAGCAACGAGCTGGGAGTAGATATCTCTCTGCGGCAGGGGCCTCCCTCTGGAACAGCCTTCTTGCCTCCCTGAAACTTGAGGAGAACCATCTTCGGTTCCGGAAGCACCTCAAAACCTTCCTCTTTGCTTCTGCTTTCTCTCTCCCTCTCCCCAGCTAAATTCTTCACTGAATCTGCACTGAACCTGCACCTGGGCCACTCTCACCGACCTCGGTCCTTGGCCCAGCCACTCTCCACTTGCACTGCCTCCCTGGCAACCCCTGTACTGCGGGACTGTCTCTGCATCCCTACAGCCCCCCCTCCAAGCACTTGTCTGCACTTACCTTGCACTTGCCACCAGCTGGCCCTATTTATTTTTTATTCTACTTACCCTGTTCAGCACTTCCCCTCTCCCCTTCCCCTTCCCCTTCCCCTTTTTCCTTTCCCCCTACCCCTGCACTTGCGCGATCTGAATGACACCTGGCCTAGTAGGATTGTTGTCTGTCTTCCCCCCTGTTCCTCCCTCCCTGCCTCGTCGCGCCTTGAAACACTTGTGTATAGGCGCGTTACAAATGCCATATCATATCCCAAAGTAGGGCAGGAGCCTAGGCAGGACCACCATCTAGAGCATTGTTCCACGCCCCATCATTGCTAAGGGCAGCCTCACCCAAAATCGCATGCAATTTTCAATTTTTTTAATGGCCACATCCGTGTTGCACCTATGCTCCTCTTCCACTGTGTGGTATATGTCTATCCCTAAGTACCGAAATGTACTGACTGCCCATGGTACCTGCAATACGGGTAACTGCTCTAATGGAATCCCTTTATACCCACCTAATGGGAACATGCTAGACTTCTGGGGGTTCACCGCTATACCAGACAGCCCCGCATATCTCTCCATTACTTCTAGAATATATTGGAGATTTTCTTCCGGGTGCCGCAAGTACAGCAACATATCATCTGCATATAGGGAGATCAGATGTCGTTCCCCTTTCGCCTCAATGCCTATGGTATCATATTGTTGTCTCAAGTATATTGATAATGTGTTCCAGGGCCAGTATGTAGAGCATTGGAGACCACGGACATCCCTGTCTGGTGCCCCTGCGAAGCTGCCATCTTTCCAGTATCACTGATCCTGTCTTGACTCTAGCCAGCGGTTCACTATACAGTATTATACCGTACATATCCAGACCCCAACCCATAGCACCCCAGGGCCGTCAGCAGCCATGGCCACTTGACCGAATCAAAGGCCTTTATTGCGTCCAAGGACACAATTGCTATTTCACCTGCGTTTTCGCTTCCACACTCAATTTGTTGGAGTCGTCTATGATTATTAGAGATGTTCTTATTTGGGACATAACCCGTCTGATCAGGGTGTATTAGTCTACCAATAACCCTCTTCAATCTATTTGCCAAGACAGCCGTCAATATCTTGCTGTCTTGATTCAGCATCGACAAAGGTTGATAGGAGCTGCAGCTATGCCCGGGCTTATTAGGTTTGGGAAGCGGTATTATAAATCGCTTCTCTCAGTGACTCTGGCAAACTTCCTGTCTCAAACGCTTCATTTAGCATTTCTAACAGTGGGGGGGAGAACCTCTTCCATGTATACTTTATAAAATTCACTTGGGAGTCCATACGCCCCCAGGGTCTTGCTAGTAGGCAACTGTCTCACCACCTCCCCCAGTTCTTCTAGGGTAATTGGTGAATCTAGCTCCTCTTTCTCCTCCGCACTTATCTTTGGCAATCCTATATCCTCCAATGTTTCTATTATCGTAGCGCGACTGCTCTTACCGTTGTCTCCATATAATAACTTATAATAGTCTGCAAACTCTTGGTTGACTCCCTCTTGGGTGACCGCTACACTACCGTCTTCCCTCGTTATAGTTCTGATTGTAACTCTGGGGGTTTCGCTCTTATATAGCCACGCCAAGAGTCTTCCTGGTTTATCCCCGCCCGCATGCGGTCTCTCTACATATTTTTTTATAATTGAGGTTACACAATCTATCCCAGTACTCCGCGCATTTTTGCTGTAGCTGGAGTATCAATTCCAATTCCTCCTTAGTGCCATCTTCGCCCCTTAAAGCCTCTTCCAGTTTCTCCTCCGTCTCTCGTAGATCAGCTAGAATCCCACCCTGCAGACCTTTAGATTTTGCTATGGCTACCCCTCTCATCACAACTTTGAAGGCCTCCCACAGTGTTCCTGCCGAGTCCACACTACCAGTATTCGTCTCAAAATAGTTTACAATCTCCTCCCTCATGTCCTGCCTAAAAATGGGGTCTCTCAGTGCTTCTGCTCGTAGGCGCCATGTCGGAATCCTTGCTCTCGGGGGGCAGTATTGCCATCCGAGGATCAGGGGCGAGTGGTCCGAAAGGACCCTTGCTTTATACTCTATTTGTGTAATCTCCGTTATTACTTCAGGTGTAGTAAAGACATAGTCCAACCTTGTGTGTAACTGCTGCGGGGCAGAATAATGCGAATATTGCCTCTCCTGGGGGTGTCTCATTCTCCATGCATCTTCTAGACCAAAGTCACCCAGCAATGTCTGCAGCGCTTTAGCAGTAGGGGCGGGTCTATCCATCTTCCCATCCGATCTGTCCACCCTTGGGTTAAGTACACAGTTAAAGTTCCCTCCCCAAATCACTGCGCTCCCCACACACATGCTCAGATTAGTACACAATGTTCTGATGTACGCCGCTGTGTTCTGGTTCGGGGCGTAAGTGTTTACTATGCTCATCTCCCTATTTTCCACCAATCCACTCAATATAACCACCCCCCCCCCCATCTGTCTCAGCTACCTCTTGCAACCGTTGAAATGGGACATGTGGCGCCACCCAAATAAGCACTCCCCTGGCCTAAGCAGAATATGGTGAGCCCACCATCACTCCCTTCCACTTCCCGGCAATCAAATCCATTTTCTCCCGTGTCAGGTGGGTCTCTTGTAGCAATGCAATGTCTATATTTTGCCTACGCAGGTACAACATGACCTTATTTCTCTTTAGCTAACTATTGAGCCCCCTTACATTCCATGCAACTATTTTAAGGTCCCCCATGGCTTATTAGAGTTCCATTCCACCTCCCACAGGTGCAGTCCAAATCTAAGTTCCATTCCATTCTGTATAGGCTTGTTCCCCGGTTTAAACTCCCCTTAACCAAAAACACACCAAACTCCCCGTTCCTTCCTCCACCTCCCTTCCCATCCCCAACATCACCCCCTCAACTGTTGCCCAGCTCCAACCCTGGATCTCAGGCACCCCCGCATCTAGCTCTTTCTGGTTATCGCCTGTACTCGAAGCTCTGCAGGGTGAGGTCGCCCTAATGGCTAACCTACTGATACTACTACTATTGCACGGGGGGTAGGGTGCTTTCGTCCGGCCGCTCCGGTTTGCTTCAGTTCAACCACACATTGCTACTCAATTTACGTATGTATACGAAGTGCTATATTCCAGTCCCTTAAGTTCAGACACAGTCAAAGGTATCACAGCCAAATATCAACTTTACTCGGTCGCACCCCTTTATCTTAATCTCTATCATAGACACTGCTGGGGTACCCGCTCTGCGTCATATCAATATAGATGCAATATCCCAATCACTTATCGTGTTCCTCTTGAGCCTGCTCCGTATCTCGTTCCGGGTAACCCTGTAGGTCCAGCCATGTTGCTGCTTCTTCCGGAGTATCAAGTACATCCTGCTTTTGTGCAACACTTTCAATTTCGCGGGGTACAGAAGCATGTATTCGATTCCGACCATGCGTAACCTCCTTTTGATTGCCACATAGCTGTACCGTTGCCTCTGGACCAACATTGTATAGTCAGGATACGCTGTGATGGTGCTTGAAGCCCTTTCAATCGTTCCCCCTTTACGAAAGTACTCCAAAATCTTCTTGCGATCTTTATAGATCAGTATCTTTGCGATTATCGCACGGGAGGGGCCCCAGGCTTCGGCTTCCTCATAATGGCTCTGTGTGCGCGCTCCACTGCAAATCCTTGCGAGAGTTTTTCGGCCCCCATTTCTTGTAAGATTAGGTTCTCAACATAGTCTGTAGGGTCTTGGCCTTCCTCCCCCTCCGGCAGTCCGACCATGCGGATATTGTTCCTTCTTGCTCTCCCTTCCGTTTCCTCTGCACGATTCTCCAGGTTAGCTACCTGTTGCTTCAGTATGTGAACCTCCTTTGTATTGTTGGTGCTAGTATCCGTGTTGGTTTTCACCGCACTCTCCAGACTGCTCGTTCTCTCTGCCAACGCCCTAACATCTTGTCGCAGCAGGGTGACTTCTATGCCTAGTGCGTCTATTTTAGCCTACAGGGAAGTGAGCAAGTCCGCCATCGCTATCCCCCATGAGTCCCTCAGCTCCGTAATAGCCGCTAATATCTGGTGATTTTCAGTCGCTATGGTGCTCTCCACAGGTGCGGTCGCGCCTCTGGGCGCTGTGGTCGCAGGAGATTGCTGCGTTTTGGCGAATGCTTCCATTGTGGATTGTTTGTTTTTGTTCTTACTTACGGCCCCTCGCCCTGCCACCTTGCAGCCTCAGTTATGTGTCTGAGGCTGCTTGGTGTCTGGTGTATCAATCCTGCTCCTCTGTTTTGATGCGGCACCAGTGTATCACTCCAAGCCTGGGGCATTTATCCTAGAGGAACCCCTGTATAAATTTGTGTTCGTTGGGCTATTTCTCCGAGTGGGTTGTGTCCTCCCACGTTTCAAATTATCTTGCTGCGTCTTGGAGACTACTCTTTTGCCCTATCATAATCACACAGCTTTTGGGCTCTTTGCGCTCTTCACACCACTGCTTATATCCGCAGCGGTCTCTCTTGTATCATCATCAGCTTGGATCAACCCTGTATGCCGTGCCTTTCTATGGTGGCACCCACTTTCTGGCTCATTCACTCCTCGGGGTCGTCTGCTTGTCTTCAGCACCACAGAGTGCCCACAGCTCCTAATACTGTACTCCCCTTTATCTCTAGGAGAAAAGGATTGCCTCCATCAGTGCCAGCCCAGTGGTCTATTAATGTGTCCTCCCGTAGCCGTTGCTACAAGGTGTCCGTTTCCGCAGTTATCAGCTGCTGGTATCATTGGTGAGCAGCCGCCATTTGGCCCCAGCTGCCCTTTCTGCTGGAATCCCAATGATCTGTCCTCCAGCTCGACTCTCGTGCGCCTCCGTCCTATGCAAGGCCGTCCCGAACTCCTTCATCCCAGTCCAGGCACCTGCTACTTATGTTGCCACATGTTCCTGCGGCGCACCCGCTGCCTCCGCTACAGTGTATCGCGCAGTTCTGGTCCGTTGCGCCTATGCTCTGCACGAGAAAGCGTTCGGATAGCCGCTCCTAACAATCTCTGTCCCGCGGCGCCCGGCTACATCAGCTTCGCGCAGCCAGCTCCCTCCGATGGAACGCTCGGGGAGCCCCACCTGCGGCTACAGTATCTCTTCGACCATCCGCTCCTCCGCTCGCAGGCTTACCGCACCCTGCTGCTCAACGCGGGCCAATACGGTTATAAATATGTGCTCCACTGGGTACCCCGTCAGGAGCCAGCTCTTCGCTCACTGCTCACAGCCCAGCTCCATCATTTCGGTGGTCGGGGTCTCGGTGCCTTTGTTGTCCACCATTTTGTGGGAATGCGTGCCCACCAAGTCACACACATAAAGGCTACAACTCCGGCATGCTTACACCGATAAGCTTGTAGTTTGCTGATGTCGTGCGGCGCACATTCCGACGCCTTTGCTGATGTTTTCAGGAACTTTTAGATCGATTTAAGCGTGTTACAACGGATCGTCATCGGATCAACAGGAGCTGCTGCACCGGAGCACGTCCTTCTTCATGGCTAGTTAGCCACGCCCCCCCGCCCCAGAGTATGATAGTTTTCATTTTCTTTTCACATTCCTGTTGTTCATGGCCTGTAAAAATGTTTTGTATTTTCCCCTTGTTCCCTCCCTTGTTGTGGAGCGCTTTGAAACACATTGTGTATCGGAGCTATATAAATAAACCATCATATATCTCTAGTTAGGCTTGTTTGCCAAATAAAGAGGAGCGCCGACAAATCCACAGTCGGAGGACACCTCCATTGAATTCTCTTGGTGTGAAAGAATAAGGTGTATGATAATAACTGGTCTTCATGGCTCTGTATAAGTACAACTGGTTCATATAACCTGACCTAGACAATGCACTCAGCAGGAAATTGACTATTGGCGATTTCCTAAAGATACATCTTTCAATTTTAGGCAGGCAAAATGTTGACTTCTACGCCTTCACCGGCTGCCTTTGGTTAAAGCTTGACATTGGGGCTCCAAGTAACTGCTTGATGGAAGTTTTCCCAATACCTCGAGCCTGTGTCATGCAAGTCCCTTTAGTCATTCATTTCAATATCTGACTCCATTCAGCTTGTGCAGCCAGCCTTGGATAATTTTGACTGCACTGTGTGCATTTTGTACACAAATCACTCGATTTCATCTGAACATGCTCAGGTGCATGAGGAGATCTTTGTCAAACTGATCCCCCATGTATCTGAAGGCTTTACAACCAAGTCCAATCTATCCACAATTATTCTGATCCTAGAGCAGGTGATTGGTAGGGTCTAAGCTAACAGACCAAGTGAGCCGTTATAAAAGATATGAAACATCCTAGGCAGGATCCTTACTTCAGAGATTGTGTGACTTGGAAGACCACAAACACTTCTAATTAACACTTGGAATGCATAAGAGAAGGTAAGAGAATATTGGTGCCACATCACTCTTGCCAGGGGAAGAGAAGATGGCTCAAAGGACGATAGCCTGAAATCCACCTGGATTTGAAAAGAAATCAATAGTCCTCTGCATCTGAGAAAAAACATTAATCCTCGGCATCTGCTACAGAGGAGTTCCAGAAGCACTGAACCTTTAAAAAAACTGGGTGCCTTTCTTTCCTGGTTGTGCAAGAGCTGATAGAGAACAGCATTGCACTTTGTGAACATTTCCTGCATTTCTTCCATTCTCCTTGTCCTAAGGAGACATTCAAATTTAAGATTAAACGTTTTTCCTACCTTGGTGGGCTCAAAACAATAAAAAAATTGTTAACTGTGGACTGCCACTCAAGTCCTTAGCTGAACCCTTTTGTGACAAAGTTCAAAGCAAAATACATGGTAAACACCCTGCGCTGAACGGAATAGTGACAACCATGTGAGTTTAACTTAAAGAGCTTAATTAAGTGGCTTAACTTCATCCAAAATTAAAATGGGAAACAAGCAACACAGCAAAACATGAACACCCTTCTAGGACAGTAAGTGGTTTGTTGTTCAAACTATGCCCTGATTAAGATCAAAATAAAAGTTAGAGGGGGCACATGATCTAGCTATAGGAAACTCGACACTATTCCATGATTTTGGAACAGAAGATGACTAGTTAAAATTAAGTAACCCCACAACAGGTTAACCTAACTTACGTCTGTGAGGAAGAAAAATTGGTCAATGAAACAACTATTAGTATAGATTCTTTTTTTCTCAAAGTAATAGTATTGGTGTCAGGGAAATGTTTTTCAAATGTATTCTTTATCCAGGGATTCAGGTAATTCGTTTAACATGTAAATATCCCTTTTCGTGTGATGAATAGGTTGACGGTAAATATGGTACACCTCTCTTTGGTCGAAGTGATTCAAATCGGTTGACATTTTGTTTACCACATTTTTTCCTGCTTTTTTCTTAAAACACAGTGCAGGGATCACCCACACATTTTGCTGTAAACAATTTAGAAGAAATAAATGACCAAATTGAACATTTTCAACCATCCAAGAAAAATCAGTAAATATAGTACAATGCACACCTGCTACCAGATGACGATGGGAGGGTTTATAGAGGATTGACGAATGTAGAAAATACGAAAAAGCCTAAAACATTGCACAATAGGACATTCAATGTACGTCTCCTTATACCTTCTCATTTTCTCTTTTTTTAGACAGCCGGCTGTATCGGTTGATGGCAACATCATGATCTATTAAAAAAAGGAAAAATATTGTTTATCCTCCAGCTGACATAATGACATGCCACATGGACAAAGACTTGATGGTTGAATTTGATTTTCAGTTTTAATCTAATGGCAATAGTATACTGCAAATTATCTGTATTGGTACTTCTTTGATTACATTTTGGGGTATTTCAATATTTCTCCAACACGATGTTTAATAAATACATATGAATGCATTGTCAAAGTGCAGGCCTTGCGACCAGCCTAGTAGTTAACATTCTTAATTTCAATGTGATGATATTAACATTAATACAGCTATGAAATTAAGGCAACATTTCAGAAAGATCAACACGAATCTGAGTGGGAACCAAGACTAAGAGTAAATGGCTCTGCATCTCCGCTAAGAATGTAGTAAAATGGCAACAACATAGCAAATCACACATTATATATCCCAAAATACTTACCATAGCTTGCAATCTGGAAAACCTCTTTTAGAGTCAATATTTCTGTAAAAGAAAGAATCAGCAAAACAGAAAAACTCATGAAAAATAGTATTTTAAAGAAAGATCCAAAACTATGTTTTAATAGAATAGTCTACTTTCATCACTTAAAAGTTGCAGAGGCTTAACTAGTACTTTTAATCAGAAAACTATCATTTGAGTACATATAAAAATAAAAGATTTAAATTAATATAATCTATTTATTGCAGGGCCTGACAGCCAAGATTATAGCTACTATATAAAAATAGAAATCTGCACAAGGCCAGTTAATTGGGAAGGACATCCATAGTTTGCAGGAAAGGACCTGATGCAGATTACTGAGCTTGAACAATTGCAAAAGCTAGCAAAAATTATGCATTTTGTGTCATTTTGACAACACGCCAACCCTTGCATTTGCAACTGTTGGATGGATTTTCAGAAACGTGAGATCGGTGAAGGGTTCAGTTAAGAATACACAGATCAATGGTAACTCACGTTAGGCACAATGCATACAAATACAGATAATTAGGCCTTGCACAAACTGTATATCAATTTAAAAACCATGTACATAAACCACTACAAATACACTAATAACTTATGTACATTCACCTTGGGGAGGTCTGGCTGCAGCAACACTTTATGTTTTATAGTTAGAGAGTTGAGAGGAAAATAACCATTAGCAGTAAAGATGTACACCATATTAGTAAGTGAGCTATAAAAGCCAAGAATTTTGAGTTACTTTGTTTAGTAGAACTGGTGAGAACCAACGTGGCCCAAACTTTCGACCACAATAGGCTGCTGGTTTAAAAGCAAGGTGAACTTGAGAGGATGCATGTGTATATGTTGAGTGATGTTCTAAGACTTTGGGTCAGAAATTATCACTTCACACGACTTCTGGAAGTTAGAGGGGTTTTATTGTATGCAGGATGGGCACAATTACAGCATTGCAACCATTCTGTTTCCCATAGTCTTGAACCCGTTGTACCTTCTTTTTGTTTTTCTGCTTCCAAGCTCTTCTAATAGGCTTCACTTTGTCGGTTTCCTCTCCCTCATTTTGCAGAAATGATAGGAAACGTATCTCATCTCCTGTTTAGTTTACCTGCCCTACTGTTACAAACTTGATGGTCGTGCAGAGTATGGGCAACCCCTCTGTCCCCAAGTATCACACTGACAACACCAGAAATACTGTCTGTGTGATCTTTGAGGCCACAGGTGGAAGTCCGCAAGCCTGGGCGTGGGAACAGCCGGAAGAACCCCTTGAGCGCTGCAAGGCAAGGTGCAATGTGGTTAGGATACAGGGCAAGGCAATGTATACTGCATGCAAATACCAGAGCACGATGTACCTGTGAGGATTTGAGGGTGGTTCCGGAAAGGCCGACAGAGACGTTGATCTTCAGACAGTTGTTGGGCCAGACAGAGGGCAAGGGTAGGTGAACACCTAGTGCAGGACCGTAATCCTAAAGTGGTACGTGATCCGTAGAGAAAATCAAGCAGTCCGTGGTCAAAAAACAGGCGATCCAGGTCGAGGCAGATGAAGGGTTAAGAGACAAATACAGTCCGTAGAGCAAAGCGTAGTTCGGCAACATGTAAATCAAAGTTCCAATTCCAGTGAAGGGTTAAGCACAGAGCAGTCCGTTGGGCAAAGCGTACTAGTCAGCAGGCAATCCAAAGTTCCAAAACAGATGAGGGCTAAGCTTAACAGTCCGTGAGGCAAACCGTGGTCAGGCGATGGACACAGATCCTTAGAACGAAGAAAGAGTCACGTGATCCAGACGAAAACAGCTGTGAAGCAACGTCTTCAGTTTCCGGTCTTCCTTTATCCCTTGGGAGAAAGCACGTGACCGTAGTCACGTGAGGTGTGGAAACGAAACGCTGCGGCGTTGCTATGGGACCACGAGTCACGTGATCCGTGACGCGCCGGTTTCCGTGGACGCCGTATGTCTCGGCGATGAAGGAGTCTCCACTTCGTTTGCCAGCGATGTGAAGGGCGATAAACGCCAGTCCTGCCAATCATGCCATGCCGTGCCCTGCTGTACAGGAAGCGAGGAGGCAAAACGGTACATTTGTCAAGGTGTGTGTGTCGGGTGGCAACAGGGGTGGAGGCCACAGACGGGGTAGGGCGTGTCTTTGTATTTATAGGTGCAGCAGGCAGCGTGGGGGGCGGCGTGACACCTACCCCCTGGTCTCATGGAACAATTTGGGTTTGGGGGAAAAATGTTCAGACATTTCTCATAAACATTGATACGCATTGGTTGCCATTCTCAAGAGATGTAGACTATGGGTCCATCACGCAAGATATTCTACCTTAAAATATAAACCATACTTAGCTAGCATGTAACAGATTTTGGGGGAATGGTCTGGAGATCCTCTTTAAGTATGCATTAAAAATAAATGAAATACAAATGTTGCTTTTAGGGGTCTACTGCATCCAGGATTCATTTTCCAGAGAGAAAATGTAAATAATGTTCTTGGGCATCAAGAGTCTGAAGTAGTGCTCCATAAAAATACATATTTTGGATATAGTGATTTCAATTTTTTCCCCCAATGGAAAGCATATCTGTGAACGGAGGATAGCACAGGGGCAACACGCTTGTCTTGGAGACAAGACCACACAGAGCAACAGAGGTTCAAATCCGGGAACCGCGCTTAGAAACCAAACTCTGGCATGGTATTAGATGCATTATAAAAAAATAATTAAATAAAAATTAACTTAAGTAAATACATTTTATATGTAAACAACTATTCATAGTTAACTATGGGAATATGAAGACTAAAAGTTCCCTCCCAAAATATTACACACAAAACCCATTCATGGATGCAAACAGCACTATTCAGAGACTTGCGTCAAGGGATATTAGGTTGCTTGTTTGTTCACATGCTCTATTCAGCCAACAGCAAAACCCAAATAACTGCAAATGTTCCAAAACCCTTCAGTTTAAATACGAAGCACCAGAGGGATTCATCAGAAAAATACACCTTTAGAAAATAAGGCAAAATTATGTTTATTTTAGAGATTGGGAGAATAAATGGAAAACAAGCCGGATCAAATCCAATAGATTTTTGAAGTCATGCCAAGTGCAACCTCTAAAGCTCTAATAATACCATTGTATGTTTGTCATAGACCCTATATGGTACGGCACAGTATAAACCCTATATCGCAACGATGAAAAGACGGAGATTCTCATCGTGGGTTCACCTGCCAAAATCAAATCTCTCCACTCTGACTACTCTACCATAACCATTGACGGTACACCCCTCCCCATCCTCAAGCAGGTCAAAACGCTAGGCATCCACTTAGATACAAATCTAACAATGACCAAACATGTTAAGTGCCCATCTTCAACCACATCCTATACCTCCAAACTCATCGCTTTAAATTGCCAATTTCCGGCCTCGCAAAACTGTATCACGCTCGCCCGTGCACCCATTCTGTCCAAGCTAGAATACTGTAACGTACTACTGTTAGGCTTTTCGAACACAAACCTGGTCAAACTTCAACTCTTGCAAAATAAAGCACTGCAAGCAGCCCTTGGTATAAAATAATCTGACCACATCTCGAAGACTAGGAGGGAAGCTCACTGGCTCCCCGTTAAAGCCAATTATGTTTAAAACTCTCCGTCTTACCCACAAATGCATCACCAAGACAGCTCCCGTCTACCTCAACAACGCCATTCTCCATAACAAAGCCAGAAGAACACTGAGATCCAACAATAGCACCCAACTCTTTGCCCCATGTTTCAAATGTTCAATGGCGGGGGCACCAGTTTTCCAGTAATGGCCCCCAAAATATGGAACGCCCTCCCCCCTAACACCTGAAATGAACCATTCCACCAGAGGTTCAAGAAGACATTACAAACTGGGCTCTAACAAATTCTTAACCTCTAGTAGGCAGTGCCGCCACTCAAGTGATACTTCCCTGGACTACTCACGATTGTTCGCCACATACTTCCCTGACATACCTGTCCTGCAATTCTAACTGTTATTTACAATGTGAAAACCAGTACTAAATGCTACCTTGATTCCCCACAGTAACCAGAGAATCAAATGCGTAACTCATGTTCAGCTTTGTATATGCAACCTCTTCGTATTGTATGTATCGTAACTATTTTCTTACTGTAACCAGAGATTTAAGCAGTCTGTAACCTACGCCGTGATACCCCAGGGTTTGGGCGTATAGCAATTGTAATAAATAAATAAAATAAATATGTCACATGCAGCCGCAAACACTCCCATAATGTGGTATCTAAAATGTCCAAACAGATAATGAGACCGTCACATTGCAGGATCAAGAAGCAAGAAGCAAGCTGGGCGATATAACCCTGAGATATAACCCTGAGAAGCCAAAAGGCATGCTGTGTGCCCAAGACCGAGATTTGAACAAAGAAGCGCTCTATCCATGTGACTGTTTTATCTTAGAGACTCCCGACAAGGACACATGATATTTTGGATAGGCCCTTGCAAGATCATAAGTAAACCCCACCCTGACATTTGTGTTGCAATCCCACTTCAGTTTTAGGCAAATCCCATAGGCCATTTAGTAGGCATCTTAACTTCTTTCTGCATGTATATCGGACTCAAAAGCAGAACAAGGCCCATATTCCAGAGATTGGCCAATAGGTTAAGGAACCAACGAAAATGTAGTATGCCTACTCATTGGTACTAAGACAATTAGTGTGTCTCAACCCAACACAGTTTACTTTAAACCATTTTTACAGTGCAAAGCCCTATTGTGTTGTGGAAAGATGCTTATTCCCATTCTGTTCGGTGAAAATAAAGATGTTAAACCTCAGTTTTGTCTTGAGGGTTCCTTTGATCATTTGTCACAATAAATACATACACATGTAACTGTTGGGAGGGAATTTCAGAACCAGCCCTGTGGGAGGGTTCTGAAAGGCCAACTTGGTCTGTTGGCACTTGGGCTAGACAAAATCATACAGGTAACTTAGACAGAGCAGTAAGGTAGACCTCAAGAGCTATGGGGGTAGTGTGTAAGTGTTAAGGAGGATTTTAGGAGGCCAACCTATTATGGTGAACAGGAAAACACTGAGAACAGCCAAACCCAATCAAGGTAAGGTAGCAGAGCAGCCCAGCTTAGACTCAGGTGGGGAGTGAAAGTGGTCTGCGTCTACAATGAACCCACAAAGAACACCACCAATAATTACAGTTTGACAGGTAAGTGCAAACATATACAATTATTTATTAGGCTTTTAAAATACACACTAAACAAGTAAAACCTGTAGACAAATATTGTCACACTTAGTGTAAAACAGAGATATACACTCACCTTTAGGAGAAGAAAGGAAGCATATCATTCAGTAACCAGTGAAACACAGGTAAGTACTCAGATACATGAAATTCACTAAAGAACCATTTAGAAGAAACACAGAACAGTTTCCCTAACACTTAATGAGTCCAACCCCAAGATGGTTTGGGGCCTTGTGCCCTAAAGTCATTAGTTCGAAAGTTATACTTCACAGGTAGGTTTACTAACAGATTGGAAGATCCCAGTGGTTCGGATACAAAAGTTAAAAAGGTAAGTGAAGTTCAAGTAAGTAAACTCACTCTATCCCAGACATTAGGGTAGGCTTAGGAAGGGATCCTTGACCAGGTCCTCAACCGACCAAAAGAGTGTTTAAAAGACAAGACTTTGCTCCATGTAGGCCTATGGAGAACACAGAGGTAAGGATCAGGTATGTTAACTTATCCCCAGATTCTGATTTCTCTATAGACCACTGGCGAGGGCCTGGAATCCATTGGGGACACAGTCTTCTGTGCTTGGTCTGGTCAAGGAATGCCCAAGCGTTGTGGATGCAGAGGTCACTTTTGGACACAGGATTTAGTCGGTCACTTAGAAATCAGTTCCAGACACCTTCCAGCTGAACACCCAAACAAAGAAAAGATGAGTACTTTTGCAGAGCAGGTGACCTCAGAACACCTCAACGATGCAAAGAAGATTGACTGCAAAGGGAGTCACCACGATCAGGCGGCGACAGGCAATCATTCAGGGACAAACAAAGAAAGTCCAGCACGGCTTCTGTTGAAGCAGGGTGGCTGGCAATGCATGGGCAGGCATCTTCTTGTACAAGTTGAAGATCCTCCAAGTTCCAAGCATACACTCAGAACAGCAACGGCTGCAGCAAGGTAGCCCAGGAGAGAGATGGTCAGTCCACCCGTTGGTCCAGTGACACTGACCACAGATCCTCGAGCAGGCGGTGGAGACCAATTGTTCCCACTGGTACAAGGTTCGAAGCACAGATGAGGGTCATTGAGATCAGGCAGAGGAGCAGGGCTTCACTGAAGGTGTTGCTGGTCAACTGTAAGGGCAGTCCTCTGGTTGTGAAATGGCTGCTCTTCTTCGTCCAGGACCTGGCTCCAATGATGATGATGATGATGATGATTTCAAGAATGGCAGCAGGAGTCCTCCTTTTATCCAAGATCTGGGCTGGGGACTCGCTCAAATCCATCAATGATAAGGACCTAAACCATTCAAAGTGGTAGTGGTTATACAGTCATGAGTAGGCTCTTGTCAAATAGCCACAACAGAAAACATTCTAGGGATAAAAAGATCCTCATACAAAACAAATGAACAGCACTTTACTTTAGGGTGTTCTGCACTATTGTAACACTACAATACATTCAATAAGAGACACAGTAAGTATCTCAGTACTGATGGTCTCATTGACAGAGCATTTTCCCCATTCAAATTAACAGAAAAACAAGGGAAGTAAAGGAGAAAGCTTTACTTGCCTCCAAAAAGAGTCAGGACAGGAGTCAAAACAATGCAAACAGAAAAGGTGTTCCACAGACATCTATGGGAGGAAAGCAGCAAAAAGAAATAAAATGTCCTAACAGTAAGTACAGCTGGCAACAGCAGAAGCAGCACACACAATTAGAGAAATATACTTTTTTTTACTGACCCAATAAAACAATATGGAACTACACAACATTTTACCCTCCAACAATATTAAGAGCAATTCAACAATGCAATGCACAACTGTTAACACACTCTGCCTTGTAGTTACAGCGCACGTACCTCACTAATACAATCCTTCTCTAGCAGGTAAATAACTGTTCAATGTTCATGTTCAGGTGAGTACTTGGTTGAGGGGGTAGGTGGGTAGGAGTCCAAATCTGCTTGCACAACTGTTGCCAAAGCCAAAGTTTGAGTGATTGAAATGTCTTTTAAAAAGCATCTCTTGTAAAGTAAGCAAATGTAGTTGGTACACATCCTATTGTGTTGCTCAAAAGATTATATGGAGGGACCATTACCTGGAAATCCACTGATAAATGAGAAAACATGAGACATGAAGGCAGTTGGTGAGGTCACGTTGCCCTAGCCCCGCTCACCTGTCAATCACTTTCAACTGCTGGTGCCTTCCTGTTTTGCAGCCCTTTTTCCCTACTTAAGCAGCCCTCCAGCCTTGTTTCCTTCGCAGTTGGTGAGCCGGTGGAAGTCGATCTAGGTCAAGTGGCCCATCTTTCTAGACATGCTCCTTCCTTTCATCTCTTAACTTTTAGATCAAGGGCGTCTCTCACCCGTGCGTCAAAAGAAAAGGGCAATTCCTGTTTGGACCGGGAGGACCCAGGGCCCGGACCCCTGCTTAGACACCAGGTAAGCACACACGGAAATAGGTTTTCTTCCTCTGTCCCCACAGGTCATCCCCACCATCACCAGGCAATGCCAATGCCATTGCCCATCCTCTAAGGCATGTACTCTGCAATGCAGAAACATCGCCCACATCTGCCCCAAAACCCATCAGCACCCCTTCACCGACAACACAGAGGTTGATGCTCGTCAACGTCCACTCAGCAATCACCCACGCAGCAGACTTTGCTGACCTCATCAATACACACAACCTTGACGCCATCTTTATCCCTCAGATCTAGCTAACACCCATCCACATCCTAGACGTCCTTGTCCCCGACCGCTATAGCATCCAACACAGACCAGCCGAACAAGACAGGTGGAGGCATCGCAGTCATCCACAAGACCTTGTGGCCCAGCACCAGACCCAGCACCAGACTTAAGAGCCCTCCAGCCTCTTTTCCTTTGCAGTTGGTTAGCAGGTGCAAGTGGATCTAGGTCACCTGGCCTAAGCCCTGCCCACCTGGTGCCTTCCTGCCTGCCGGTTTTTCACCACTTAGCAAGCCCCGCCCACCTGGTGCTTCCTGCTTCCTGCTTTTTCACCACTTAGCAAGCCACGCCCACCTGGTGCCTTCCTGCTTGCCGCTCTGTTTCCCTACTTAAGGAGCCCTCCAGCTTCTTTTCCTTTGCAGATGGGGAGCAGGTGCAAGTGGATCTAGGTCACCTGGCCTAAGCCCCGCCCACCTGGTGCCTTCCTGCCTGCTGCTCTTTTCACCACTTAGCAAGCCCCGCCCACCTGGTGCCTTCCTTCACCATCACCGTCTTGTGGCCAATGCTGGATTTGACTTTTATGGACTTCATTCACACTCACGGTGCATCACTCTTTCTCAACTCTAATGCTGGACTTCCTTTGCATCTTGTACTCATGGTGGCCCTGAATAATGCTATTCCCATCTTCATCTTGTACCCTGGCTTGCAACATTATGTGTTACTACTGACTTCTGCTATTGTTTTCGCTCTACACTCTTACTTCTCCACTTTTTTTGACTGCTTAGTCTCTGTTCTCTCCTCATTTCCCTTCTCCATTTTCCTATCTCCTCCCCTTACTTTCTTCTATGCACTTACTCTATCAGAATTGTCCCTGGACCTAATATGATAGCAACCTCGTCTGTTTCCTCCACCCTCCCATTACTGTTTTTTTTTTTCCTCCACACCAACCCTCGAGCACTATCTGAAATGTCGTCAGACCTAGTATGATAGTCGCTTGTTTTGTTCCTCCCCTCCCTTTCTGCACCCCTCCCTCACCTTTTGTTTTTCTCCGGCTCTACCAGAAATGTCATCAGGCCTAGTACGGTAGTCGCCTGTCTGTTTCCATTTCCTTCCCACTCTCCCCCACCCTTCGTTATCTATGTCTTAGCTCTTGCACTATCTGAAATATTGTCAGGCTGAGTATGATAGTTAATTTCACATCCTTACTGTTCATGGCCTGTAAGAATGTGGTTGTATTGTCCCTTGTTCCCTCCCTTGCCTTGAAGCGCTTTGAAACACATTGTGTATAGGCGCTATATAAATAAACAATCATATCATAACATAGCAAAGCAAAACCGCCAGCACCCTGGTACATGCTCAGCAAAAGAGTCATTAGGAAACAAGAGAAAACCTGGCGCCGCCCTATGACCGCATCCGATCTGGCACTCCTAAAGGAACTCTAAGCAACTCACCGACAACTAATCAACACAGCCAATGCCTCCTACTATCGGAACACCTTAGCAGAAGCAGACAACAAAAGCAGAGCCCTCTTCAAAGCAGTCAAGCACTGCGTCAAGCCTCTACCATGCCACATTCCATTGAAAAATCCACCACCATCAACACCTTCATTGGCAAAATCAGCAAGATTTGCCAGCACATAGACACCAGCGCTGCATCCACAGACCCACCTCACATCCCTCTGCGCAAAATCTCCACATCTTGGACAACATTCAAGTGTCTCTCTCGCTCTCTGGGGGAGAAGGAGAGAAGACCTGGTAGAAACCCTGGCCACCCTTAAAGTCACATTATATACAGATTACATCCTTAAGACCATCCCGCAGAAGCCCTTCTTCCCTACTCAGATCATCACCAGCTCCCTAACTCAAGACACCTTCCCATCGACTCCAAAAACAGGACAAATCCTCCATCTACTAAAGAAAGCCACTCTGGATCCCGACAACCTGGCTAACTATCAAACCATCTTCCCATCCTAGGTAAGATCGAGACAGCGGGAGCCGCACAACTGCAGCAACACATCCACACCAACAATCTCCTCCGAACCCACCAATAGGGGGTCTGACCCAGATGCAGCACAGAGACAGCAACCATAATGGTGGACGTCACCCTCAACTTTCCAGACAACGGCCACGCCTGCTTCCTGGTTCTACTCTGCTTCTCGCCCGCTTTCGACACAGTAGACCACCAGGCACTTACGGACACACTACATCAGCGCACGGGAATCAGCAACCTTGTTCTACGCTGGTTCAAGTCCCACCTCGCCAAAAGTTTGTTCAGATGGACTCCTCTAGATCGCCAATGCTACTCGTCACCTGTGGAGTCTCACAGGTATCCATCCTCTCCCGAGTGATCTTCAATCTATACATGAAGCTGCTGAACATCCACATCCACCAATACGCCAACGACACACAGCTATACCTCAAGATAGACTCCATCAAGGACATCCATAGGCTCAAAAGCTGCCTCTCACTGATCCAGTCTTTGATGCCCAGTGCTTACTTGAAGCTAAAGCCCTCCAAGAACAAATTCC
This sequence comes from Ambystoma mexicanum, assembly GCF_040938575.1. Classification (NCBI taxonomy): domain Eukaryota; kingdom Metazoa; phylum Chordata; class Amphibia; order Caudata; family Ambystomatidae; genus Ambystoma; species Ambystoma mexicanum. Next base: position 340,277,434 of record NC_090923.1, on the reverse strand, counting down.
TACTCCTCACCAACACCACGAAACACCCAGACCTGGCTATCAACCATGAACGCTGAGGGCTTCACACCAAGCTCACCTCCTGCGCCAAGTATCTCGGGTTTCACATCGACAAACACCTCTCTTTCAAGACACACACAGCTAGGAAACTCAGACACCTTGGTATCAGCTCTCCCTCCTGTGGCAAGTCAAGCCCTTCCTCCCTCCGGACAGCTTTAGATCCACCGTTCAAGCACTGGTCCTATCCCACCTGGACAGGGGTTATGCACTCCTCGAAGGCCTCCCGTCATCCTCCCTTGTGCCTCTGAGCAGTGTCCTACACGTGGCTGCACGCCTCAAGGGTCTATGCAGATACAACCACATCACCCTGGCCCGCATCAACCTTCACTGGCTCCTACTGCACGCTCGAATCACCTTAAAGTATTGCTGCATCATATATAAGGCAGTCATCCTCAAATCACCCAGCTACCTCGCAGGGAAACTCGGCATCTCTGGTGGACAGCACACCACCAGAAGCCAGGGCACGTGCAGACTTGAAATCAGCTGCTATCTCTATATACCTGCCTCTATGTATTCCGCCCTGAGATACTGTGCTATTGGTTCCATGAGGGGAAGGATACCTGCCTTGTAAGAGTACATGAAAGTGTTGAGCAAGTGTGGGGCAAGCACCTGGGCGTATGTCTTATAAAATTCACTAGGCAAGCCATCCGATCCAAGAGTTTGTTTTTCCTGTCGGCAATGCTGTAATCGTGTTATGAAGGGGTGAGCAGCTCCTTGCGGCTGGCTCTCGCTTCCTGACTTAGCCGTGGGAGTACTCTCTCTATGACACTTTCCTCTAGACAAGTCCTTGGTGTTGGGGGTCCCTCCTGGTAGAGATTTATATAGAATTTCTGAAAGGTCTCATTAACCCCGATGTGGGTGTGAGATAAGTCCCCATGACTCTTGCGTATCGTGTGGATAGGGCCCTGTTTCTCCTCCTCCTTATATAGCCATGCTAACAAACAGCCAGGTTTATCCCCCCCTCTCTGCGTTACCTCTCAATGTATTTAGCATAACTATGTCTTCCCAGCCTCTCCCAGCACTCCATGCATGTCTGTTTAAGCTCTATAACCTCTCCGTTCTTGCCTGGTAGCTTCACCTGGGACTGTTCCACTATCCTCAGTCATTCCTCTGCAGAGGAATATTCTTTGGTAATGGGTGCTTGGACGCCGCATGTCCCAGCAATGGCTGCTCCCCTGATTACCACCTACAACGCTTGCTACAGGGTTCCTGCACTAGATATACTCCCTACGTTATGTGCAACATAGTCTATGATGCTATCTTTTAAGCTGGCTTTGAATGGGAGGTCTTCCAGGGATTCACTTTTAAGTCTCAACGTAGGTATTGGGGCACTTGGGGATACATATTGCCACTGTAGGTGATTGGGGCGTGATCAGACAGGACCTTCCCTTTGTACTGCGCCATGGTGATGAGGTGTGCTAATTCTCGTCCCACAAAAAGTTATCTATTTGTGTATGCACTGTGTGCGGTTCTGAGTAGTGCAAGTAGAGTCTGGTATCCGGGTGGAGTACTCTCCAAGCGTCCAAAGCAAATGAGTCTAGGAGCATCTGTAATGCCCTGGCCGGAGGGGCCAGTTTGGTGGGTGTACTTGGCGTCCGATCTATCTAAGGATGGGTTTGGCTTGCAATTAAATATCGCCTCACCATATGGTATTACCATCTCTGTAAGGGCCCAGCCAGTGGTATAGTGACCTGACTGAAGAATGTGGCTGCACTCTGATTGGGGGCATACGTGTTGACTAGACAGATATCCACATGTTCGAGGAGGCCCTGGACTAACACCATCCTGCCTTCATTATCAGTTTTAACATGGGTGACCTCAAAGGGCACTGTGGGCGCTATCCAAATTAGGACCCCTCGGGCATAAGCGGGATATAGAGAAACCGCCCCCTCAATTTACTTGCTAGCAGTTTTCGTTTTTCAGCCGTAAGGTGAGTTTCCTGCAACAATGCAATATCAATTTCACACCTCCTTAGGTATGAATAAACTCAATTTCTCTTCACATAGGCGTTCAGCCCTCTTACATTCCAGGTAAGTACATTTACAGTTCCAGCCATAAGCTCATATCTCCCTTCAACTGGCCACCTATGTCTAAATCTAGCATGGCACCAGGTTCTTCTTGCACCTTGTGTGGTGATCCAATCAAAACTGCAGCGTTACTCTTCTTCCTCAATGTGCATGCAGGCAAGTCCCGTCCCAATTAACTTGCCCAACAAAAAACAACAACAGCCCAGCATCCTTATCCTTGCGTAGGCAAATCTGCTTCTCCCATACCCCCTCCCCAGCAGGCATACCGGGAGCTGGTGCACAGCAGGTGGGCACAAAAACAAGTGCTTCTAAAAGGTGGAACTCGGAGGTCGTGGCGGCTGCAGCCTTGGGTCTGGACTTCCTTGTGTGACGTGAGGCATCGACTGTTAGTATCCCGCCCTTTAGCTAAGACTTAGATCCTCATATCTGCTCCAAGAAGGAAATGTCCTCTTCGCTGGGACCGTTATGTCTCCTGGTGCCCATTGGACGTCCAAAGTCACCTCGTCAACATGGAGTTGCGAAACCAGCAAGCAAATCCTAGACCACATCTGGACAGCATTTATTACTTGCTTCATTTGCCTTCGATAGGGACAACAGCTCCATCCTCGCAGGGGCTTATCTTTTCCTTATCCATCCATTTCTGCGGCTCTTCCGGGTTGGTCAAAAAACAAGGCCCCGTTCTTATATATGACTTTCAGGCATGCAGGATATATCGGCATATATTTCAATCCGGCCGATCAGAGCCTGGCTTTAGCCGCCAAAAATTGTTAACGGTTCTTCTGCACCATGAAGGCATAGTCAGGGTAGACAGCTAGGTCGGTCGACGCTCTCTTCACCGTCCCTCCCTGTCTGGAGTAGGCTAATATTTTTTCCCTGTCTTTATAGTTTGGGACCTTTGCAATTATCAGTCTCAAAGGCGGCCCAGGCAGGGGGAGTCTAGTCAGCGCCCGATGCGTCCTCAACTGTGAAGCCCTGCATGAGGTTCCCGGACCCAATTTCCTAAAGTAGCATGTTCTCTATGTAGGTGGGTCTGAGCCCTCCTCTTTTTCCGGCAGGCCTACTATGCCCCTCAACCCCCAATAGGCAATGTAAAGAGATCGGAGGCGAGAGCAGGTATTCAGGAATGGCAGAATTCAAACAAAATAACAATCCCACTTTCCCCCAGCAAACAAGAGAAAACGGAATTGACGGTCAAGCTGTCAGAATGGCTTTTAAAGTTATCCTTAGAATGGACTGGGCAAAAACACTAAATATGGTCAAATTTCTGAAATTGCTACAAATTCTTATGCAAGCCACTTTGGATATTTGCACACAAACACAAGTAATGATTTACTACCAAGAAACACTTTGAAATCTTAAAATTCAAGTCTGGAGCAATCAAAAGCTGTTTTACACGTGTCAGAATTTACCAAAAACAAAATTCGCGGTAAATTTTTCACTGCGCGATAATCGTGATAACGGGAAAACTATATGGATTCTGGATGCGGTTTTAGATGCGATTTAAAGCTGTGGATGTTAGCTACAAGCAGAAGTTTAGTTTAGTTTTGAGCACAAAAACTGAGGAAGTTATGGATGTTTTAGTGGAGGTCGCTTTTTGGAGATAGGCGCAAGAATGGAAAACGGGAATGCGCTTTTAAAATGACAAATGGGATTTCTAACACTAGAGGATGACTATGAACAAAACAAATCCCCACAAGAACACAGCCACTTGATCAGAATGACTGCCTGCCCGGGACTCGCCTTCTTCAGATGATAAAAGATCAGCGCAAAGATAGTTTTAGCAATACTAGTACAGGAGGAAGATATGAGGGATAGGATAGAGTTTAGACAATTCAAAAATACTCCTAACAATACGAGTTCTGAATACAAGATAGGATGGGTTTAAGATAGGGATTACTTAGACAAGGTACATATGCTAGTGACACAGTTCTATCTATAGATCCTCACTAGATACGTTTTTAAATGGAACCGTCAGGATTCTGGTCCGTCAAAATTCTAGTCAGGGAATTGGATCTGGTTCTAAGGTAGACAGCTTGGCACATCGGATTGGATCTGCAATCAGCAAAGCGCTCTGGTCACAGCACGGCACAGGACTGGACTGGATCTGCCCTTCTTGGTTCTGATGATAATTTCAGCAGGCAAGCAGTACAGCGCAGCCCGTCTGCATTTTGATGCTTCCCCTTGGGTTTATGGGGTTCTGGTTCTGGAATTTGAGGCCTAGCTGAAAATGGTTCAGCTATGCAATGGGTTTCTGCTTTGCCAAGTTTCTGGAGTCTGAGCAAGGAAGATGGAGAGTTCTGCAACAGAGTGCTCCGCCAGCGTCGGGATAGTGGGTGAATCGGTCTGTCCCTTTGAGCGGTGAGCTGTCTCCATTTATGCTATGATAAAGGGGTGTGTGGGCTGGTTTATCCTAAGCTCGCCCCTTTGACAGCCGATTGGGTCAGAGTCTCCTCTCTGCCTTGATAGGAGAGAAACAGGGTGTCACATTTATGGTGTGATTTTATGAGGCTGAGGATCCACCCCTAGCCCCTTGAACAAAAAATCTACTTTTGGCACTATACATATGTACACCTGTGTCACCTCTAAGAATCACATATCCAGATTACATATTTTATATAGCAGCTATCCCTCCAAACCCCGTAGCCGTGGGATCTTTGCTCTGCTTTTCACAGAATTTTGCCCTTTTCATCGGGAACCCAATGTCCAATTTATGAGCAAATTTCTACAAGTGTGCGCGTTTACCATGGGCATAAGTGTATAAAGTTTCATACTTCTAGCAGCAATACATTGTGTAAAATCAGATTTTCTGCCGTTTCTTTCCAGAACATGTCACCTGATTTTACCGCCTCTTGAAACGTGCAGCCAAAATTTACATTAACAATGCTGTTATTTCTATATTTTGCACAATTTTACATCGTAATTTATTTGTCCTTGTTAATATTTCAAAAAAAGGTAGCCGGCGCTGCTCTCCAGAAAGAACATGGCATGATAACTTGCTCTGAGATGAGAGTTTGCAGCACACGCTTTTTGCTCACTGTACCTTTCACAGATGGGAAATTTGCACATCAGTCTTTGTTCCGTCCACATGGGCAGTCCAGCACCGAAATGCTATGGCAATTCCTCTCTGAACAAGAGTACCAACAGCAACCCCATACACGCGTTTCAGCCTTGTTGGGCCTCATCAGTGAGGTGAAGCTGCGCCTCTCTGAGCAAAGTGAGCAGGGAGTCCACGTCTGGTTGCCCCCAGGTAACTTAGGGTGACCAACCCCAAGTTCCTTGCAAATATTTAAAAAAAAGGCAGCCAGCGCTCCTCTCCAGATGAGGCCCAACAAGGCTGAAACATGTGTATGGGTTGCTTTTGGTACTCTTGTTCAGAGAGGAATTGCCATAGCATTTTGGTGCTGGACTGCCCATGTGGGCGGGAAAAAGACTGATATGCAAATGGATATTTCCCATTTGTGAAAGGTACAGTGAGCAAAAAGTGTGTGCTGCAAACTCATCTCAGAACAGGTTATCATGCCATGTTCTTTCTGGAGAGGAGCGCCTGCTACCTCTTTTGAGCTCTTTGTCCTTGTTAAGCAACAAATGGTTGTTTAGCTCCACCCCTTTGGTCTCTCCCTGGGAGCCCAGGAGCCATCCGCCTTTGTTTTCTCCTGGCAGAGGCCGTTTGCGACTGTCTTCGCACTTCGTATTTCCTGAGCAGCAGTTGTTCATTGTTCATCATGCCTCTGCAGCCCAGGTTCTTTCCAACCCCTATAATTATCACTTAGGTGTGATTTCCTACTGGAGAGGAAGAAGGCCTCTGTGAGGGAACTGGTTATTCCAGTTTGGTTGCTTTAGCCAGGCTTAAATTTAAATGTTAATTCGGTTGCATTTTTCCTTAGCTTAAAACAAACTTGTGATTTCCAATAGCAGCTACAATTCTCATTCTAGGTTTTAAACCATGGGATTAAACAATTACCACATAGGTTACTATCAGTAACAGGCCTCTTAGATTGCAAACATTTGATTTCAGTTTATATACATGTTTAAAGCTTAATCAGGCAAGCTTCCTGACAGCTGTCATCCCTGCAGCCCTCTGCTGCACAGAGATTTTGACATCCACAGACAAACCACTTTTGCTGTGGAAATCTCTTTATGCTTTCAGTTTTTCAGGACCTTGCAAGTTTCACAATGCTTTCTTGAACCAAGTGGATTGTAGCACCCAGCAAGAATTTTGGATGTTTAAGGGTGTTTTGTACCGGTATTCTGCAGTTTCAGCCACAAAGAAACAGGGTTTAAAGCAAGATTTTGTGGTTTCAGTTAGCAAAGCACTGCTTTTTCCTTTTGTATTCCATTTTCACATGTTGTGGAGCCCAGTGACATATTTCAGGAGTGAGATCTCTGTTCCACCACTGACAACATGCGTGGCAGATTGGGCAGCTATCTTTTTGGGCGTTGCAAGGGTTTTACGACCATTTTGTGATTTCTGGCACCATCATAGCACAGTGATGCCGCATGGCAGAGCAAAAAGTGAGTTAAACATCCCACACAATCCAACGTCTATTTGCACTGCAGCAATCTGTGTCCCCAATGAAGTCTTTAAATCCGTTATGGCTTGCATCACTTGGTTGTGTAGGTCCATGGCTTTGCTCCCTTTTGCCTGCGTGGGGTCCATGTTTCTCCCAGGGGCCTGTTGCAAGGCCCTAGCATAGCTGTCCAGTGTCAGTTGGACTGCCTTCGTTTTGGCCAATTTGGGAAGCATCCAATCTGTTTCCTCGATATCTGGCCACAATTATTGTTCGCCCAGGGCGCTGCTTTGAGTTTCCTAGGTACAATGTGCAGTGATGAGTTGCAGCTGCCAGATTGCGCAACCTACCAGCAGGTGTACTTTATGCTAGGGCAGACACTCTTAGAAGGGGTGGGGGGGGTATTATCACCCGTTCTTCCGTGGTTTCCGGCACCCTTTATTGCTTGCCCTCTGATCCCCCCCCAAATTATGCAAAGTGCTGGGGCGCTTCCTCTGGGCCTTCTAGGTATGGCGTCTGGTTGTGTTCAGCCATTATTCCTGCCAGTTCCTCTCTCTCGAGCCCCAGGACCAAGGGGCACTTTCCCAAAGTCACTGAGCAGTCCGGTTCTGCTTTACACGCATCGCCACTTCCATGGCCATCTATCATGCTCCAGGTGCCTCTGGGGGGGGTGTCTAATGCATCTGAGCCTTACCAGCTCTTTAACGTGTAACAGGGACCAGTGGGTACAGTCTCCGGCTATCAACACCCGCCCGGGCTCACCAGTGTGTGCTCCCGCTTCACACTCTGTTCCAGAGTGCTGTCCTGCTAGTTAGGGGCCAAGCATTCCACATGCCTTCACACCACTGCAGTGCCCGGGTCCTGCTGGTTGCTTCCGTGCGCTCCAACGGGAGCCTACGGTCGATCTTACCATGTGGCTCCTCGCGTCTGGTTCATGCTATGCAGACGCGCTCCTCCTCCTCTGCATATCTGCTACAGCGGCGCACCCGGCGACACCGTCCCCCGCGTCTTTCTTGCTAGACTCCTCTGGGCCTCCTCTACCGTCTGAGGCTTGTTTGCACTGCAGCCAGCTTCTTCGGGACACGGCTGCCATCTTGTTTTCGGACAGCGAAGCGGTCCTTTTCCTCCATGCCCACTCTAAGCAAACGGCCAGGCTCCGCTCTCCCTCCTTCAGCTGGGCACTCCAAATGGATTCCCCTGCCGTCGCTCTTATTTTCGGGCGCTCTTGAGATGTTTAGTCTTGCTTCCCAGTCGGATGATGCAGGATCAGGTGGGAGGAGTTAATGGAGCGACTTACTCCATGGCTGCAAGCCATGCCTCAGCAGGTGATACTTGTTATTACTTTATTTCAGTGCAAAAAGCACCATAAAAGTACATAAAGCAAGTAAAAGCATCCAATAAAACATACAATAAGATTTGGTCATCAGCAGAATAAAATGTGCATAACATCCAACTAATCATAGGATGCAATAATCAATACAATCAATCAATTTGGTCATCAACAGGATAGAATATGCATAAAATCCAGCTAATTGTAAATAAAATAATCTGTGCAAGGGCCAGTAAAAAACAGTATGACATTCGCAATAAAACATTTGGACAAAACATCCCAAATACAAGTACATACCCACAATATTGGTCGAAACAAATTAAGCCATAACATTAGAGCAACAGGTCTTTGTCCTTCTCCTCCAATCTTGTAAGACAAAATTACCTAAGCAATGGGTTGCCAGCGAATCCTTCACGCAAAAAGATTGCTGCTCTAGCGCTCTCGATTCTGCTTTACTTAAACAGCGGTCTCAAATACTTTTTTCTTAGATCAGTATACATTGGACACTATAACAAAATGTGCCACACTTTCAGTTATGTTTAAACAGTGAGAGCAATCTGGTGAGTCACTCTCTTTCCACTTGTTTCTCAAACTCACAAGAGAGAGACTCCCCATTTGCAATTTTGTATACAGAGCCCTCATTTACTTAGGATACATAACATCCAAGTATTGTTCAAACCCATGTATTTCCTTTAAAAGCCAATAGCTAGTGAGACTGCTAGACTGCGCTATTTTGGATGCAGTTTCTCGCTCCCATCTTGCTGCATAAGCTAATTTTATGTTTATAGCTTGCTTGGATTGATTCTGGATTCAGCCAATAACTGGTCAACCCAATTGATGACAATTCCATCTTGACCGCTGCAAACCAGGCTAAGCTATGCCCACCCTATTGGTTCAATAAATCCTTTAAAGTGTCCCTATATTTGCCCAAGATGTGATTAGCCCACACGCAGCCCAAAGGTGGGCCTGCTTTGCTTTACAGATTAAACTAATGCTGTGCAGGTTAATTTCCATAAAAGTTGGAAGATTTGGCACGTTAGGGGGTAGCCCCAGAATATAATACATTTTTGTTCTGCAATCTGGAGTTTTCACAATTCTACTACATACAAAGCGGATTGCCTGGCTCGGCCCTTATACATTTACAGTTTCCAAGATATCACTCACCGCTCCATCCCTGTGCTATGCTGCAAATCTTGATATTGCACCATTATGTCTAATCCATGTTAAAGAGACACACTCTACTTGGTCCCCCCAGGAGAAACCTTTTGAACTCCAACACCTAGATAATCATAATACCTGACTTGCTCTACTGGGCCATCTCTCAAAATCAAGTTGAGTCTAAGTTTTCTTTGACATAGGTCTCCTGAATACTATCGCTTTTGTCTTTTGAGCGTTGATAGCTAAGCGATTATTTTGGCCATAAAAGTTTTCAAACATATTCAACTGTGCACATAGCCCGCCCCCCATGCACCCCGGGGCAAGGGAGAGCAAGACAGTGGAGTCAGAAAATATCAAGATTGGAACTTTATCATTCTCCAAAGAGGGGGCATCAGTTGGCCTAGAGGGCAATTTGCCAATGATGCCATTAATAAAAAGACAAAACAAACTAAGGGCTAGAACTGTCTGACACCTATTTCAATATTCACTTTTGGAGTTGTACTACCATGATCACAGCACCATTTCCTGTATAAAGAATATGAATAGCTTTCAAAATTAGGGTTGGGAGGCCCCAATCACCTAATACCCTCCGCAAGTTTATTCTATGAACACTATCAAATGCTGTCCTAAGGTCAAAGAAGGTTGCAAACACATTCATGTTCCTTAGGGTCACATACTTCTCTGTTATCATGTATAGTCTCAGGTACTGATGGATAGTACTAATGTTTTGCTGAAGCCCAGCCTGCCTATGGTCAATTGCCCCCACCGCCAACATCCAAGTGTCTAAGTGAACCAAGCCCACCCTTGCAAACATTTTGGCCCCCGCTTCCTGAAGGGCTATGGGTCTATAGTTAGAGGGTGACCCTCTATCCCCCTTTTTGAATATTGGTACAAGGACAGCTGGGGTCCAAGAGACTGGTACCTTGTTCTCCGACAGTTCTGCATTAAATACCTTAAAAAGGTATGGGACCCATACCTCCACCTCCTTACGGAATATGTCTGCAGTGACTAGGAGCCTTGCCGGACTTTTGCGACAAAAGGGCTCCCTTGACCTCTTCAAAAGTGTGGGTCAAATGGTCAGCATCCCTATGGGGGCTCATCAGCTGTTTATTCCATTCCCTTAAAAAGAGTGCCATTGTTTCACGATACAAAGTCTCAAAAAGTGCCATATCTTTTCTGGGATCACATCCTGGATATGATTATGGTCTTGATGGTTCGTTGGCCCCAGAGTTTCCGAAAACGCTTTGAATGGTGAGATTTAGATGCTGCAAGTAGCGCCTTCCGTAGGCTAGCTGAATATTCAGATTTCTTGGCCTTAATGAAAGCTCTGTAGCATTTTCTGGCCTCCAATAAAGCGACACATCCCTCTAACCGTATTGCCTTAGCTTGTTTAATTAGGACAGTTTTCACCTGACGGCATTCCCCATCGTACCATGCTGTTTTGCATCCTTGAAAATTGACATGCAAGCACAAAAAGCGTAAAAAAAAATATACAAAATAGAGACCAGGATAGGTCCCATTATCAAATAGCCGATCACATAATCCACACTTAAATAATCAAAAGGTCAAATTGTACTTATAATGGAATACAAGAACTGAGTTATCAGACATTGATCTGAATTACATGACTTGAGGGCAATATTAATTGTATTGAATTGACTCACATTAGATGTATATGAATTAGCATATAAGAGAAGCCCTAGCCAGGGCTCTCATTGTATCAAAGTTAGATTACTTTAATGTTCTACTGCTAGAAAAATTGCAATTGCTGCAAAATGAAGCCATTTGAGCAGCCCTTGGACTGAAAAAAATAAATAAATAAATTAAAAAAATAAAAATCAGACCACATCTCCACTACAGGGAGGGAAGCCCACTGGCTAACCATACAAGCCAGAATCATATACAAATCACTTTGTATCACTCACAAAGGTCTTGCTAAAAAGGCACCTACATACCTCAACAACTCTATCTAACTAAATAAAACAGCAAGAGCACTCAGATCAAATAAACATGCACACCTCTCTGTCCCACGCTACAAATGCTCTAGAGCTGGAGGAAGCAGTTTTCCAGTAATGGCACATAAAATGTGGAACACTACAATTACTCACCACAAATGAGCCCTGCCACCAATGCTTCAAGAAATCCCTAAAAACGTTCTTATTTAATAGATTCTAGGCCACTACACCTGTCCTATTATCTAACTGGCCATACTGTCAAGACATCGGCACCAGCTGTAAATATTATGTTCAACTGTATTTACTGCTTTCATGTGTAAATGTTACTGGTTATAATTGTATCCATTTTGCCTAAGATGTCTAACTACGCTGTGACACCCACGGGTTTGGGCGTATAATAAATGCAATAAATAAAATAAATAAGAGCACATGGTCGGTCGAGGGGCAACCATGAACCTTTTCTTTGTACTTCATACCCTAACGTCAGAAGAATAAGATTGACTGTTCTATTACCTATAAGAGCAAACATATAATAACATTTCAAAGTGGTGCCCAACTTAAACTATCTTAAAAATATATCTGCTGCCACTAACTTGTCTGGGCACATATACAAAAGAACCAAAAATCCCTAGTGTAAAAAGGGAGGGTGACACAAATGTATCCCATTGCACTGCATTCTAAGATGCTGTGTGCAATGTTAAAAAGTTACATAAATATAATAGATAAAAGGGAAACAGTTCCTCAGTATTGATAGTCTGAAGGACTAAACCGTTTCATTTACAAAACGAGCAAAAGGCAGGGGAAGTGAAGCTGAAGGCTTTACTCTCCCCCCACACCCCTTCTACTCCCACCTCAAAAAATTCAGAACAGGCTAAAAAACAAACCAAAAGGATTGGGGGATTATAGAAACTATGGAGGGAAAGTGGCCAAAAGAGAAATCTGTCCTAACACACCTCACTTGTTTTTCTGCATTTCAAGTCTTGCTGCCACAGTCCACAAATCTAATAAACAAAGAAAATGAAATTCATACAAGGAAATCACTGAAGGTACTTCCTTCATAGCAGTTTAAGTGTTCTTAAACCCATAAAACAGCAACTGGACCAACATTAATTATATCAATGTCCTGCACATTAACTAACTTAACAGAACACAATGTTGAAATACATTAGTCGAGAAGCCTTCTTCAGCGAGTTAGAACAGCCATATAACTCTTTGATTGCATCTAAGGAAGAAAACTGTAAAAATAGCTGACCACTGGCCATAACTGAAATAGGAAACCGTCTTAATAATCAGGATTATTAAATGGATGCCCAGGTGTGCATTAAATGTTTTGTTCAAAAGTCACCGAAACAAATGGGATCTTAAGGATTTAATAAATTGCACACCTATTAGTGACAGATATTTAAGGGAAATGCACCTCAAACCCCACATGGATGGTTTGCAACCATACTAGCAAACATGTACGCCCTTCCAGTGAAAGAACTCATTAGCCAGATCTGGTACTGGATAAGTAGATGAAAGCCAATCAGAAAAAAACATGGGTCTTTATGAAGCAAGCAGTGGTGTGATCCCACATCGGGAAACAACAGTGGCTTCCACGACCCCATAGACCTCACTCTATTTATATATGGCATAAAGTACTTACCGTAATATTATTTCTGATGCTTGTAACGGCTTAGATTCACATGCTGTGCAAAGTATTGCATTCTTGTTTTGGAAAAACGAACATCGACTGGACGTGCTTGTAATACTATCCCGGTGTGACGTGTATTGTACCCATGATCCTTTACACATCGCGGTCCCTCCGATTGTTTTGTTTCTGATAAGAGGGAGCATGAAGTGATGCACGAATACAGAAGCTAAAGAACGTGTAAGACAACCATATACCTTCAACTCCAAGAAGGGAGGAAGCATGTGAATCTAAGCAGATACAAACATCAGAAATACGATAACACCAAGTAACGCAGGTCTTTTGAGGCTTGTAGATCTGCTTGGAATCACATGCTGTGCATAGACTAGCGTGCAGCACCAGGAGATGGGGGTGGGATATTAGAAGGTACAGAAGCTAAAATATGTCTCAACACCGCCTGACCCACCTGTGAATCACTCTTAGAATGTGTATCCAAGCAGCAATGCTGTGTAAAGGTGTGACTAGAACTCCAGGGAGCTGCTTTGCAAATGGCACCTAAAGATACATTTGCAATGAAAGCTAAAGTAGCCCCTGTGCCTCGAGTAGTGTGCCCTGGGCATAAAAGGTAAAGTTCTCTTTGAAAGAGAATAATACATCTGGATGCATTTTACAATCCATTTTGAAATAGCAGACTTTGAGACAGGATCCTCCTTCTCTTACAGCGGCTTTGGAAACAAAGAACTGGTCTGTTTTCCGTTGTGGTTTCGTTTTATTTAGGTAAATCATTACTTCTCTTCTGACATCTAAGGTATGGAGGCTTCTCTCTGCAGAATTTGTAGGGTTTTGGAAAGAAGGCAGAAGTTATATAGACTGGTTGATATGAAACTGGGAGATGAATTTAGGAGAGAAGTGTGGATGTGTACGTAAAACCACTTTGCCCTTGTGAATGGTGACAAATGGATCTTGAACTGAGAGCGCTTCAAGTTCACTCACCCTCCTTATAGATGAAATGGCCATGAGAAAAGCAGTTTTATAATTGAGATACTTAAGACTGGTTTTATGCATTGGATCAAAAGAAGGGCCCATAAGTTCCGTAAAGACTACATTCAAGTCCTATTCAGGAGTTGGATTTGAATTTGAAATTGGAGGGTGCAATCTTTTGACCCCTTCCTTAAAGGCTTTAATGACAGGGACTTTCCAACTTTCCACCAAGAAACTTACTTCTGAGAGGTGATATAAGCAGAAAACAGAAAGTGCAGCCAGATGCACTCTTAGTGAATTAAAGAAAGGCCCTGAATCTAAAAGGTAAGTAGGTAAAGAACAATGTGAGAGGGTATGCAGTCAATAGGATTGATGCTATGTGATCTACACTAAATGTCAAAGTGTTTCCATTTATTGAAATAGCAGTGTCTAGTATTAGGTTTACGTGCCTCTAAGAATATCCATACATCTTTGAGGCAGTTTTAAATGCCCAAACTATGCTAAATTCAGTGTTTGAAGGCATGGATGCAGTCACTGTTGATCCACGATTTTGGGACAGCATGTTGACCGGGCACGGAAGTTTGACTGGAGGACAAAGACATCTTCATTAGGTGTAAGAACCATGTCTGCTGGGCCCACATTGGAGCTATTAGGATAAGACTAACCTGCTCCTGGAGCATCTTGTGGACTATCCTGTTTTCGCAAGGGAGTCGGGGAGGGGGAATGTGAGCGTAAGCAAATCTCCTGCACCAATTCATCCACAGGACGTTCCCCTTGGATTTTGTCTGGGGATATCTGGATGTGAAGTATGGGCATTGCGTGTTCTCCAGAGTTGCAAACATATCGATATTATGTGGATGACCCCATTCTGTGAAGATAATGTGTAAAATGTCGGCATTCAGCTGCAAGTTTCTGCTGAGTACATCTGCTAGAAGATTGTGTTCCCCTGGAACATGTTGGAACAGGAGGAACATCTTGTGTCTCAGTGCCCAATTCCATATGCTCTAAGCTAGTTTGGACAGACCTGGAGCGTGTGACCCGCCCTGTTTTTTTATATACAACAGGGCTGTAGTGCTGTCTGTTAGGACTAGACAAGTTTTCCCTTGTAACTGGTCTTGGAAAGCTTTTAGAGCTTTGAACACTGCTAGAAGCTCTAAAAGGTTTTATGTGGTTGTTTGCTAGTGCCAGAGTCTGCACGCCGTATGCTGTATGATGGAGATAATGTGCGCCCCACCCCGACATGGAGGCATCTGTGGTAAGAGGGGCCTCTATCACTGGCGTAGTGAATGCTTTTCCTCTCAGAAGGTTTTCTCTTAACCACCACTACAGAGACAGAACTAAATACTGCGAGACAACCACTAGATCGTCCCACTGACTGCTTTCCTGATATCAATGTGTCGCTAGCCACACTTGCATCAGGCGCATGCGCAGGCTAGAGTGAGGCACCAGGTAGATGCAGGTGCATGGCCTTGCATATGTTTATCTGACGACTGGCTATAAATTGTGGAATTTGCAATAGAATATTTTGGACCCTCTTGGAGGGGAAGACAAGACTGCCTTCCGTCTGAATTAAAGCTTCAAGAAATTGTTTTACTTGATTGGGCACACAACTTGATTTTTTCTTGTTCATTAAGAAGCCTAGCTGGAACAGTATGTTGATGGTATCTTGGGTGTTCTTTAGACACGCTTGAGACACGCTTGGTCATCTAGATAAGGATACACTGGAAAGGATGTTCTGCAAAGGGGGGCCAGCGCCACTGTTAGAACTTTGGTGAAAACCTCTGGCGCTGAGGCTGTGCCGAATGGCAGTACTTTGCACTGATAAGGAGTGTTTTCCACCTTCAACCTTAGGAATTTGTGTGCTGGCAACATTGAAATATGAAAGTATGCATCTTTATGTTGCCATGTAGTCCCCCTGTTTGAGAAGAGGGATTACCTCCTGCAGTGTGGTCATCCTGAATGTTTGTGGCTTGACATACAGATCTAATACAGGGCGCATGGTTAAGTCCTTTTTGGGTACAAGGAAGAACACTGAATAAATACCCTTGTTTACGTTAGAAAGGAGGCGAGTTCTATGGCTCCTTTCGAAGTAAAGTCTCCACTTCTGCTTCCAGGATGATATTCTTTCAACATCCTTCTGTTGTTCGTTGGGTGGTAACAGGGTTTTAGTAGACATTTTAGAGTATCCATCTGCAACAGTAGTCGGAACCCACTGGTCTGAGGTCATCTCCTCCCATGCGTGGGTGAATGATGAAATTCAACCTCCTACTGGAGATGCATGAGAAGGAACCTTGATGGAAAAGTCACTTGCTGGCAGGGGAGCCTCTAGAGGCTTCACTCCTATTTCTACCTTTACCTTGTCTGAAACCTCGGTGTTGTGGGGTGCGAGGCCTGGTAGGTAGATTGTGTACCTTGCGGTGTGTACCAGGAAGAGGAGCCAGATGAAAACCCTGAATGTGTGGGTCTGGAGCGAAAGGAACAGCAGGTGTTTAAAACTATGCATTGGACATTGTTAAACATTTGGCTTAGGGTCTTTAGCAGGTCATGTTGCTTCTTTGCAATCTCTAAAACATCATCCACAGCTTTGCCAAAACAGGACTGATTCCTCAGTGATTTGGACAGTGGCACTCCAGCACGCTTCCGAGGGGTGGTGACGATCGGTGAGTAAGGTGTTACGTGACACAGAATATATAGAGGGTCAGTTGTTGCTGGCTTCAACATTTACCTCACTCGTGGGTTTACTGCCTTTGTGAGGTATGGTGTGAGAAGGGACAGTGCAATTCTCTTTTTAATAGACTTCAAGAGGGGGATAGACTGGCAAACAGCCTTTTTCTCCTTCAGGATGTCCTCTACAAAGGTAGGATCAGCAATAGTTTACTGAGTTTAGATTTGAAAATGCTGTGCTGCCCTTTTAAGCAGATTATTAAAAAAGGAGTTGATGGTCAATGGGAGACAAGTCTCTGGGCTGCTCTAGAGTATCCTCACTGTTGCCAAAAACAACATCTGGCTCATCTAGGGTATCATGAGTGGGAGTTGCTAGCCAAGTACCATGCCAAAGGTTTTGATCTTTATTCCATTGGTCTTGGATGAAATATAAGTCGCCTTGATCGTCTTCGACATCTTGAAAGATGTTAGAAGTGTCTTCAGAGACATCATGTGGTGGAGAATGATGGAGTCTGGGAGACTCGAGGGGTGGCTCACCCTTGTCATGGAACAGGGACTTTTGTTTAATGGGGTATTTTTCCATAAAGGTTACAAATTCAGACACCCTATTCATAGTCTTTTCAAATGTTTCTTTTGTACATGTGCCTGTTCTTGGAACTTCAGGAAGGGGAAATATGTTTTCTGGATCAAAAGATCTTTTATCCTATAGGGACTTGGATAATGTCAGCAGCCATAGCGTAAGTAGAGGAGGTTAATGATGTAATAACAGGGGACCTAGGCAGCTGTGTAGGTGCCTGTGGTGGTGGTCTGGCGTGTTCCCCCACCCCCAAGTTTGTGTTTGGAAATATATTTCAATGTGTCTGAATCAGCGGCTCGATGGCTTCGAACGAGATGGTTTGATCACTTTCGACAAAACCTTCGACGAAAGTTCAGTTGCCGTTAAAGCCCCTTTCGACGATCCAGTCAAAAGGTTGGCTTGGGGTTGTGTGCTTTTGTGAACGCATGCGAGCACCCTTTTCGACAGTAGATTTCCCCTTGGCAGAGCTTTCGGCCCACCTAGTGGGGCTGGGAACAGGCAATCTGGAGTCTGACTCCTCTAGTAAGTCTTCGGTTTCCGAAACTGAGCCGTAGCCGCTAAGCTCTTCCTCATCTAACCCAATAGTGCCAGTGGGGGCAAGGGATTCGGCCTGCATATCATAGGCGGCCCACTATTTGGTGAACCTGTCTTTAAACATTTTTGGCTTAAAATGTTTGCAGGTATCGCATCGCCGTTCGGCGTGATCGCATGAAAGTCACCTGTTACACACTCTGTGTGCATCTTTCCAGGGACATTTTTTATTGAAGGAAGGACAGAATTTATTAAAGGCCATCCATTCCATAATGTTGTATACATTTAGCAGCAGCTAGACAGAATCTGTAGAAAGGAAATTGGAAAGAGGCATTCTATAAAAAGAAATGTAGAGACCTCTGCTCTCCCTAAGGCCACAGCCGACCGGCGAGAAGGGGATGTCTTTCGAAGCTTCAGTTGGTAGTCGCAGGATGATGGAGGATCGATTGTTGAGACAGTTGAAATATAACAATAATAATATTAAATATTTTTCAAAATGCACTCCATCTCAGTAGCAAAGCTACGAGCTCTGCATATGCGACCGCCCACAATGGTGGAAAAAACGAGCTCAGGGACCTTGATGCGTGAAGGATCATGGGTACAATACACGTCACACAGGGATAGTATTTACAAGCACGCCCAGTCAACATCCCATTTCGAAACTCAAAAACAAGAATGCAATACTGCACACATACCACTAGATGACAATATATGCACAGCATATGACTTTAAGCAGATCCACATGACTCAGAAAAATATACATCTGTTCACTAAGACGCTACTCATTGTATAGAATGGAATTACCTGCGTTGGGCAAGGATGGGCAGAACTTGGTTTCCTGCCCCCTCCTCTCCACTTTTTGGTAATCCTATTTTTGCCCCAGGACTAGACAGTAAGGCCTTCCAGAGGTGTCAGGAGGCAGCTCCAAATGAGGAAGGGAGTTGATTTGTTCCTAGGGGTAGTGGCGAATCTTAAGACTTCGTCCCTTCTTCCCTAGGGGTATCTACCCCCTTTGAGGCTAAGGAGGTGCACCACTAAGCAAAACCCTCCCTAGCAGTTTGGGAAAGCGGGACCTCACTAGGAGCAACTCCCGTCCAGGAAACAAGGACTCCCATTCACATGGGGAACTCTCTATACACCAGATATTATCTGCCTACAAGGGATCCAGCAATACTGATAATGCCTCTTATGTGTTGGCTCAAGGTAATGAACTTTATACCTGTGCAACAACTTGTGGTGAACGTTATGCCCTCTCTCATTACGGGTGCAGAAAAAAAAGGGCCAACGACTCTTGAGTGGAGAGTGAGAAAACACACACAGAGGCGAGGCACAGATGTGAGTACGTCAGCAAGGTGAGGAGCCGCGCTGCACAGTGGAGCCAGCTGTGGTGCGGAGAGAGGCAAACGCTGAAGGGAGAAGCCACCATCCTGATACGGAGGCATTCTGGGGCTGAGAATCCAAGACCAACAAAAGTAAAGTTTACCTAGAGGCGCAACCACGCTGAGGACGTGGTGGGCCCGGTGGCCACAAACAAATACCGAAACCAGGAACCGAGGGAGGAGTGAATCCCCCCTGCTCCCAACGAGAGAGCAGAAGGTGAGAAAATGCCACAACGAGGCTGAAAAAAGCTTGTATCCAATCCGGATGACTAGCAGCCAGGAAAGGGCGCTGCCAAAGAGGCACAGCCTCACTGGAACAAACCCTGTAACATGGAAGGTATGCAGGTGCCCAGGTTGAGGGGGAACGGAGAGCTAAATGAAATACAGGGTCACAGAGGCCCAGAGAGAAAGACTGAACGAGAGAAAGAAGGGTTACGAGAGCTCGAGAAAGTTGCAGTCTGTTTTATTGTTGAACTTGGTAAACTTATGTAATTTTGATAAACTGCCAATAACTGTACGTTTTAATAAACCTGAAACAAGGAGATATTCCTAGAAACCATGGGAAATATTCTAGTAACCAGCACAGAGTTCAGGGCACTCCACCTAAATGTCTTTATTGTTGTCCAAGTGGTAGGGGCAAATTTAGTGGATAGTTTTGGACAGAGGACTATTTTTCTTTTGAAGTTTGACAAGCACCTTAGTTTAGTTTGATAGAAGGGATCTCCTTCAGCAATATGGTTAGTGAGGAGTTTTTCAATTTGAACAAAGACACTTGAAACGTATGTCCTCTAGTCAAAGTCCTTCTGGCTTGCCACAGGGCTCTAATAAGTATTGTATACAGTCCAAACTGGACAATGGGCTGACAAAAAGAAAACAGACTACTGTACCTCCAGCTAAGCAACTGAAATTGTACGAGCATAATACAATATAACTAATGTAGAATTTTAAAATATTTTACAGAGCGGCCAGTCCACAAAACATCTCATACTAACAACGCAACACATACATAGGGAATATATATGGTAGCTTGGCAAAAGGACCCAGGACTCCCTATTGAAAACTCTTCATCGCTGATCTGGTGGGGAACTGCAAAGGTTCTATGGACTCCCAATCTTTTGGCTTTGTTTCTGAACCTAATCTTACTTTTGAGGGGAAGTAAACCCTTTAGATTCACTTCCATTGCCTTTTGCTCGTTATGGGAAAGCCGATCAGTCCTTCAAATTATCAGTTCTGGAAACTAGGTTTCCCTTTTTGAACTTTTTTAACATTGCACACAGCACCTTACACTGCAGTGCAATGGGGATTATTTATCACCCTAGCTTTTTTCACTTGGGATTTTTGTTTACCTTTATATGTTCCTAAAGACAAGCTGGTGGCAGCTGATATTTTTTTTTAGCGTGCACATTCGCGTTTACTACCTATGGTACTAAACATGGCTAGCGCCCTAAAATGGCTGTGCCACAAGATTTCTCGCTTGTTCTTTGGCCATACTGTTTGGCCATCTTCCTACTCAGCCAGGTCTGGAAATCATGCACTTGCCCTGGAAAGCTGATGCTTTCGCTGGTTAGTGCAGCCCCGGTTTGTGTGACCCAGGAAGGGGGTGTGGCGGTCTAGTTCCATTAAACATCTGTGGTGCCAGAAAGTCTAGGTATGGGGAATGTGAGAAACCAGAAGGTGTCTCACCTACTAGTCCAGGGAATCCATCATCCAGGTGGCCAGCACACGACCATCGACGATTTTGGATACAGTTCTTGGAAGTGGACCAGTCCTGGGGGGGGGGGGGAGTTTCGGGGAAATCACCTGAGTGAGGGGTCATCGGATAGTGAGACGCGGTATCCTCTTTCCTGTATCACCTTTACCCCATACTTAGTTACTTAGGAACTCAACACCCCCCCCTTTCACAACACGAACACTTTCTCACGGGCAGCCCGCTATGAGAGAAAACGGACTAACATCTGAGCCCTATTCCTGACGTGTCATAATACAATGGTCAGACAGGGTAAGGCAATTACTGACCACCACGCACACCTGACTTTCATTAGACTTCCCCACACGGATAAAAGGCAGAGCCAACGCACACTCTGAGCAAGGCAAAACACACGAGGAAACAGCAGTTCTCAGATGGCATTTTTATATGAGGAAACAGACAGCAAAACCAAAGGGGATCACAAGGAGGGACGTTCCCTTGACCTTTTCAACAAGGAACCGTTACTTTCAGGAAGCCTCAAGAAAAGAAAGCGCAAGACCAGGAAACCAGGCTGAGAAATCCTGCAATGTGTGTCGAAGGTACCCGGGGCCCTCCCACATCTGATAATCAAGTACTGTCCTTGGCACCAACAACAAAGCAGCGTCAGTGAAATCAACACAGCCGGTAAGTTTGGGAGACAGATACAAGACCAGTCTAGGTTGCAAGCGCCAACATTGTATGGCGAGCGCTGAACATACATACGAAACGAGTGTGATAACCAACGCAAGTAAAGTTGAACTGCAGATGAGTGATTGAACTTTGAAAGCAAGATTATACGATACCTTTGACAGAGTGGTCCAGCACCGCGTGTGTGCTCAATCGAAGGTCTCTGTAAAGTGTCCAGCTGAGAGTTGACAAAAGTGAAAGAGTGGCAAAGGATTGTGAATCGAAGTGGTCCAGCAACGGATCAAGAGAAATCCAGTGCAAAATAGCAAGTCTTCGATGTTGATACAGTAAAGTAAGTTGATGGTAAAGTAGATAAAATTGGTTCGAGCCTGACGGAGGGAGATCAATTGAAAGCTTTGTGTTAAAGCAAGTTTGTGTTACAATAGATAAATTGGTCTGAGCCCGGCAGAGGGAGATGATTGAAGATTTTGTATTCGAACAGATCTGAGCCCCCACAGAGGGGGATCCGTGGTGAACCTGGAATCACCCGAGAAATTGGATACATGGAAATCCTACAAAAATTGTGTATATATGAACTTTGTGTTAAAGTGGATCTGAGCCCGCCAGAGGGGGATCCAAGGTGAACCATAAATCACCTGAGAAAAGTATGCGTAGGAGAATCCTGGAATGAAAGGAACTTTATTATTTGTTTTCTAGCATCAAGCCCTCTGAAAGAAAAGACTTTGGCACAGAAGGCCATGGTGTTGAAGTTTTGAAATGTAGCCTTGTGCTAGAGAAGCCAGAGACTGTGCTAAGGTCGAGTGTGCCGCCTTATCATGCTGAAAATGTGGGGAAGGGAAGCCAACGGCTTGAATATCCAGACATATTTCTTGAAATGTATCTTTTGCATAACAAGGTTTCCCACACTATTTGTATTTAGAGGCAAGGGTTGGCAATAGGTTTATTAGTATAGGCCCTTTTATTTTGACAAGACACCACTAGGACTGAGCTATTTTTTTCTGGTCGTAGCTTGCTCCTATCTTTAGATAAGGATTTTTCAAACCCAATTTCAGTTCAGTAAACACCCTTGAACTGCGGTCACTTGTGTCTGTTTTACTGTTGATACCATGCCTTCCTTACAGGGAAATGTGAACCAAGTATTTGTCCCTGGACAACAACTGGCTGAATCGTGAGGATCCATACCATTGATGGGCTTGGACTTGCTTCCAGCTGGGTTTTTGGATAAGAGGGCCTCTGCAGCAATTTCATCAGATCCTCTGAGTCAAGAAACCCTCGAAGAAGCACAGCCTGCTGAATATCCGAAGAGGACTCCTGTATTGGCTCAGCATCCCTTCCTGTTTCCGGCCCGGTGAAACCCTATGTGACTACCTGATCTCTGAAGTCCCTGAGCGGTGCTTCAACTTTTGGACCTTCTTGAGGAACCTGCCCTTCTGTGCCTTTCGGAAGTGTCCCTGGACTGCGCAGTAGACTGCCCAGCTCGCTCACATGCAAGCCTTGAACTTCAGAGGTAACAAGCCCATGCCACAAGTCGCCTTCTCCCCAAATGTCAGTGTCCCAGCATCAACGCATGCTATCCTGGAACAGCTTCTGTGGGGAGGACTCCCGTTGTCACCGGTGCGGTGAGACCATTGCTGGAACATGCCTTTCGCCAACCTGTGAAGTGTCCTGAGGAGGTCTGCATCAGTGTTTCTTGCATTTCTTCATCGCCAGAGGTTGCACCTCGCAGCTGCACTAGACCGAAAAAAACCTCAAAACCGCAACTCCTGGGCACCACTCCCCGGAACCAAAAGTGGAAGATCGAGCCCCCAGCGATCCCCTATAACATCTGGGAAAATCAGAGTCAGAGGGGTAAGTAAATGCAGTTTATCTGCCCCCCGCCCCCGTCCTCCATAGGATAACATTGGGAGCAAGTCCCTTTGTCTTCTGCATTCCATTCCACTCACCTTTTGGTTGTCGAATCTCGGTACAGTAACCTCAACTATAGGAATGCATTTACTTACCTTTAGTAACATTGTTGACAAACATTTTGAACTATCACCAACACAAGTGAACTGCAACTTACCTGCATAGACTTCCTTAAGGGGAGAAACATTGTGGCTCCTGTGACTTTTGGGCAGAAGGCCCTATTCTTCTTAGGGTTTGTACTGCTGAAGTCAAGGAATGAACTTGTGACCTGGTTCCATCATTTATTGCATTTAACCTACTTAGTGGTTTGCGTATTAAGTGACTTAATGAATTTATGAACCTATGGTGAATGTATACATTTATATCATAGAGCATTGTGCAATAATACTACATTTAGATTAATTTTCCAGTCTGTCCAGAAGGCCTAAATAACAAAATAACAATATGCATTACACTTACTGTCTAAATTGAATTATTGTGTGGACTCATTGGGGGCCGTGACCCGCTTACACACTCCTGAGAATAAGCCGGTGCTGCTCATCCACGTACCTTGATTGGGTTTTGGCAAAACTCAGAGTTTCCTGTTCACTATTACTAGGGTAAGGGGGATGGGGGAGATTTCGATTTCTCCCCTCTGACCTTTTCTAATAGGTCTGAAGAGGTTTTGGAAGGCTAGGTACTTTCCTCAACATCTATTTGACTGGCCAACTATCTAAGGTTCTTGTTTGGAAGTTAACTATCTAAAGAGATACTATGCTATCGGATACCAAATGTTTGCCCTACTGGTGGAGCCATTTGAGGCCTCTTTTATACAGTCCACCCCAGAACCACACCAGATTTACTGTTAGCGGCAAAAATTGTATAGCAACATAACACGTAACCGAAGGACCTCCTTCCCAGCTTTATATGACTCCCCTTTGCCTTTTACGGGTAGCAACTGTATAAACTTGGATGTGCCCCATCAGACCTCAATCCCTTCAGTGGTTCAACCTGTAGGAATTGTTAGTGTGATCACTGTGCCTTATGTATTTCCCTTGGCTGTACTGTGGGGGGAGCCGACCAGGAGAGTGGGTTGGGAGTAGTGGTAAAAATGAAAATGCAACAAATGTCTTGAAACATGTAACACTGACTCTAGGAATCTCTAGAAATTGGTTTATAAACTAACATGATCTGAATGTAATTTTATAACGCAAAAAATTGCAAAATGTAAATAGTAACGTAAGAGGGCAACATTCAAATTCATAGTGGCTTCTATCAAGCAGCTGAAAGGCAAACTGAGGTTTTGTGGCAAAAAGCCCATCTCTCGCATATAAAACACATCAGGCACTTATGTGATGCATGCAGGCCTTAGTGGGAGGGAAAATACACCCAGTCAACCCTAGTAAACAGAGAACTCCAACATATAACCAAACTGCTCCAGGGAGAATTGGAAATTAAATCAAAGATGGGTTGCTGAGCTTTTATTATTCTTATTTTTTTTATTGAATTTTATTAGGTTTTACTACAGTGTAAACTTCAAGAAACAACTTTACATTACACAGGCACATTATCAGACTATATCCAAACTTGTAAGGAGGAGATGCAACCTTGCTGCTGAGTCGTGGGGTATACATATCTCAAAGTCCGCATTAGATTCTTTCTAGTGCATCTGTGCAGTCCAAGTTCGGATAAGCGCTTTAGAAAGAAATACAAATACCCCCCCACCTCTTACACCTATGGCATACATGTGAAAAATTACTATCCGGATTCAGGACTGAAGGCTTATTCAGTAGGACAACAATACGATGGATACTGCCAGTAATTTCGCCTCTGCTGAACACTGTGGGCACCTTATTGGTAGTGGTAATTTCATGGTCCAGTCCAACAAGAATGAACTGAGGCTCAGGCCATCCATTTCTCACAGTTTTGGTGGGTGCTCATCTTATGACTGGCTCATCCCAGCCCTTTCAGCTCTGTAATATTCCAAGAAGGGGAGCCATGCTATGTCTATGTGTGTGTTTGTTTCCACTAGAGTTGCTGTCAAGCTTCCCACTTCATAAATGTCAAATGATTTAGCGAGCCACTCTGCTTTAGATGAGAGGGTGTT
Source organism: Ambystoma mexicanum (assembly GCF_040938575.1). Lineage (NCBI taxonomy): Eukaryota > Metazoa > Chordata > Amphibia > Caudata > Ambystomatidae > Ambystoma > Ambystoma mexicanum. Next base: position 340,252,272 of record NC_090923.1, on the reverse strand, counting down.
TCTTTTCCATTGTCTCGCCAAACATGCGCCTGCACCTAGAATATGATTGAGGCATGTGGGGGAGCAGGAAGTAATTGTCTTTTTCCTCAATTCCAAACAATAATAGTAACGGTGTGAGCTTCCTGCTAATCTTAGCAATTGAGTGAACTCAGCCCAACAATTCTTTCCAGTATATCTAAGCCTTGGGGCAGCGCCACCACTGATGCCAGTAGTCAGACTTGTGCGCAGCCTCGCCAAAAAATTGGGCTGACCCCACATAGGTTTTCAAGAGATAGAGCAGTGTTAGGTGCCATCGAAATAAGAGCCTACAGTTCAACATTTTGCATTGCATCGCTATCGTCGAGGACCATACAGCCCTGTACAGTGTGGGGTCCAAATTTCAGGTTTGCTCTGTAGTTCGAGATCTCTTTACCAGTGGGCTTGTGTATGCGGAGTGGGCAGGTGTCCATTCGTCAGTAACGTTGTATATAGTTGTTGAAACAAAGCCCTTTGTGCTTGTGTGCAGGTCTAGGACGTGTTCAAAGGGGGTTAGAGGCCTCTGCAGCTGGTCATTCCAGAGCTGGTCTGATAGGGGTCCACGAAGTTGCAAATAAATGAGAGGGGGGGATATCATGCAAGTGCAAAACTTGTTCCAACTCACTCTTTGATATCATTTGACCTTTGTGCCACATTTGTCCCACTCTGATTAGTCGAGCCTTGTACAATGCCTGGAAGCGCCCTAGGTCTGTCATTAAGTCTCTTATTGGGGGGCCCATATACAACTCAACAGGGAAGGCCACAAAGTAAGATGTTTCAAGTCTGTGCCATTTTGCCACAAAGCCCAGAACACTACCAGGATGGGGTGAGTCCGAATTTTTATGGGGAGTTTGCTTTGTGGGACCCATAGCCATTCACCCATGGTGACTGGGGCAAAAAGTCAATTTTCCAGTGCGACCCATTGTTTTTCGTTTTCTTCTCTTAAATGGTCCACTATTATCCTTAACTGGGCCGCTTTATAATATTCATTTACGTCTGGATAGCTTGTCCCAATCTCAGTTTTCGGGAGGATACAAGTTTTGTATGCAATCCTGGGTCTCCGGCCTGCCCAGAGAAAGGCGAGGAGTTCACTTTTCATTTTGGTCAAGACACCATCTGGGATTTTAACGGGTAGAGATTGAAACATGAATAGCAGTCTGGGGGGCACGCTCATTTTGATTGTCGTAAAGCGTGCTGCCCATGACAAGGTAATTTTCACCCATCTGCCTACGTCTCGACTCAAGCAATATCTGCCCATCTTGGGGGATAATTTGTGTCATACAGATCGCTTGGCTAGCGAGTGTTACACCGAGTTATTTCATACCCGTTTCATTTGAATACTGTGTTGTTGCACGTTATTTCGTTGTAATAATGCTGGGACTGCAACGTCAGTGGCGGTTATATATGCAAGGATGTCATGCGCAAACAGACAATTTGTATTCCTTACCATGTCGTAGTAGGCCTTTGATGTTTGTGTTTTGGAAATTGCTTGTACTAGCGGTTTGACAACTAAGGGGACAAGGGCCATCCTTGTTGTGTGCCCCTGCTCAATTGGAAACTTTCTGATGCAACCCCATTTACTACCACTTGCGACAACACATTCTTATATAATGCTAGTGCTCCCATGGCCCAATGACTGGCTAGATCAAAAACTATTTTCGGAATGCCTGTGGTGAGAAGCAGCAGACTCAGGCATAAGGGGTAAACAGAACACAAAAGGGGTAGTGATGCTACTATTTGGCTCACCCAAGGGGAACCTTCCTACTTTAACTCAAGGAATGTATCCCAAAGTTAGTTGCCCATTAAATTGTCAAGGAAGAAAAACCACCCTAACACAGAGAGGACTGTTTCATAGAATATGCTGAATTATATTTAGGACAAAAAATGAGATTTCCTTATAAACACCTGCATGTGCAAGACATTACTGGACTGCAAAAGAAAACAGATTGGTGTCATAGACAGAGGAACAGCATCAATCATATTCTAGTCTGAGGACTAGTGTAGTTAAAAGGAAAGACAATTTCACAACATAAACTAAAAGAAAAGCATATATATTGAATACACCGCTTGGTTTTGCACTTAGGATTGTTCAGTTGTGTGTCCAGATTCCAAGTATCTGGTGTATACATTTTAGTTAAATTACATAGTACATCATGAATTAGTCAAGTGCCTAGAAAGTTCTAGTGTTCATACATCTAACCGATCAATTATCCAGAAAGAAGTTTTTATAAAATAATTCTGATAATCATATGCCAACGTCAAGGGTGAGATTTGTTAAAACCACCAAATGGGGTTTGAATCACATTGAAAAGTCAATCAAAAAATTCCCATGGCATTGGGCTAGTAGTTCCCCCTCGCATGAACTGGACGTTTCGGCGGCAGTAGCATCCGTCTTGAGACGGAGTAAGAGGGATCGCTTATTTTTTCATCACAGTAGCCACCTTCTTCAGGGCAATTAAACAGCCCCTGTAAAAATAAAAACCAAGAAAAGGAAAAAATGAATATAATATCCTCTTGGTACAGTGCGTTTCCTTTCTGGACATTGCTGGGCAAATTGGTAAGGGAAAAGGAAGCACTGGATGCTAAGAAGAAAAAAATTCTTACATGAACAAAATTTAGTGAAAGCTGGGCTAGTGAAAGGGTTGGGTAAGTGGATTGTAATAAAAAACTTGTGCCTCTGACACACTGGGGTGGATGTGATAAGTAAGTGTCTCACCACAGATATCTAGTAGGAACTCTCTTCGAGTTGCATGCTTTCAGGCCGGAAGGACCACTTGTTGCAGACTGGCGTGTGTGGGATGCGCTGAGGAAGGCTGCATCCAGGGTCATCGGTCACTGAGTAAATGAAGGTGGGACAAAACAGAGGGGGAGACAAGGATATGAGTTCAAATTGTGAGTACCCCCTCTGAAATAAAGCAGGCAAAGGAGTAAGGAAGCCTCTGCCTGAGTGTCCTGCAGTGCTAAACTCCAGGGCTAGAACCAGAGCCAGGTGGACACGTAAGCAAAAATGACTGGCTAGGCCTATTTTTTTGAGTCCTGAGCTCAAGAAAGGCCATTCAACTCCATCGAACGCCTTTTCGGAATCGATGGTCAGCAAGCTCGGATCTAGGTCATATTTGTTTAGACCTGCTATGAGGTCTAGGGTTTGGCAGACATTATCTGAGCCCAGTCTTCCCTGGACATACCCATTCTGGCCACTGTGTATGAGCCTCAGTAAAATATTCCCTTGGTGGAATGCTAAGATGTTTGCGTACATTTTTTGCAACCACATTGATTTGTCAAATTGGGTGATCGGAGGCGAACTCTGTTTTGTCTTTCCCTTCTTTCGGAAGAATCACGATTCTGGCTTGGGTGAACAAGGATGGTGCTTCCCCAGCTACTAGTATATTGTTGTACAATGTTGCTAATAAAGTGGTCAGAGATTGCCCAAAGGTTTTGTAAAAGGCCGGAGTAGATCCATCTTGGCCAGGAGCTGACACAGCCTTGAGTTTAGATATTGCCTGATTGGTGCACTGAGTACCTCAAATTCTTTCGGGGTAACCGATTTCAAGGGTAAATCTGGTAGATATTGGTCCATGCCATTGGGATTGTTCTGAGCCTCCGAGGCATACAATGCTGCGTACAATTGTGTGAAGCGTTGTGTTATCTCTAAAGGAGTAAGTAGTGGGGTCCCCGACAGGGTTTTAATTTCTAGAACTGCCCTATCTGCGCTTTGCACCCTCAGTTTGGCATCTAGCATGGAGTTGGCTTTGACTCCTTTTTCCAAGTATTTTCATTTTTAAAAAAAAAGAGGTGGGTCAAGACTTTGCCTTTCCGTATGGCCTCCAATTCTTTCCAGAGCTCTTCCACGTTTTGGACTTCAACCTTGGGCGGGTTTTCCTGACTATATAACAATGCTTCGTTGGCTTTGATTTCCTGCCTCATCGCGGTTTCCTTCAATGGTGGGACCCTTTTTTTTGCTGTACCTTCAGCTATCAACACCCCCCTCCAGATTGCTTTTGCTGCTTCCCAAACCATGTTGAGGGTTTCCCCATTATCGTTAATTGTAAGTATTCACTGATCTGATCCCGGAATTGTTCTCCGAAGAGAGGGCCTCGGTAAAGGGCATCATTACACACCCATCTACATGAAGGCGTGGTGGTTCGCACCTCTGGGGTTAAAACTGCCATATCATGGTCCGACCATCCAACGACTGCTATACTGGCGGATATGATTTTGTGTACATACATTTCTTCTATTAGTTTGAGTGTATTCAAGAGTACGTTCGGTGTGGTAGTGAATAAAATGTAATTTGTGATAGTGGTGTGCATCTTTTGCCATGTATCAATTAAATGAGTCTCCCTAAATAGGTCTACAAAGCCGTCCCTGTTGGGGATCTGCAGCAGTTCAGCATAACGGCGCTGTGACTACCAATCCACGGCAGGGTCGACAATCATGTTGAAGTCGCCTCCGCATATCAGGAGGCCCTCTTCCCACTCCTCCAGGAAGTTAAACAAACACTGATCTACATAAAGGGAATGGTTGTTGGTTTGGTGCGTACACAGAGAAAAGTGTTACCGGTGTTCGGTTAATAGAACCTTTGACAGCAATGTATCTTCTTTCTTTGTGTCTGAATGTGCTGGTGACCAGAAGGCCCAGCAAGGCCTTATATAATATGGGCACCGCATTTTTTTTTTCAAACAACTTTTATTTAAACCAACAGGTCGTGAGTACAGTAACATTCTTAGCTTTGAGTACAGTATAATAATGCAATTTTGGCGAGGCGGCCCCCAGTTACACAGAACTCGCTGGATACCCCCCACCCCCCAAACACAGGCAAGAATTAAATTAATCTCAGTCCAGCTCACAGTGGGGAACATATTTGCAGCATTCGGGGTTTCGCAACCATAGCGGGGTATTTTTCAGCAAAGTCAATGAATGGGTCCCATACCGAGACATACCTTGCATAGCGTCCCTCGCAGTGCCGTGATTTTGTCTGCCACCAATCTATCCCAGACCATAACCAACCACTTCTGCGTCACCGGCCGCAATCGTTTTCCATGTCTGGGCAATAACCAGTTTTGCTGCTAATAGGAGATGCCCAATAAAGGTGGCCAGTGAGCCGGTTAGGGGGGGGGGGAACACCCTCCTCCCCCCGCCCCCTGTATACACCAGGATCAACACTTGTGGGTCCGCTGGAAGGTCCAACCCTGTGATCTCCTTTATCCTTGCCAGCACTTCCTTCCAGTAAAGACCCACCTTCGGACATACCCACAGCATATGGAACAGTGTGTCCACCACCCCAAAGCCCCGCCAGCAAGCAGCCGAGTAGCTCTTGTCCATGTGGTGTAGTATCTCAGGGGTAAGGCACCACCTATAGCAACATTTGTAAGAGCATTCCCTTTCCGTAACGCACTGGGAAGATGTAAGCATACGTCCCCATATTCGCAACCATTCTTCATCTTCTATGGGGCCCCCCAGTTCCTCTTGCCATTTAGACATATATTGCAGGCGCGTTACAGGGTTGCCCGGGTCCAGGAGTTTAGACAACCTAGATACCTTCCTCCCCCTGGCCCCCAGCCTTGTCCTGTATTGACAACTCCAGGGCCGAGAAGGTTCTCATCGCCCCCTCACTTGTGTGTGGGTGAGAAGCCCAGTGCCGCAATTGCATGCATCTGAAGCATATATTAGGGGAGTTTACACTCTTTGAATGGGTTTATAGTGATTTGCCCCAGCCCTCTGCCTATACCCCACCTACAAAGCGTCCTCCCTATATAGTAGAGAGTACATTTAGTTGTCACAAGCAAGGAGAAGCCCCCCTCCTGTCCCAGGCGTCTCCCCTCCACATAAGACAGCCCTGCCAGGTCGACCTGTGACCGGGCCTGTTCTATGAATTTCCATTTTGGTGGCAAGGTTTGTCTACTCCAAGTAAAGGCATGGGTGACCTGGGCAGCTAGGTTATAACGGAACACGTGCGGGACACCCGATCCTCCCACTCTTGCTGGCTTCAATTATACCCTCTTGAATATCCTGGCTCTTTTCTTCTGCAAAATGAAGCATAGAATCTTCCCTGCAGCCGACAGAGGTCTGCGTCCGGGACCCTCATCGCCAGAGCCGAGCACACGTAAAGCAAGCATGGTACTACGTTCATTTTGACTGCCGTTATGCGACCATCCCAGGAGATCTCCTGTTGCCCCCACCTCCCTAGATCTCTGGCAATTTCCGCAAACAGTCCTACTGCTCCTATACGTAATCGAAAACTTTGTATGTTTTTATGTTCACGCCATCTTTTTTTAATGCCATGATCTTCACCTGTCTGTCCTGTACTTGCTCTGTAACCACTGCAATTTATGTTCAGGCCCTCTCTTTGTAATGCATCGATCTTTATTGTGTTTGTCTTGCACTTGCTTTGCAACAACTGTAACCTCTAGATTCTGTAAGAAAGCGCCTAGATGTCTTTGGCTTGGCGCGCTATACAAGCTTCAAAATAAATAAATAAAATAAATAAAGTTGGTCCTATACACCTCTGAGAGTTTGCTCAGGATGCGGACCCACAGGTATGGGATAGAGTCCCGGGACCACTGTATGGGAGCGAGAGCACCTTTGGATTCCCTGTCTCTGGGTCTAAGGGACACATCCAAGCCATGTGATTTGTTGTTCACCCTAAACCCAGAGGCCTGGTCAAACTCATCCAGTTCCCCCAGCAGCACTGCCAGGGAGGCAGCAGTATCGCTCAATGCAAGCAAGACATGGTCCGCAGAGAGGGACACCTTAAAGTCTGTGGCCCCCACCCTCACAACCTTTATTGACCCTGCATGTCGAATCAGACTGCGAAAGGCTCCATGCATAGCACCAAAATTAACAGGGAGAGCGGGCAACCCTGCCTTGTACCTCTAGTGTTGTTTAGGATGGCGATGCTCCCCCATTCGCTAGTAGGTGTGTGACTGACTCTGGTAGATTGCCATGACACAGTTAGTGAAATTCGGCCCAAAGCATTCTAAGACCCATCTCAGATAACCCCAGTCTACTCTATCAAAGGCCTTATGGCGGTCCAAAGCGATTATCCCCAAAGTCTACGTCCGATCTCAAGCCCAGCTCCAGTAGCCCCAGAATACATCTCGCATTATCCTGTGCTCCCCGCCCCAAGATAAATCCTGTCTGGTACCCATCTATAAACCCCAGCAAAACTCCCATCATTCAGTGGGCCAATATTTTGGAAAATAGTTTAGAGTCCACATTGGTAAGTGTAATGGGCCTATATGAATGGTCGGGTCCTTCCACGGCTTAGGCAGAATGACTGTTGCCGAAGCGCACATGGACAGAGTGACCCTCCCAGAAGACAGGAAAGAGTTAAACAATCCTACCAAAGGGGGGGTCCAAAATACTGCAGTATTTTTTTTATAAAACGGGCCGAAAAGCCATACGGGCCCGGGGCCTTGTTCTTTAATGATTTTATAGACCACTCCACTTCTCCCGCTGTTAATGGTGCTTCAAGGCCTTCTTGATCCTCCTGCGTTAGTCTCAGCAGATGCGCCTCCCCCAAGTATTGGTCCTGAGCCTCCTCCAGTGGGAGTTCCCCCTTACAAACTGCTGAAAAGTGAGCCTCCAAAATTCCCAATTTAACGGCTTCATCCCGCTGAAGCTTCCCTTCCTCATCCTGAAGGGCCTGGACTAAATTCCAGGTCTGGAATTTACGCAATTTGGGCACTAGCAACCTATTAGCCCGTTTCCCGTTTGCATAGTAGTATTGCTTGGTTTTCATTATTGCTTGGGCATTTCTATCCGCCAGATGCGCTTCTAGCTGTTTCTGCTCCAACCTCAATGCTCGCATTGCTCTACGTGGCCCTGACTTCTTGTGTTCCCGTTCAGCTTGGTTAACCTCTTTCTCCAGCCTCTCGCGGACCAGTCTCCTTGCTGCAGTCCTACTGATGATTCCCCCCCCCCCCCCCATCACCACGCTTTCATAGCGTCCCATCATAAAGTACCTTGCGGGAGCCCGGATCCTTCGTTCTCCTTGAAATTGTTGGAGATTACTTCCCGTATCTCCCGGGTCAGAATGGGATCTCTGAGCACTAGGTCATACAGTTTCCATGGGCACATGTGTCTCGCAGATCTATCCGCGACTGCCAGCGTTACTGATATGGGTGCGTAGTCGGACAATGTACGTATGCCTACATTCACCTCACGGGCGCACGGGTACAGTGTGCTAGGTATTAGTATTAAGTCCCATCTTGAGTAACCCCGTGAACATGTGAATAGAAAGAGAAATCCCTGTCATCGCTGGGGGCCAACCTCAATTAGTCCACCAGCCCCAACTCCCGGAGGAAAAGGCAAAACGCTGTAGAATGTTTAATTCTAGTTTAGTGCGTGGGAGTGTTTTATCCTCCACAGTGTTTGGGACCAGAATAAGGTCTCCGCTCAGTAGGATCTGCCCCTCCGCAAATAGTATTTTGGGTATCAGGCCTTCCAAGAAGCCATCTTGCCCTATGTTTGAGGTGTACAAGGACACCAAGGTGAATGCTCGAACCCGGAATAGACGCTTGACACAGAGATAGCTCCTCTGTGGATCTCGGAGAACCTTAATTTTTGTAATTGTAATTTGTCCGCTAATGAGAATGGTAACCCGCCTCTTTTTTCTCCTCCCGAGGCGAAACACTGGTGTGGAAATTCCCTATTTCTCATGCGCCCCTCGTCTTGGCTCAACAGATAAGTCTTCTGCAAGAACACAACAGACAGTGACATATCCCTAGTTTGCCCAAGATTTACTTTCTCTTATTTGGGGAATTCAGACCCTGAATATTCCATGTGCCCAACGCTATAGTGTCCTCCTTTCCGTTTGGCTCAGCTACATCAACCACCATGGACCCCTGATTTTAGGTTGCCATCCTGCCGCCACATCTCGTGTGCCACCTCTCTCACAACCCCATAATGCTGGTATCTGCCTCACGATCAACTTTTCAACATTCAACGATGACCCCGGACCCCTCCCCCAACTCCTAATGAAGCTCTAACTTGAGCATCTAACGAACATTGGGTAGATCCATCGAGGACCCGACTTAGAGGGCGGAAGAGGGATTATTCTTCCATTGGCATCCCTCAACCCCTCCAACTCCCTAGCCCAGCCTGCCGTTGCATTTCCAGCGTTGGGACCTTCCCCCACCTTACCACGACCATCTCAGACCCTCAAGTATCACCAGAACCCCAAAAGCGAACCTCTGTGGCCTCAGTCCCCTCAGGTCCCCCTGTTTGGACCTCTGAGACGTTTTCCTCTGCCCACCTTATGCCATTTCTGCAGAGACCCCCCGGCACTCCCGACAACCGCCAACCCACCCAGGCTCTCTGGGTTCAGAAGACCCTCCGCCAAGGGGTGCACCAGCCATCGCCTCCCCTGGTGGGTGAAATGCAGGGCAGTGGGGTACCCCCATCGATACAGTATCTCTTTTGTGCTGAGCCATTCAGACAGTGGACGTAGTGCCTTGCGTTTCATTAGGGTTGCTGCCGCCAAATCCTGGTACAAGGAATGCAAAATGTTACGAAAGGCGATAGTTGGCGTGGATCTAGCTGCTGTCATTATGCACTCCTTAAGTTGAAAGAAATGGACCCAGGTCAGAATGTCCGCAGGCCTGTCCTGGGTGGAAGCGATGCAAGATCTAGTGCGGTGCGTCCTGTCCAGCTCCACTTCCTGATCTCCCAGTGCTTTGAGGATGAAGCGAAGCAAGTCAGCTACGAAGGCTGGCAGTTCCTCATCCCTTACTGTGGTAGAGATAACCCGAATGAGAAAATTGTTCCTACGGGAACGATTCTCACCATCCTCCAGCTTCTCCTCCATGGCCTTGCAGCACGCCTCCAAAGACTCCAGGCGCTTGGAACATTCCTCCACCACATACGCTTGCTCACAGAGAGCGTCCTCCACTTCCGACACCCTTCCGCATCAGCAATTCTCATATCTAGTGCCAGGATTTTGTGGGAGAGTTCCTCTGTACTTTTATGTATCTCCTTGTGGATTACATCCAACAAGTCCTGCAGGTCCGCCTTTGTGGACATCTGCGTGAACAGGCAAGGGGTCCACATTGTGAACCTGGGCTGCCACCACCTCTGTGCACTTGCTCCGGTCTGCTGTCTGCAGCATAGTTGAGATGTCTTCCTGTTTACCACACTTCGGGGTTTTGGCCATTGCTGACAACAGTGAGGGGTGGGGGGGGGGGGGTCGGGGCTCTGGCAACTGGGCTCCTGCTCGGTCTGGCCCTCTTCTCAGAACATATGCGCCTCCTTAACCAGTAACACTACAGAAACGGTAAATCTAGTGACATTGCTCCTGCCTAGCCTGCTGCAGTGGGAACTAGCATTTGTACTGAGGGATCTCTGATTTTCTCCCCCTCACCGTAAGATTCGGTTACGCCCAAGAGGGGCCCCTTTTTGATTGCACGAAACCTCAACCTTTAGATTAAATTCCTATGTTACAAATGTATGTACTCAATCACTTGCACACAATGCAGGCATTACAATTCAAAATGTCTTCCTTTGTTTTTTTTCCCCCTATAGGGTCACATACCTATGCCCTGATGAAGGTGGTTTAATTTGGTCTACCACCGAAACGCAACAGTACAAGGGAACATAGGTGGTTCCTTAATCACCACCACTAGTGAACGAGTATTTCCTCACCACACGTGCCCTTTAGTTTAATGTCTCCTGCCCGCGTTGGCAGACCCAACAGGGTTTTCCCCCAAGCAATTGGAACCAAATAAGGATTTGCCCATTTGAGTATTAATGCGTTAACATTGAGATGCTATATTGTTTTGTTGCATTGTTGAAAACAGGAGGACCTCAAGCTATACATTGGAAAATTAAATGGTAATACAAGTTATCTACTAGGTCAGAAGACGGCCAACTGGACTAGAAAATGTGTACATGGTATTTAGGAAATTGTCATCTGCATTTTTTTGAAAAATGTCCAAAGCATAATTTAAAGGCAACAAGCACTGACTAGAAGTGTTGTGTTTTGACCTAATTACAAACAATGGTTTTTGGCACAATAAACTCTTCTTCCTTGTTTTCCCCTTTTCTTCGAGCTACTTATGCTAACACTACAGGGCTTACTCACAAACCTTGCCTCTCACACTGTGTCTTATCTTTCCAGAGTCTATACCTACTTTTACTTAGACCCATCTACATGGTTTAACTTTAGAGTAATATATTCAAAATATGACAAATGATTTATATATTTCTCTTTTTCCTCCACAGCATCTTGTTGTAGGACAAGGAAAACACATTTTCTAACCTATTCAGATTTGTGTGTGTTGTATTCCTGTATGTTTGTACTTTCCAAATTGTTGATGTGGAACAATAATAATTCTCTAATTTTGTTATACCAAACCAAGCTGTGCGTTTGTGTTTCTTTTGGCATATAATACATGTCTAAAGTGCGTTTTGAGGTTGCAAAGGCCTACGGCATTGATACCCCCCCTAAAAGATTTATTTGCAAAGCATCGGCACCTGTGGTATCAATATTTAGCAGCATTTCTTTTTCCATTTGTTATCTCTTCTCAGGTGGGGTCAAGGAGCCCTACTGGTGAGCCCCGTTTCAGGGACCTCCTCCTGATTTTCAAAATGCGGGGTGCGGAACTCCCCAACCTATAGCGCCAATGATCTGCGCTAAGCCCCCTTTTTCTGCTCAAGGCCCTCCTGGGGCTGACTGTGCGCAAGATATCAATGGGATTCTGCCATTGAGGTTGCCCACATACAGGAGAAGACTCCAGGGGCAGCCGAGATGCAGCCCCACGGGATGCCACTCAGACTCCCTGCAGCCCCCACGTGGCTCAGGAGCACCCCTCACACTTCTTCCCCTTCAGGCTCCTCTTTGTGCCCCAGGTCTGTAGCAGCTATTGCATTAGGCTTATGGAATCCCGAGGTTGCCCTTGCTGGGTTGATGTGGGTCAGTATCATGGCTCTGGCAGGCAGCTGTTCTGTGCAGGCTGTTTCCCGCTCCCCTCCACTTGCTTCCTTTTTTCCAGGCGTAGCACAGGGAGGCCATTATACGGAAAGGGGACTTCCATTCTCTCCCCCTCCCCCGCTCGCTCATGGGGCACCCTCCCGTTCCTCACCGGTGCGTCCAACGGGCTGTTCAGCTCCACAATGCATTTCTGGACCGGGCCAGGCCAGCAAGCCCAGCCTGCTTCTCTAGGCCTCCAAAATGGGGGGAGGAGGTAACGGAGGACACCCCACACCATCGTCCACTCCACTCTATCAGAGGAGACATCCCCCACCACACACTCCGCCGGCAGCTCTCCTTACCGCCTCAGCTTGGGGCATCAATCTCACTCTCCCTCATCCGCCAACCCCCGCCAGGCAATCCTCTGCTCCGGCGGCACCCACAGCACACCGGGTGAACCGCTGCCGACGCGGCCAGGCTCGCCCATCTGAGCGCAGGGCTCGTCCAGCACCCTTCGGGCCATCTCTGGCAAGCACCTCTCTCCTTCGGCCAGCACTCCAGGAGCTCACACCTCACCAGCAGCAGCTCCGACCCAGGACATCAGTCGGAGTCACATGTGATCGCAACTTGTTCCTCATTCCCGTTTGTTGTGCGGCCGCCATTTTTGGCCCGCCACACAGCTCTTATGGGACAGCACACCACAGGCGAACGCTGACACTCCCAGCGCCAACATGCCTAGCAGGGTGAAGCTGGTGTCATGCTGAGGGACATTCCACCATTTATTTTAGGAATCGGTTCCCCTGAAAGGATGTTTTTCTCCTCCTCCGCCCTCGCGACACCGGAGGCTCTTATGTGGCCATCTTGCCGAAAACGGGAAACCCCAACAAAATCTTATGCCTTGGTCTCTTAGCCATGATTTCAACTGAGCACAGTCTCGCCTCTTTTGTGCAGTGACTAAGGATAGATATTGTTAAATCTGTATGTTTGATCCTTCAAAGTCAATTGTCTCTCGGCTCCTCTCTTTGTCAACAATGTCGGATTTTTCTTTATAGTGATGGCATTTTGCAATTACTGCCCTTTGGCCATTGGAGGGGGGGCCTCCTCCCCTGTGTATCCTGTCGAACTCTATTGCTGTGGTAGGCAGTGCATCGAAGAGGTATTCAAGAAGCTTCTTGACTTGCTTTTCCAATGTTTGTGTGGTCTCCCCTGAGGTCCCTTAATCCAATTATCCTTACGTTTGTGCATCTCTCTTAGTTTGAGATTGTCAATCTTCGCTGCAAGATCCGCCTCACTCTGTTCTAAATGCAGTAAGCGGCTTTCAACGTTAATTTCTGCAACGGCAGAGGATTGCTGGTAATTTTCAACTGCCTCAATGCTGTCTTCCAAGGTGGTGACCCTTGTTCGGACTGCGGTTATCGATGCAGAGATGCTGGTCTTCACTGATCGGATTTCTTCAAGCAGCAATCAAACATCTGCTTTCATTGAAGCATCTTGGTCTTCGCCTGGTATTACTATTTTAGCTGATTGAGGTGGCTACTCCATGTTGGCGGTACTGCGATGGAATGCTTGCCGGGCGGGCTTTGTGTTGGGGTTCAGCCAGCCTGCAGATTTTCAGAGGGTTTGGCTAAGTTGGGTTGATGCCAATGGTCAATGGGCTGTTGGTCGAGCTCAAGAGAAGCAACCCTCCTCTGTGTGGTCTTCCAGTGGTTCATGAAGCGCCCAAAAAGACAGTCGCGAGGTGATTAGTAATGCCTCGCTTGATCCAGCTCACCTTTCATTTGGATGGCAAACATGGCTTTTTCTATGTCATTTCCTGGTAAGGTATTAGACCATTGCCACAGATATGTTTCAGCAAGGTGCAAGTGCAGCAGCACCTGTTCTCATGTGCATGTCCGGGCCCATAGTGCCTTCCACTTCCCCTGTGTTTGTGTCTCACAGCCAGCACTTCATTGCAGCTCTCTTGATGGGGCGGGCTCGTAAATTCTAGGGGGCGATAAAGCATGCAGCAGGAGCAGCATTGCTTGGAAGTCACTCACCGGTTATGAGCAGTTGCCCACTTACCCAGGGCTGCCGCTCAAATTAGCAAAGTCTCTCGAATGTCTGCCGTGGTGTTAATGGCTTTCACGTAACGGCCTGTGGAGGACTTTAATGTGTTGGCGCAGGTGTTAAGCGATTAATAGCCTTAATGGTCCTCTGACTTGATTCCCACTGTGTCTTAAATGTCAGCGTAGAGGTGGGAGGGAGTGATCTTAACCGATGTGTGACCGGTGAAGCGCTGTCATACCTCGACTTCCCTGCATTTCACAGATGCTCATTTGTCTGCATTTACCTTCTCTCTGGTGCCAGGCGAGACTGCATAGGCGTACCACTCCAATCTGATTTGCCCAGCAGTGGGTTCTGTCTGAAACCTCAAGGCTGACTCTCTTGAGCAGGTGCCTCAGAGCTGGTGGGCTGTTCCCGACGGTCCTGCTCACCCAAACTTCCTCAACGTGTGCCCAGTGCTTTCACACGTCCTCCGGGTGCATCCATACCAGCTGGTTGTTAGGTTTAGCTGCAGCACGCCGCCATTATTTCTCGGTCGGCAAGGGAAGGGCGCGTTCAGGCAACAATTTCACCTGCGCCTCCTAGCGGTCTTCCTTCCTGAGCTTTTAATCATCTCCCCATCTGGACCATACGATCAGAGGTCAGAGACCGAGAATGCTTTAGAATGTGGAGTAGCAAGAGATCAGTCAACCAATGAAACAAGTGAGAACATGTCATGAAATCCCCATCAATGAAGTAAAGGCAGGGAGGTGTGGGAAAAAGAGATGACACACAGCAGAGGGGGGAGAAGTTGTGGAGAGCTGAAAGATGCAAGAAAGAGGCAATAGCTGCAGAAGCATGGCATAGTGATGGCCCACAGACTGCTGGGAGGAGGAAGTGCCCTTTTCACTGGGACACAACTTTGGGAAGACTGCACAAGAGAACCCAGGTTCTTGGTGAGATTCTGAGCACTTGAGGCTGCTTGGAAAGTTAAAAGAGCTGAAGTAAGAGTTCCCTCCAAGGAGTGCAGGAAACTGGAAATTAGGTCACGAAAGCTCCTGCGAGAGCTGGAGACATTTGACGGCTACCTGGAGAGCATGGTGGTGCGTTATCATACATAGTGCGATAAAAGGAGCCCTGATGCTGCTTCCTGGTAAACACAGTGAAAGTATCCAAGTGCCGAAAAGACATAGTGAGAAGAAGGCGGTGTGAGACAGGCATGGTATAAGGAGACACGGACTCAAGGATGTTCGTTTCAAAACCTTTATTAACTAAAGGTTCCTGGGTTGGTGTAATGCTTAACTGGCCCTGACACTAAAGGATGTTTCTAAGGGCCGTCGTAGTCTGGAAGTCCAAAATAAAAATGTGTGTGTCTAAACCTATGCTTGCCCTCACTCTTTCAAAAAATGTGTTAGGAAGTCTTTCAAAAGCAAAAAGTGGTGGTTCAACAAAAATAGGAAAACCAGGAATGGTTTCAGATGGTCAACTCACGAGGTGTAGGTTGGTCAGCTTCAAAAGAATGAGTTCAATCAAAAGAGACTTCTCCATTCCATAGTTCAAACAATGTCAATGTCTTTAATGCCTTAGCTTTCCCCTTTCCCAAGCTTCAATTCGTTCAGTAACAGAAAAAGTCCACCCCCAAATTCCAATGACAAGTCAATCATCAACTGTTGGAACGCGTTGACTCAATCTTTTATTTAGGTGTACGTGTCAACCAGAGTGTAGCCGAAACTCCTTGGGCTAACCTTTTAAGATCGAAGGGTAAAAATCTTCCTGCCCAGGGTATGATCTTGCATCGTAGATTTGGTACGTTTTCTGTGACCCCGTTGATTACATTTTATAACCAAAAGGTTACTCCAATCCTTTAGTATGGGGCTGAATCATGCCTAAATCTCATTTAGCAAATTTGGGAAAGTCTGGAAGGTTTTTTCTGGAAGCAAATTTTACAGCTACCTAAGAGCTTGCCTATGGCCTGTATTCGCTTTGAACTGGGTTTGCTCTCCCTTCACTCAGTCTCCTTCTAGAAATCCTGCTCTCTCTTCCGTAAATCTTTGCTGGGCCATATGATCCTGCAGTTGACCATTCTTGGACACAATGATTGGTCGTCAAACTTGGACCTCCTAAGTATATGGACAATTAAGTGTATTCATTGCTTAACAGATCTGGACTCTTCAGTGACAATTAAATTCCAATCCAGTATTGATAAATAAGAAACTTCATCAACAGGATTGGATATTGACCCAGGCCAAAAGGAACAAATTGTCTTTTATGAAAGATTACGGTCATGAACCTAAGCAACTGAAGCAGGCATCTAAATATCTGAAGATATTGCCTAGCCCGATTGTGAGAGGGCACTTTGAGAATACGTTTGAACTTGTACCCCACAAGGGAATTATTAGTTGCCCGAAAGCAGCCAGATGAGGGTCAGTCATTTTGTAGATTCTGACAAACACTCTGAGACAGAATCATTGAAGCATCTGCTAACAACGTACAGGGGTTGGACAGATCGTTGGTCTCCGTTTCTGGGCACCACAATTGCAACAGCTCCAACATTAGGTGTAGATGATTGGTGGTTACAATTTCTAATGGGAGAAAGTCATTTGCTGTTTTTTCCCCTCTGGTTAATTAATTCCGAGACCCATGTATAAAATAGAGGAAACCAGTACAGAGTATATGAGATACAGTGGGGTGATTAGGAGAATTGTATATTTTCTTTCCCCTTTTACTTATTGGTGTGTTAGCTGGGAACAGCGTTTTATATATTGTTTTTATATATTGTTTGGATTGTGTTCTCATTTCTTTGTACATGGAAGATTGGGAAAGTAAAGGTCTGGAATAAACCAATAAAACAAAAAAGAAAAAAAAAGTAACACTAAAATAATCAAGATTCCACTTTGATAGGCCTATTAGGGTTCCCTTCTCCAAGCTTAGGCCTCTTCCAAGTTCAAAAACAAATACAATTCTTGGGCCTCTCAAGGTTCCCTTCCCCAAGCTCAGGCCCTGCTTGAGTTTCAAAACACAATTTCAGTTTGTCAGGATGTACCTTTCTTTCATATACCGTTCATTCAAAGGGATAGCATCAGAGACTTTACGAAAATGGCAGGTTCTTTGCTCCTCCTAAGTGCGACCACTCCAAGCTTTGACCCCTCTCTTATTTCCTGCTCTTCCTTCTCTTGACCATTTGCCTTCAGGGGCTTTCTGCACTCCTTGTTCGCCTCCATTTTCTTGATTTCTTTCTCAGGCACCCTTCTTTCCTTCTCCTGCACACTTGCACCTTACTCTCCTTGTGCCCACACTTTCCCGTACATACTTGCACTCTCTCTTTACCTTTCCTTGCCCACTGGCACCATTTCCAGCTTTCCCGTGCACTCTTGCACACTTACCATTCTGCCGGGTCACTTGAAGCTTTCTCTCTCGTTTCAGGTCGCTCACTCCCTATGTATTACAGTTCTTTCACTTTGCGCTCTGCTTTTCTTGCTTTCTCTTACTTTTTCTTGATCTTGTTTATTTCAATTTATATCGCTTTACTAGTTTCTTTCATTTCTTTCTTCTTTTCCACTCTGTGCCGCTTTATGCATTTCCTTTTGCCCGCTCCTCTTCAGTCAGCCACATACTCCCGAGTCTCTCTCTCTTACTTTCACAAAACTCAGCTGGGCAGCAGAGCAGTGACAAGCGGTCCCTTCTAGTTGTGCGAACCTGAGGTCAGGGTCTCACCACCTGCCCCTCAGAGACCCCTGGGGCCGGCACAGGTTCCAATGGAACGAGCAATGTTCCGACTGCCAACAGCAGCATGCAGGGTGCTTGGCTCTGGCTCTCTGGAGGCACGGCTCCCTAGCCACGCTGCAGCCCCCTCACAAACACCAGGCCAGCGTCTCGGCACACCGTTCTCCTCTGGGCCATCGATCCTGCTGCTCTCTGCTCCTTGGCTGCTCTGGTCCAAACAAAATCCCCAACTCGCTCTTTCATCTGTGTAGAACCACACCTTTTATAGTTGGAAAAACAGTAAAGTCGAGTCAGGTGTGAGTGATAATTAGTAAATGCCTGACTCTGCCGGACGATCAATGGGATAACCTAAGTTCTTTCAACAGCCAGTTTCCCTTTACACCCCATTTTATTCCTATGGAAAATCTTCCCTACTCCCGGTTGCCTCTTCATTGTCCCTGTATTTGTTGGAAATGGCAACGGGGGAGATGGAAGGGAAAGGTTTTGATGTGAAAAGGGGGAATACTATTTCTCGCCCTCAGATGTTCTCCCAATCCCCAGTTACCCTCCACTCAGGTGATCCTCCCTCGCTTGTCCACCCCCAGTGTCGGGATCCAAAAGAGATAGCCCTTCCCTGAACATCTGAATAGAGGATCCCAAGGGAGAGCACCGCCAGGTTTATCACAGAGGCCAAACATTTCATTTGAGGAAACAGAAAGAATAACCAAGAGATTTATTATGAAAAGGAATGCCATTCTGACAATATTAAAAACATTTTATTCTGAAATCTTAAAAATAACTATTACTACACAAGCTTTTTTAAGCGACTTCTGCAGGTTCACCACATTTATCTGCACAAACTTTGTCAACGTCACATCTATACTTCTGCTTTTTTTTAAAGACAGCAGATCAAGTCGAAAAATAAGCAGACATGCATTTTCATTATGAAACGCTTCGTTGGATTTCAAAAACAGCTAATTACAATTAAGTCACCCAACACGTTTTTTCGCAAAAGCCAAAGTATAGGCAAACAATGTTATCAAAATAATGACTCTTGTTAAACATTTTTAAACAATACCTTTCAGATCTCTTTCTTTAAACTGACTAACCGGAAACATCATCGCATCTGCCAACTGAGTTGAAAGTACTGCATGGCAAGAGCTGAGCTGTAGAAGAATAATTGGCAAAATGTTAGGTCAGCAATTGGAAAATAGGATCTAAAAATGTCAGCATAAAAGTCACAGAATACAGTCTAAATGGAGTGTATGGGAATACCAGATGGAATATTGTAGTTTTGCAGACATCTCCCAAAATAATTTTGTTGCAAGTTTTTGTATCTTGTGATCACTCCCTCAGGCATAGAGGAAAAGAAGAATCTGAAAAACAACTATTTAAACAGTCCCTTCAGAAAATCCTTCTCTGTGCATCCACGTTTACCTAATTTGCAGTTTCTTCAGAGAGGCATGCACTTCTAAGGCATACAAAAAAGGAGTGTTGCATAGCAATTTGCTATGCGCTGCTGTAGGTTTGCTTATTAAATTGGCACTTGTCTAGCACAGCTGGCGATTTAAATGACCCTGTTCAATTACCAGTAAAACACAGCTCACACTGCATTCTGCTCTTGGCCTCGGGGCTCTCCTTACCCTCTTCTCTGTTCACAGCAGGTTCAAAGGAGCTAATGGAGGGAGAGTGCACCAGTAATCTTAAAAGTGCAGAAGGCCTATGTGGGAGTGATAGCTATCTCTTTTTCAAATAATTGCAAACCAGAAGTAATCAGCATGATACTTTTATTAAGGTAAGTATATTCTGTTCATCAAAGACTGGTAGGTGTTAAATATTTAGGAATTAAATTACAGAACTGTCTTTAAAAAAAATTAAGTTGTTACACAATGCATAATTATAGTATTTCTACAGTAAAACACTGCCTGGTCTCCATATTTTTCAGTAAAGTTTAGGTTACTGTATCGAAATCTCAATATCAACTATATTTCATTTTGTTGGGGAGGGTGCATCATATTGACGAGTGAACAGCTTTGAAAACATACGTGATCACACGGCCAAATGCTTTTGATGGAAAACCTAGTTCTATGACCTGCTGTTGCAAACTCCAACAAATCCATAAGCAGCCATACTCCTTGCCCCTCGCCCAGAGAACATATCACTCCTGCCCTCAGAGAACTACACTGGCTCCCTATCAGCCTACGAGCGACCTTCAAAGCCATGCGCATCACACACCGAGCCCTCCATTATACAGGACCAGAGTTTCTACAGGAAAATATCATCCACTACCAACCCCCCAGAAATCTCCGATCAGGCTCAGCTTTCCTTCTCACTATTCCCCCTTAACACTCCACTAGAGTTGGCGCCTCAGCCTTCTCTATCCTAGCTCCCATCATCTGGAACACTCTTTCTCTGCACATCCGCCGCACACAGGACTACCTTTCCTTCAAAAAAGTCCTAAAAACCTGGCTATTACCTGACAATAGCCTGAAACCCGTCCCTAACCTTCCAATTCCCTATCCGAGCAAACGAACATTCAGCAACAGGCGGCGCCTGCCGTTATCGTGGCAGCCCTGACCTCACAGCACCAGGCTGTGCAGTCCGTTATGGTGGTGGCCCACACCTCACATACCAACCATGACCTCGGTTCTCTCAAGCACCACTAGCTGGACACAGGCCATCATCACGTTTTCACACCACGAAATTACACAAGATTGATTAGTCACTGCACCTGTCATGTATAAGGAAAACAAGCAAATCACAATCAAAATTGTTGAGATAGAACTACAGCCCCGTCACACTTGGATAGATTGTGATGTCTGGAAAGGCATTGTCCAGGGAGGAATTGTGTACCATAACCATGTCTCGCACCAGAAGGAGAGATGGGGGTTTTATTGCTCCAGAACGCAATCTGGAACTTGCCCTGAATCGCACTGGAAGGACATGAGGGGTGGCCGGGTATCGCACTTGGATGAACGATAGGGTTGGCCTAATGGAAAAGGTAACAATTGTGACAGTTTAGTGCACTCACACCATCTGTGAATATTCGTCATGCTCTCCACCTCAAGTACTTGAAAGTACAGCCCGTGCCCTACTAGTGTCAATTTGTGAAGCATAGCCTGTCGCTAACCTTTTGTTGCAGCCGCAAGAATCCACAGAGGATGACACTACCTGATTGGATGCACATACCTAGAAACTCGGGTTGGAGCTTTGGTGTAAGTAAAAAATGCACCACTCTGGTGGACACTGGCCACAGGCATAGCTACCTGCACACATCAGAATAAATCAATGGAGTAGGACAAATCTGGTCTCGTTGGTCACATAATTTTCCCACCTACTTCCAGACCACACCTTAACACCTCTGACGCAGCGAACACCTATGACGAATTTGCGCCAGTTGGACACATAGCAAGTCTCTTGCACTCATACCATCTTCTGACCCCCCGCAGCACCCATTCACATGCCTGATCTTGTGGGTTGCTTTCTACCGGAGCCTGGTCAGCCCTCCAAAGCCTCATCATGGCCAAATGGACCCATGCATTTTAATCCTACTCCGTGATCTCCAACACTCTGCACTTCGGTCCCCAAGGGAGTTACAAGCACTAGCGCATTGAGACTATAATAATGGTAAAAGGTGCTATATAAGTGACAACTACAATACAATACAAATGTGCAACTGGTGCTTAACCCATGAGCTAATCCCAAACTGCTTGACATTCTATCTCATCACCCTGATGCTTTGCATTAGCTACCCTGAAAGTAAGATGTCCGCAAAACTACAATATTCCATCTAGTATGCCCATACACTCCATTTAGCGTTTACCATCTTTCCTCTTACATAATGAATACACAAAGCTAACTAGATGTTTTGCAATCAATAGTTGAATCCAGTCTGCACATCAACAGACCTACTGCAATACCATTCACTGTAGTTCTCCAGAGCGGGCTTTGCTCTACGAGTAGGATTGCTTTAAAATAATAATAATTATTATACATTAGCACCTGGAGTGTTTCATCACAAGCACACATCCTTGCCACCTCTCGGTCCTGGAAATTATTTTTAATTGGGGACAGGTGTAATTTCTCTTTAAGGGGAGCATGAAATGTGCAAAGCCGGGTTCCCTTAAAAACAAAAACATCAGCTCTTGAGATCAAAAACATCAGCTCTTCAGATGCTGGTTCAGAGTGCGAATAGCAATAAATACGGCTTTCGTGAGCATGCACGGTTGGAATGCTGCGCTTGCGATTACCTGGCCCAGTCTTTAGGGTTACCGGCTCTGCCCTCCCCATCATGCTATTTAACACTACATTAACACTATATTGAAATATGTGATATCAATGTAAGGCAAGGGCCATCTTGTCCACCTGAAGTTGACAATGACCCTGCCTGCCACAACATACATTGCGTACATAGTCTCCAGCTACGACTTTCATTTATCGTTGAGAACTTTTGGATTTATAAAACGTCTGAACTTCTCCTTCCACAGCAAATGATGGGGCAAGCATACAGTATACTGGACACTGCCCTATGCAACACTGATTGCAACCAGCTACACAGAGCCTTGCACTGAAAACTATTTTCAGAGTCTTTTTTATCATATCCATTTATTTGTGCCCATTCATACAGCTAACATTTACATTTTACAGACACGCATCTCATTTACACCTTACTTCAGAGGTACACAAAATGCTATAGTGTTGCTCCTTTTTTCTCTTGGGTACAAATAACTTCTGGTGACATTAAAAATACTAGTACAAAATTGCTAAACCAAACACGTTTGTTTGCTAATCAAGAATATTTTAATTAGCAAACTCTGCTAATCAAATTTTAAAAACTGATTTATGCCTCGACTTCAGATGATAAATCGCCACACATTGGAGTCATGGTTTGAATGGCAGATTGCACTAAGGGAGTGCCTGGGTGAGAAAAAAAAAACACTATTTGAATGCCCTCAGGGAGATATTAAGGGATGGAATAGGGCCAGTCATAGTAGATGCAAGTCATGTTGACGGCGGGTATAGGTCAGGCGCGTACCTTTACAGATAAGTGGCAGAACAGTCCTTCACATATCTGGCTTGTCCTTTTAGTGGCTGGTAGGGAGTGGACACAACCACTCAAATGTGTTATTTTTACTTGTGGAGTCTAGCGTGTTTCTCTACACCCGATGAGAAAATCGAAATATCTGACATGAGACAAGGGCATTTGCATGCTTATGGGAAGTTTGTGGGGCTGTGGCTTTTAAGTGGCTGATAGGGCTGGTTTAGAGTGACTCCTAACCATTGACTCAGTGGTTTGTAGGGCTGGTGCAGGGTCAGCCAGATGCCAGTTATGGAACTTGTATAGATTGGAAAGAGTCGTTCAGGCTGGGTGTCATGACTCCCCACTTGTCTCTGGGTCAAAAGAGCGAGTCTGCAAGTTGGAATAACGACTCATGAAGCTGCATTGTCGTTCAAGCCCCCATCCATGTATTGAGAATCAACAAGCATTTGAATTTAGAGGTCTTCCTGGTTTGGTCAGTCCTAAAATGATCTTGAAGTACAGCAATTTTCAGATTGAAACAGTTTTTCTAATTGTATAAGTGCCTAACAAATGATCAATAAATAAAATAAGTAGAAATGAGGGTACGATTCACATCCCTCCTGAAGCTATAGCATCCTCTTGGCATGCACTACAACACAAATGAGGAAGGAACATCTTTTGGGCTGTACTGGTTTCACCTTTATAATAGTGTATGAATGAGTTGGCAGTTTAGTAACTACTCATCCCTATACTCCTGCAGAGCAGTAGTCATTTCTTCATGGTTCGAAGCCAGTTTACCACCTTACCTTTGTCCTGCACTGTCACCCCCCTCCTGTCCCTCGACACAGAACCGCTCAATGACCAGGTAAGTGTGTGCACTTGGCCCCCATTTGGTTACATCATAATAGTTTCACCCGTTGACTTACATTGTGATGGTTACTCCTGTAAGGGAGATTCTATCACAGCCCTCTGGTGATATAAGAGCGTGAAGGGGTGATAGTAAGGTGTTTAACGAGATGCATCCTGAATGGGGTGTACATCAAGTTAGACCAAATCAGTTTCAGTGGGTAAAGTAACGGAGCAGTCAGCCTTCAATCTTATGGAGGGTGTGGGGATAAACTGGTAACAAAAGTACAATTATATGCAAATTCACAAATATATGCATTATTTAGGTTAGAAACAACACTGCAAAATAAGTACTAGCATACACCAACAAAACAAGTATAAAAGAAAAGTACAGTAAAGAGATAAGACATTGATTTTATTTCACTGTTTGAAACATAACATAGGAGTCTAACGTAACAGCACTACTAGGCCAATATGTGTCCTGTGAAGGAAGGGAAACATGGTTAGAGGAATATAGAAAACAGACCCAAGGGTCTAACCAAGAACAAGTAAAATCAGAAACTTTAGTGGCCCTGCATATATGCCAGTTCCTCCTTACAAATTAATAGAAACCATGAGCCCACAAGTGATTACTGTAACACCAATATTTCCTATTCATAGAGTGAACTGCAGTCATTTATTACACTACAATCTATAGTAAATCACTAGTACATTCTAAAACGACAGCCGTACTTCTAAAAACTCCAGGATCCAATGGAAATCCAGGAAAAATCTCAGTTCAGAGCTATCTTTGTGCATCAGTTTGAAGGAGTTTGTAAGTTTCCAAAAGCTTGCCCATGGGAAAAAAATAAGACCAATTCCTATAGGCCTGTTGTGGGGTTTGTGGAACTCGGGTAAGCTCTACTTTTACCCCAGAGGTGCAACAGAAGATGCAGGCAGCCCAGAGGGGAACCTCGCCCCACCCCAACAATGGTCACAGCCCAAGGACCTAGAGACTCATGGAACTGGATGCATAGAATTCTGCCCAAGACAGCAGATGCACAGGTGATGGAATTTTGTCCGGCCAGACCCAATAGAGATTCAGAAACGGCCCAACAAAGGAGACACCTAGAGGCTGCACATGAGGCAGAAGACTCTGCAACCCACGAAGACAGTGGCAGAAGCAAAGAATGTTGGTATGCCCCTTCAGGGTAACAGGATGGGACCGCCAGAAAGGAAAGGTCCCATGATGGTGGCAACTCCTGAAGGCGATCCAAGATGTCAGACCGGAGGCAAAGCAGCAGCAAGCCACTTGAGTTTCCGCATTAGGAGACCGGGAGAGACCCAGTACCTTAGGCACTTGGGTGAGAAGGATTGGAGCAGGGACGCCTTACTGCTAGTGAGGAAGAGTCCAGCAAAGAACCAGTGCAGCCAGCCAGAAGAAAGGCAAGAAGCAAAAAGGAAGAGCCCTGGACATGACTCCCCACAGCAGTGAAGATAGAAGGACAAAGAAGCAAGGGCCCACCGGTATGGCCAAACCAGAATGTTTAGCAGCAGCCCATCTTTCTAAAGTCTTCAGAAAAGATATCGGAAATAGACCAGAGGAATGTACAGAGTATCACACTAAGCCATCCCACCAATCACACAAAAGTCGGGCTGGCTCTAAAAAAGAAACAAAGAAAAAAACACACACACAGGTACTCCCACAATGGATGTAGATCAGGATGTCTCGGCTCAGAACGAGCTCACGAAAGCAAAAGGCAATTTTGGCAATGCCTGAAGATCCACATAAACAAAAGGTACAGCCCAAAACCAAATGGCAGAGAGCAGGACTAAAACAAATGCACTACTACCGCAATGGGTACATTTTAGATGTATTTGACTAAGGCGGTACACGTGGCTACAACCCTGGTGAAGCCAAAGTTTAATCACAAGTGCCACAAGTCTGCTCAACAACCCACTTTCAGAGTGACAGAATCACCCTGGGCCCGAAATGGGCTACTGTTATGGAGAATTCTCATTTCTGTGCTAATTCCCTTCACCCTTAGAGACCCCCCCAGCGATTTTGCTGGACTTTAGGACTTATTAATTTTTACCTTGGAGTGAGTGAGCCCTTTTTCTCACTCTCTCATGTGTTTTGATCTGATGTGGATTATGTGTTTTCTTGGTTTTTGGAGTCTGACAAACTCCATAGGCATCTACTTTTTGTATGGGGGGGGACACAGCACATTCAGTGCAGTGCCACAGAGAAATCCTTTAGATTTCTTGTAATGTTTAAATACCTTTTCTTGTGAGAACTACTGTTCGCAAGAATAGTACGTGGAATTTACTTTACTTAACTTTTCTCTTTGTGGGTCCAGCACACACCAGTTTATGTGGAGTGCTGGAGGTTACTCATTAGCCCTTTGTCCTACTTACTCATGTAAAATTTTGTAAGTTACCCTCACTAATTTAAAATGGCTTGTGACTGTGTTTTAATGTTCCTAGCATTTTGCTTTTCTACCGCAGGCTGAATCCTCAGCTGCAGTATAGCACCCATGGGTGACCATTGTGTCAAAATGGCCCCAGTCTTCTTTTTTTGCCATTTTCTGTTTGTGTGGTTCTTGAGTTTTACTCTGTGTGCCAAGTCAGGTTTGAGCCCTTTGTTCCTTTTGCCTTTGGCGGGCTTCAGTAATGAAACCTACCTCTGGCTCCAGTGTGTCTGCAAGGGCAGGAAGTGAGGGAAGGTGCCCGAAACTCCCCTGTGCTTTGTCACTAAGGAAACCTGAATGCACCCAGTCCTGATTGAATGGCTGGCTGTCCTTTTAGGACAGTCACTCTGCTGTTTGAGTGACAGCTAGGCTGTGTATGAATGGGAGAAACCTGCTTAAAAGGCGAGGATTTTGGGACTAGAAGCAGAGTCGAACAGTGGAAAGAACAACCAGACGAAGAAACCGTGAACGAAGCTTGCTGCATCCTCCTGGACCGTTGAACTGCCAGGTGAAACCCTGCTGCTGTGCTGAAACTCCTTTTTCTGATTGATAAGAGAACCACCAGAAGGGATGACTTCTTCCCTTGGGTAAGTGGGACCTACTTACCGCGAGACGAACTGCACTGGAACACCTTTCCCCAATGGCTGTACTTCTTTGCTGCTGCAGGAACAGAGTTCCAAGGGTCGAGAAAAACGTAGTCGAGTGCAATGTCTGTGATCTGGCCAAAAGCTCCAGGAGTCTCCCCAGGACTCTCCAGTAGCAGGACAACCACAACTAGAGTCCCCTCACCAGAAGGAGTGAAGGAAGCCCAACCGGTATCCAAGATCTGCAGTGGTGCTGTTTACCTAGCGCTGAAACCGTGAAGTGCTGCTGATCCGAAAAGAGCCCGTAGCTGCTGCCGACCTCTGAATTGCTGCCACAGCAGTTCCCAAACGTCCTCCCTCTTTTCACCACGACTGAGGCCCAGGAACACACAAACTGCATCGCTGCAACCAGACAGAAGCCAGCTGGAACACTCTTCTTCTAACCAAAGGTACTTTTGACTAGGGGTACTTCAGAGTTTATTTCAGCTCAACCCTTCACAGGTGCAAGAGCGTGTGACCCTACAGGGATTTTTCTTCAACAAACTCTCTTGCCAAACAAGAAATACATTTCTTTCAAACACCTATATCATGTTTCGGCTGTGAAATTATGCTGCTAAAAGTTACAAGCTCTCCTAATGACTATTAATTTTATTTTGGTTTATCATCCTCCAGCTGAATTACCCTTGTTTCTGGATGAAATATCAGGCATTTTGTCTAAACGTAACACCCCAAATAGCCTTTCGATCATATTAAGAGATTTTAATAAATGGCTGGGTAACTCCAAAGATCCTGGAGCAACAGAGCTAGAACAATTATTGCATCGCCATGATTTCACCATTCTTAGTAAAGAACCCGCACATAATCAAGGTAACATGCTTGACTGGGTGGCAGTCAGAAACCTGAGCACACTTTGGTCCCAAGGCCAGCCCCGACCAGTTCTTCCACACAGAGGGACTAGACTTGGAATCTAAATCAGATCACGGTAAGTGCATTGCCGAAAGCAAGTTGGCCAAAAGACAAGTGTCAAACCACATTGTACAGCCATTTGGGGTATATGGCAAAGAAGATAGTGTACGGTAGTGTACCAGAAAAACAAACAGATAGTTCACTGCCAGTTGCTTGTCCTAGGTGCAGTAAAAATGCAAAAAGAATGTTGCAGAAAACAAAGGGAAAAAAGCATACCAAGTACTCCTGCAGCACGTCAATGTACGCTGATGCGTGCTAAAGTAAAATCACAGGAGATAAAGAAATGTAACACATTCACGATGCACTGATAACTTTAGAGTGGACAGTGCCCCCAAACTAAAAGGAGTTGAGCAAGGTAAGGAGCTCAAATGGCTCTAGTCACCACCAAAATTAGGTTGGCGTTCAAGACACTAAATAGCTGAGGTGTTTCAATGCGGTCAGTGGAAGGAAAGTTAAAAAAAAAGAAAACTGAACAGATGTCTTTCTACTATATCTCTGCAGATAGTATTCAGACCAAGCCCCCTCTTTTCTGCTATCTGCAGGGAGTACACCCTGCTTGTTCACTGGCTCTCCTCAGTGATCATGTAGCAGGATGGCAAGTAGGCCTGTGCAGAGGCGTGTATAAAAGTCGTCCGATTAATGTGAAAAGATGCAGAGCAAGGCGTCATTTTAAAAACAATATTTAAGCTGCAGCCTGCGCACAGCAGTTTGGAAACACGCTTGCAAATGAGATGTGCAATGTTTTGCAGCCACTCAAAACTAACTGACAAAGCCTGGGATGAACATTTCAAGTACCACAAAATAGCGCACAACTTTTGTTACAATGGGGAATGGGGAACAGCTTAACCTGGAGAAGAAAGAGAAACACAGTTTCTAGAAAGGGAAAACAAATATTTTATGCTGCTGTAGTTTCAAGAAAGGGAAAACAAATATTTTATGCTGCTGTATTTTTGGGGGGAAATGTAAAATCGGGGAGGTGGGGGGCGACAGGAAAGTTTACATTTTAGAAGCTGAACGGGTACCCATTAAAGGAAGTGATTAAACAAGAGATACATAGCTTTGGATAACACAACAGTTATAAGCATTAAACATCAACTGCTATTTACGACACATTTAATATTTTAATAAAGACATAAAAGGATTTTTACAAGTTCGTTGTAAATCACTTGATAAAACACTCTAAAACAGTGACAATATCGTACCCTAATAGGTAGGATTGACATCAATGTTAATCTGATCAATAGTAATGCAGAGTATCTAACGTTTAGTTCTCTAGTGTTGTCCTTGTCTCGACATTTCTCGTATCAATATGGTAAAAAAAATGTAACCATTGTGTAGTCTCCACATATTTCTGTTCTATGTCAATTAATACAGAACTTTCATCAGGAGTGTAGTCACTATGATTAAAAAACCACAATCTAAACTTTGAATCTGTTAAGCCGAAGAATCTTCTGGCTGGATGTGGAAAGTGTGCACGACAAATCTGACGTGTTTTCAAATGGTTGTAACTGTTGGTAAAAGACAGTAGAAAAAGGAGAAGCTATTAGTGCCATTATATCAATTTAGAGAAAAATCTCATGAGAAGGCAAAGGATATAAATTACCTTGTCCCCTCTGTGGAGTTAATGCAGAAGCTGGCTTTATTAAGGCATATTTAAGGCTTCTGTAGGTGAAGAGACCCTTAATAAGGGATAAACACCCTGCAAAAAAAAATTGCAAAAATTTAGAATAGCCCTGCGAGGCTGTATAAAAGAGACCGGAGTGAAGGAGTCACTCAGGAGGCATTTAGAATAGTTTTACATTAGTTAAAAGCTGTCCCCCACAGTATTTACCTGTAGGTTTAGGGTGGCAATGGCTAAATGGTCCTTGCAGTGAGGTCAATTGGGAAGGCTCACTCAGCAGCCATCAGAATAATTTTCGTTCGACAGAAATGAGCTGTTAGAAAAAACAGATGGGATTCCTCGTTAGGGTCTTAAGAGGTTAAGCTGTTAACGAGTGATTAATTTAACTGGTAAGCAAACCGCCTGTGGGCTTGAAATCTTACCGTGGCTCGTTATAATAAGTCGCCGTATTCTTTAATGAAGACTGTGGTAGAACTACGTTGACTGCAATAGGCTTCCGTGTAGTAAAGCGTCTTATAAATACCTGCCGGAATAGAAATGGGGATGTTTATGTAAAAGGAATCCATTTCGTTAGTTATTTATCCGCGCTTGTCGCGAATACTTGATCTTATTCTAGTTCTACTCACGGGGGTACAAGAGTACCCCCGGTCTTGAGAGTAAAGAAAAAAGCTTTACCTGTAGTTGGTATCCCAATTGGACGAGTCCTTTGCGGGTCCTCGCTGTAGCTGGTTGTTTTCACCCTCTTTTCCTCTAGGATAGGCAGCCGCCATCTTGAGTGAGGATTTATATAAGGACTATGGTCCTTTGTTTGTGTCGATACCGCGTAAGTACCAGTTACAAATCTGTAGCTAATCCGATGGCGCAAAATGAATACACACAATGCCATCTGACTTAAGATTAAGTATCCCAAACCTTTATTCGGATGGCCAAGATACTAATATATTGAATCGTTAAGAATACAAAACAATTTTAAATTCAAGATAGAATGTAATGGTCGGAAAAGCTATATGTAGAGCTCATTAATGAGAGGAGATTATGAATGATCCTCAATATGATCCATCAAATGATAGATTGCTGAGTGCAGGCAACCGGGAGGGACTATCGAAGTAACACAATAGAATCATTAAATTTTGCCCCATTCAACTGCATCGTTCAACCCTTCCTTGTCACTCTGTGTTAAAAAGATAAGTCTTTGTTCTTTTGTGATTAGGGCTTGTTTCTATTTGTTAATACCAGTGCCCGTCATGGTATAAAGAACTGTCCAACGAAGATCTTCACCTGTATGGTTATTGTCTGTAAAGTGTGTAACCATTGGGGCTGTAAGCACTTTTTTATTAATACAGCTTTGATGTTCGATAATCCGGGTTTTGACTTTCCTGTTAGTTTTGCCTATGTATCTTTTACCACATGGGCATGTGATCATATAGATCACATATTCTGTGTTGCAGTTGGAAAATTTTGTCTGTTGCCATTTTTTATTCAGACCTATCTCGACTTCATTTGATTTAGAGGTGTATTTGCACACGCTGCAGTGTCTACATGGATGGTGTCCTATAATGGGGGTTAAACCCCAGCTTTGTGTGAGAGTTTCACTTTTTTTAGGGTTGACTCTAAGCTTACTGCTGCTAATTGGGGCAGAGTAATCAAGTGAAGGGGGTCTGGGACCCATATAAGGAAGGTATACCCCTATCAGTAACATATGTAAGGAACTCATGGTAAAAGTGATCTCAGTTCAAGGGTGGTTATTAAACTGTATGAATGGGTGAGAAAAACTCCTAATCTAAATCTGAGATGGGAGCAAGCTACGACCATCAAATAATAATAAGGCAGTCCTGGGGGCGTCTTGTCTAATAAAAAGGACCTATACTAAAAAATAAACTATTGCCAATCCTTACCTACAAGTTACAAAATAGTGTGGGATAATGTTCACCAGAAAAGAAAGAAGTGTTCACCAAATAATAAGGATGGTATAGCTGGGGTCTCCCTTCCCCACGTTTTTAGCACGGGACAAGGCGGGACTCTTGAGCACAGCACACACCTGGGCCTCGCCAGCACAACGTTATAGTTAATTGCAACAATTCCAGGATCTTCTGTGACAAAGTCTCTTTTCTACAAAGTCTCTTGCCTTAGAAGGCTTCATGGACCATTAATAAAGTATCTTCAATAAATCTTCACGTTGGGCGATTTCTCTTCACCCTTGGATCCCCCTCAAACGGGCTCTGATCCTTCTTGCAGTTGGGTGATTTCTCTTCACCTTTGGATCCCCCCTCAACTGGGCTTGGATCCTTCCTGCAACGTGGGCCTCCCACAGTCAGGTTCACTATGGCCAACCACTCAGTGTGGACATCCCTCGGTCGGGGTCATATTGTTAGCAAAATGTTCACTGGTGTGTTACTGTTCAACCTAATTCACAGGCATCCCTCTGTCGGGTTCACATTTGCCAAACAATATAATTCACTTGGGTTTTATCACAAGGTGGGGATCACTTCCCTTTGCCTTCCATCGGCTTTATCACATTATGGGATTCAACTTAGTAAGCTTTCTTCTTGGCGCCCCTCAGTCGGGTTTCAATCCTGGTTCCCTCAGTGTTAACCTCCCTCAGTCTGGTTCACTACGGCCTTTTTCTCAGAATATTCCACTTGCTGTATTCACGAGTCTCAATGTCTTTTTAAACAATCTTTCACTGTGGACATCCCACAGCTGGGTTCAGCCAGTCACACAGTTCACTTTACTTTCCTCTTGGTTACGGGTCAAAAACTTTTGATTGTACAAGGGGTTTTAATCGACCATTGTATGACCACTTTGACCTCTTGCGTCGGCTCTCCTAGGGCCTCCTGGGATCTGTAGTTTTAACAAACGGGGACCGGCCAGAGTCTTTCCAATAGGCGCCGACATGGTGCCGGACCACTCTGCAGCTGGTTTCTCCCTGGGTTGTTTCAACAGTTCCGTAATACAAAGTCTTTGTTCTTTGATTCACATTATGTTGCCATTTGTAACCTTCATTCAACACGTTCCGTTTACTATCGGTTCTCCCTTCGACTCACTGCTGTGATGAACTGCGTGGTATTAATGGTCTCTGAGGTCAAGGGCGGTACTACAGTAACAAGTGTCTCTCCCTGACTTGGTCATCAGTGTAGGAGGGCTCCGTGCACCGTCGACATCTGCTACACCACACGCTAGCCGTTTCCAGCCTTATGATTCCTTTCACGGAGGCTTCGTGGGTGTGGGTCGAAAAGGGCAAGGGCACTTCCCTCCTTTACGTCAGTTCGCTTATCGCTGCCATTCTCATCCTCTTGTGTAACTGAAGGGTAAGCTCATAAATAAGTGGAAGGACTTGAGAGCTAATAGTACATGAAACGAGTAGGGAGGCGTCCTGCCACTTGTTTTTAGATCTCTTTACCTATACATTTTGGTAAAGGGTGATTATTTAGCATGCAAAAATAGGATTTGGCAACAGCTTTGTTACTTAGCTCATCCTCTTGAACTGCCGTCCTGGAATAGCTGTCTCGTCACGCGGTCTGCCTTGCTCAAAGTGTGCTCTCGTACGCCACCTTTTATCCCTGTGGGGAAGGGAAAGGGCAGTCAGGTGTGTGCGATTATTGTCAATTGCCTGACTCTGCCTGACCCTTGTGTTAGGACAGGTCAGGTAAATGGCCCTGGAGTCTTGCTGCCCTATTCTGGATTAGCTGGAGGGGTCCTGGAGAGAGGAAGAGTAGGACAGGGTTGGCTGTCAGTAGGTCTTTTTTGCTTTTTTCTTCCAGACTTCATAAGATAGGGATGGTAGATGATAGTGTAGCAGTTAAGGAAGGAAAGAGGAGAGGCTGCACTACACAGTTCTGGCCGAACTCACAAGGTGACCTAGTGGTTACAGGAGGGGCACAGAATAAAATGCAAAACAACACAGATTTGAAAATCAAAAACCAAGCACAAAATGCAGTCAGGAAAAGGTAGATAAGGTGAGGCCAGAGGCAGAATGAGAATGGGACAGTCGCGTTTACATTTGATAGTTGCAGAGGCAGTGGAAGAGTTCAACCAACACATACTTGAAGACTTGCAGACAGCGTGGGGGTCAAAGAGGACACATTCGAGTTGGCACCCGCTGCCTCAAGATGTAAAGAGAGGGGGTCAGAATGAGGAAACCCTCCCTTCCAGGCCGACAAGCACAGACAGAGCCTTAGCTATGGGCCTTTGCTGGAGGGACCAGCTTCCGCCTGCCGGCACCTCTCATTGGCTGAAGAAGGATGAAGGCAACCAATCAAAGTGAGGCCGCTAGCAGCCAGTCTATGGCGCCAAGGCCCTAGTGAGGGGCGGCCATCTTGGAATTTGTCGAGGCTTGCAATGACGGATAATGGTGGATGTTGAAAGCCCCACAAGGAAGGTTGCAGCCCTTCACAATTGCGCCCAAACGAAAACGCTATGATTTTTGATCAATATCGCTTCTTCAGAGAAGTTAGAACGTGATGCACGCTCAGCGGCGGAAAAAGCACAATATACATAAACATGTTATGGTAATTGCTACATTCAAAGTTGTATTTGTTTACCTAGTTGCCACTCAGGTGGCCAGCGAAAGAACAACATGTTATTGAAGGTATCCAGTGATTTCAGCAAATTTTAGAAATATACATGGGGGGTGGTATAAAGGGATAAAAGGGGTGGGGAGGGGGTTAGGGTGGGCTTAAACTCAAAGTGAAACAGGGGGGAACAGGAGGTACTCCCCAATAGAAGAAAAAAAAAATAATAAATCAGAATTTTGGTTTAGGTGAAACATCCCTCTGTGTAATGTTTTCATTAAAATCACATAGAACCGTTATTTCATTACCTGGGTAACCTAGAACCTACAAATGTTCTGAAATACTGTGTATACAAGGCTGACAGCAAGTTCAGAGAGGACACTCGCCTTACACAGGAGGGCGCCCTTTTATATGAATAAATACTTTCAGAAACTTACCTGGATCTCTGGAAACTCTTCACCTCTGAATGGCAACCCGCTGAACTGGAGCGATCCCTATGGAGGCCCTCCAGACCTTGCCCAGCAACTTCCCTGCCGTGCACCATCGGTACCTACTGGACTCCTTTCTCGGACTTCCAATGATATTGATGCCATTTTGTCCCTTTCTGCACAAATGTCACTTGCTGAATCTTGGACTTGGATCATTGGTCTCTGTTCAAAGCTCTGCAGCCTTTTCTGCACCCCTGCCGGCTTTGGTGTATGCCCGTTAGCATATCTTTGCGGTCTGGGTATTGCGTGCCGGAGCAGACTTCTACACGTAAAGGACCCCTTGACGTGTCAAGCAACAT
The DNA here is from genome assembly GCF_040938575.1 of Ambystoma mexicanum. NCBI lineage: Eukaryota > Metazoa > Chordata > Amphibia > Caudata > Ambystomatidae > Ambystoma > Ambystoma mexicanum. Next base: position 340,217,840 of record NC_090923.1, on the reverse strand, counting down.
CAGAGCATCCGTAATCCCTGGTTAACGTGCACCGGGAATTGTGCAACCTGCTCTTTTCCCACTTTGTGACAGGCCGACAACACCAGCGGTCTACGTTGCCTTGAGACTTGGGACTCCACACCTTGGAAACTATGCAATTTGTCGGGCATGATGCGGCACCACAAAACGTTGGGCGCGATGAGGTGCCACAACTAGGCTAAGCAACCTCGTGGTTGCTAAGCAACCAGTGTTTTCAAAATTGCCCCATATCCGCCGGCAGGCGGAAGAGCCGGCCTCATCCAAGGCTCTGTTTGCCCTTGTTGGCACCGGGGCGCAAAGGAAGTCAACCTGTTAGCACTCTCATCGTCTTAACATTCAGCGCACAAACTGTACGAACTTTTTCCTGGCCTAATTTTTTTCATTGAAGCACCTGGGTGAAACACACATGAGTACCCCCACCCGCCTCATTAGGCACCACTTCAGAGCACATATGTATCGTACAGTCTAACGCTCAATACCTGCTGAAACCTGTCCCAGCACTGTATTTTGCACCCAATTGACTGCTCTTGCATTTATCCTGCATATATGGAACCCACATGGTGTGCCAGCTTGTCATATGTTCTTAGCACTGTATTAACATTGCATATCCATACCATCCGACAGCATTGTACTAGCATTCAGCTCTTAGTATCCTCGACCTAACCTATTCTGTTTCCTAGTTAACTAGTGACGTCATGGTAGCCTAGCCTACCCAATGAACTAGTGAAATAGTGAACCTATACTAGCTATGAGTAGGCACCAATACATGTTCACCGTTATCTAGAGCAGCCTACTTTGTATACTATGAGCATATGATTATTGTCTACCTAGCATATTAACCATTCTGACCACTCTAGACCATTTGAACACTCATCGGACTAGCCCAGCGTTACACTAATACAGTGAATGTTGTCAACTTTATTCTGTTTAGCCTATTCTAAACCTATTCTGCATTAGCCGACCTCTACCCTTGCTCACCTTTTCTGCTGAGCCCTGTCCACAGTGGCCTCACATGCACTTTGTTTCACTCAGTGCACTATGCATATCCAACACAGTAACTCTCCTACAACCTGCTTTCATACTTACCGCCCACTGGCTCATACTGACTGAATCACAGCCTAACAGCATCAAGCTCCCTCCCAACAACATAGATCACAGAATTAAGACCACCCGATTCTTACCAGCACTAAACACCTCCACCTTAGATGCCAGAATCAAACCTACCAACTTCCTACCTAAACTATTGACAAGCATTCCAAAAACTAATAAGGTGATGACTCCTAAACTCACCAATGACAGAAGCATCATAAATACCTCCACTAACTTGCAAGCCTCACACCCTAAAACTAAACTCAGAAACTCCAGACTTCGCTCTAGGTTAATCGCACACTATCAGCATGTCCTTTACAGCAAGCATACCAGATTTGATCATTCCAATACTACAGCTAACCTTAAGGGGCTCCGGCCTCTTAACCTTGCCCACACCAGTAAGTGGGCATCTACTAAACAAGCGAAAATTGACACCACTGTGCTGGTCAACCAAGTAATTCCTATCCTAAGCAAAACGGCTAATACAGAACTAGTCAAGCCTACACAGCCTCTCTCAAAGGAGTCTTAATTAACACAAGGTCTCTAGTGTCTCACGCTAGAGATGTATCTGATACCATGCTCTCCAACAACCTAGATTTCTTAGCTGTAACTGAATACTGGTTGCACGCAGCACCAGGACCCTCACAACTACTAGCCATCCCAGACAACTATTCCATCATTAGAGTTGACAGACCCACTTCCAGAGGAGGAGGCATTGCCCTTATGGTCAGGAACACACTTGATATGAGACTAGTTCCCTAACCTTCACTATCCTCTTGTGAAATCCTCTCTGCTAAGCTACAAACCTCACATAAAAGTACCACCTCTATTCACCTCATTTATAGGCTGCCAGGACCATCAGAAACCTTTGAAGAAGACATAATGACCTTACTATCCGATAATATTAAAACAACCTCACAAACCTTAATACTAGGAAACTTCAACTTAGGTTACAATGACCCTAATGATATCCCGGCAACATTCCTAGCCAACACTCTGGTTGAACATGGATTCACCCAAAAAACACACATCACACTACCCACTGGGTAGCAGACTTAAACTGTAACATCACAGTAAAGGGTATTACGCCACAAACTTGGTCAGGCCACAACCTTATCGAGTTCAAGCTCATTAGAATCTCAGCCCACAACAAATCATGTCCTATAGCACCCTCGTGCCCTACAAGAAACAAACTGAATATTACAGCAGAGGCAATTATGCCCCTTGTCATCCTGACCCTCAACGCACTACCAAACACAAGTGACCCCAGCGTCCTGGTAGATGCATATAATTCCTCAATGCTTAAAAGCCATTAACTCTGTAGCACCACTCAAAATGCGCAAAGGGAAACCTAGAGCCCATGTGAACGCATGGTTCAACCCTGAGCTGAAAATGACCCGCACTGAAAAAAGAAAATGAGAAAAGCCCTGGAAACTCGCACCTTCCCAGGAGAACAAAACAAACAATCTCCATCTCCACCAAATACAAAAATGAGATTATCTGTACAAAACGTGAGACCTACAACAACAGCATAAAACATGCAGGTTCTAGCACTAAAGAACTCTTTACCATCGTGCGAGAAATGGGAGACACATGCCTAAAAGATAAACTTTGGTGTACTAACATTCAAAGTGCACTCACTAATAAAATCACTAATCTACAGACCAAAATAGCTTACAAAACGCAGACTACTTACTACTTACTACACAAGTAGCTACTAAAACCCCTACAGAAGATCAGAACCCCCCCCCCCCACCCCACCCTCTCCCTCTCCCTCTCTGCCTAACGGCTTCAAATTCTGTAATGTATCCCCACATGATGTACAAAAAATCACTGCCTCACTGAAACTGTCTAATTGCAAGGGCTATAGTTGTCCAGCCCAGATTATCAAGGATGCAGATAGAGACCTGGCCCCATTCATCACCATCAACGCCTCCTTCACTAGTGGAGTATTACCTAGCAACCTAAAGGAATCCCGGGTACTCCCACTACTCAAAAAACTAATTCTAGACCCCACCATCCCCACCAACTACAGACCCATCACTACTGTCCCTTTTCTTCTAAAGATTCTAGGTAGGGTTGTATACTTACAAATCCAGAATTACCTTGAAGCCAACAAACTCTTGGGCTCTAGACAATCTGGCTTTAGACCTCAACATGGGACAGAAACTGCCCTTGTTGACTTAAAAAGCCAGATTGACGACCTGAAAGATAAAGGTGGCTTTGCCGTCCTGCTCCTCCTCGATTTGTCAGCATTTGACCTGGTTGACCATAAAGGTACTCTGCAAACACTTCGAAACGGCAACCTTCTTCAACTCTGCTATCACATGGATACAATCGTTCCTAAACAAAAAGGACCATGCAAGTCTTCTCACTTGCTGCAGCAGCCGACCCCATGTCGATCACCTGCGGTGTACCCCAGGGGTCCTGCATCTCTCCCACTTTGTATAGCATCTTTACAAAGCCATTATTTGACAAACTGGATCGTCTGGGTGTCACCTACACCAACTATGCAGATGACACCCAGATACTCCTACCCCTTACAGGCTCTTATGACATAGATGAAATCTACACCATCATTCAGGCATGGATGGCCACCCACGGCCTGTGCCTGAACGATGAGAAAACAGAACTATTGTTAGTTGGCTCCACAGTTAACTTAAACAAACTTGGACCGAACTACAACATATTTACCATAGATGGGAACAACATCCCAATTGCCAAAGTAGTAAAAACGCTTGGATTCTATCTAGACGCTACTTCCAACCTTAACAAACAAGTAAATATGACCTCCTCAGCTACAGCCTACACAGGCAAACAGATAAGAGCTGACAGACCAAGGTTATCCTCCAAAAGTTGTCTCACATTAGCCAGAGCTCTCATAGGCTCTAAATTGGATTATTGCAATGGGCTATACTTGGGCGCCAATAATACAGTAATCAACAAACTGCAGACACTGCAGAATAACTCTCTTAGAGCTGCCCTAAATATACTTCGTAACGAACATATATCAGCAACTAGGATACAACACAAGTGGCTCTCCATAAATGAAAACATTAAACTCACATCCTTATGTCTTACCTTCAAAGCACTGCATCACATAGCCCCTCCCTATCTAACAGAAAATTTCACCTGGAGAGCCTCCACAGGTATCACTAGATCCACAGATACGTCCTGTCTGACAGTTCCCAGGTTTAACCTTAAAATATCCGTTGGATCCAGCTTCCCGGTCATGGCCTCTCAACTGTGGAACTCACTCCCAGCTAACATTAGGACCATTCAAACATTTGAACATTTCAGGCAATGCGTCATATCCTGGATACTTAGTGAGAACTAACCATTACTGTTAGCACTTGTGTGTAAACAAACTACCTCCTGCACTTGTCTACCACTGATGCATGTACCTACTGCGTGTACTGAACTTTGCCAGTGTATTATACCCTCATGATTGTATGTATTCCACCCTCTGCCTAAGAGACTGCCATCATCATGTAACTGTACTTCAAAGCACCCAGATACCTCTGGGTCCGGTGCTCTATATAAATATAATAAACAAACAAACTCATCAGTAGTTCAACTTTACTTGCGTCCCTTATCAAATGTGTTTTTAACAATGTTTGGTCCTGCGCTCACCATACAATGTTGCTGCTTGCAACCTTGGCTTCAACACAGACCTGTCTTATATCAGTCTCCCCAACTCACCAACTGTGTTGATTTCAATGATGCTGCTTTGTTCTTGGAGCCAAGGACCGTACTACGGCGGATGGCATTTCTCACCGCCTCGATTATGGACATGGGAGTGCCCCGGGTACCTCTGACACACATAGCAGGATTCTTCAGACTGGTTTCCTGGTCTTTCACTTCATATTCTCGAGGTTTCAAAAAAAATGATGGTTCCTTATCGAAAAGGTAAGGGAACTTCCCTCCCTGCGATCCCCTTCTGTTTTGCCGTCTTTCTGCTCTGGTTAAACTGACATCTCGGAACTGCCGTTTCCTCGTGTGCTTTGCCTCGCTCAGAGTGTGCTCTCGTGCTTGGTCTTTTATCCGGAAGGAAGCTTAATGGTGTGTGTGTGTGTGTGTGTGTGTGTGTGTGTGTGTGTGATTATCAGTAATTGCCTAACCTTGCCTGACCATTGTATTGGGACACGTCAGGTATACGGCTCGGGTGTTAATCTGTTTTCCCTCATTGCGGGCTGTCCATGTGAAAGTGTTCATGTTGTTAAGGGGGTTGAGGGGTGGGTGTAGAGTTCCTAAATATCCTACTTGGTAGGATGGGGTAAAGGTGTTGCAGGGAAGGGGATACAGAGTCCCTCCATCCGGTGTCCTACTCCCACACCCCGAAGACCCCTCACCCAGCTGATCCTCCCACACTGGTCCACCCCCAGGAACTGGATCCAAAAGCGATGGCCATGTCCTGGCTACCTAGATGACAGATCCCCGGGGACTAGCGGGTGAGACGCCTTCTGTTTTCTCACACCTGTGCCTTTTTGTAACAATTCACATTTCAGAGACGAATGTCTTCACATATATCGTCATCAGCTACTCAGTGTTCGATTCTGAAACCCCCAGAATGCAGACATTTCCCTGGGTCCTGCTTTCCTGGTTTTCGACTCTCCCCACAGCCTGTTTCAGCACTTTAGTTAAGTTACACACTTTTTCTTCCAGCTGTGCTGCTCTGTCATTGTTTCCACTAACACACTCCTCATGTTTGGTTATTCTCCCGGATATGGTGTTGAATTGCTGCTGGAGAAAGTCAATCTTGATCGCCACAGTATCATCCTTGCTCAACAGCTTATTCCCTAATTTTGTCTCAAGGACCCCAGACAGCTCAAATTCGCGGCTCACTGAGTCACTGCTCTCACAATGTCCAAGAGTGGGTTGGGCATTGGGAGCCTGCTTGGCACCCATCTTAATGCACTAGGGTCTCTGACTTCGCAGCAGCAAACACGTTTATCCTACAACTTTTGATGGTGTGCCATCTCACTCTCAGTACATACTATTAAACTTCCCTAATGCAGTTTCAGATCCAATCTAGCACCCATTATTTCTTTGGTGTTTCTATGTTAAGTAGCACAACATGGGCAGGCTGCATCCGCTATAGTCACTCACATCATGTGGTCTCCACTCAGGGCACAATTTTACCGTCTTGTGCTCAGGTTCTAATAAAATGTCACTATCCATCAGCACAGTAAGCGGCATCACCATGCAAAGATTAAAACGAATAGGAGTTGCAGACTGAAGAAAATTCACAAAGCAAAGAACTTTCAGTAATAAGTAATGACGTACATGGACAAAATTAACAGCTTTCAGACAAGTATTTGGTGCAATTAAATGAGACCTTTTAGGAGAGTGTGTTAAAAGCCCTATAATAGGCAGCATAATATCATTGATCACTTGCCTCATCAATCACTTTAGCAAACTGCTGCAGAGTGGAGCTCATAACTTCATCATCACCCCCAAGTGGAAAGCGCTGCAAAAAAGGAGAATGTAAATTTAATCGTCAGATTATCCATAGAACACTTCAAAGACACAGATTTTCAATATGCACCACCATTAAACCTCACGCAATGTGCAATGACTGGAATAGAAAAATAAGCTATTCATTCACAGAGTATGCAAAGGTCAAAAACAGGGGACCACCAGGTGAAGTGTAAAACCAGTGGCTGTGAAAGGAGAGAAAACACAATAACCATAAAAATGTGTTACAGGAGAATCTAGGGAGTAAAGAATACAACGATAGGACATACAACAAAGTAAGATATATTAGAAACCGTGGAAGTTTAAGAGGGACACTGAAAATGTGGAAGCCAGAAGCAGCAGTATCGTATAGGAGAGGGCAAGGAAACTATAAGGCAAACTAGATGGGACTCTGACCCTTAAAGCAAACGGTTGCAAAGTAAAAAAAGGCTATTAAGAAGCAGAAAGAATGAGCGTTTCTAAATAATGGGGCTGTCAGAAACAAGCAGTAAAGGGGACGTGACGTGAGAATGAGGTAGAGTAAACCAGCAGCAATAGGAAATGAGAGTGATGGAGAAATTATCAGAGATGGCAAAGGTTAAAAAATGATGAGCCGAATTTTGTAGATTAAGTGAATTTTTGTTGCCTGGACAAACGTTAAAATTGAGCATATACTACATACATGGACTCACTCGCTGAAAATATTGAGCTCTGGGAACATTGACCCCAACCTGCTCCCCCCAGCACCCACCGTCTCCCCACAAAACAAGCACAGCCTTTTCTCGAACAATTATGGCTTTAAAGGTTTGGAGACATGTATTTATTAATTACCACTGAAGTATGTATAACTATTGAGGTGCAAAGTACTTATGGCAGCTGACTAATTGTACGTGACTGTAAATATGTGTAGGTTAACAGGAAAAGCCAGACACACATGGTGGGAAATGGAGGAATGACGAGTAGCACACATTAGAAAAACATGTAAGAGGGGAAAAGGGGGGCGTTAAAGGGAGGCGATAGTGACTTATATAATGGCAATGAAAGGCAAACAGTCATTGGGGCGAGAGGAGAAAGTAAAAGAAGAGGGAGGCAAAACACACAAAAAGTGATGCAGACCGCAATGGCACAAATTAATTTTTTTACGGTACCTGTTTCTCATACTCCTTTAAAAGTTTTGACGTCAGATGGGTCGCTGCACTCAATTCGTTCTAGTAAAGAGAGAATGAAATGTTACGATATCCATTGCCCAACGGATGTCACTTCACATGCTACAAAAAGACAAGAAACTAACCTTAGTGTTTAGACTTCCTGAAATAGAAGCTCTTATTAGTTTTGTCTCATGTGTGGTACTTTAGCATACGTGACGCAAAACTAATTATATGGGAGTTCTTGAAGAGAAGGCGGTGGCCTCCGAGGATGGCCATTAATCCCGCATATGTTTGGCTATTTTTCCACCCATTTACATCGCGTCCCCGCCCACACCACCTACACAATGGTCTTCTGCTAATTGATCGTTTTAGGCATGAAAGCTAATTTCTCAATTGAAGCTTTACATCAGCTTCTTGTGTAACAAAATGGCTTAACCAAGAGATCTTTCAGAAACCTAACTTTATAAGCAAGGTCTTCCTACAATCAATTTAAACTTCAAAAGCCTTGAATGTTCATTTAATGGTGCATCCTGAAAGCTACAGTTTAATTATCTCGTACTGATCATTCACGGGCACCTGTGGAAATCATGTTGCAGTGTTCTTACAGTACATAACAGTGGTATTTTCCACAGACAAGTGCCACTTAATCGGCGCATCTCATTGCATGACTTTCAGGTTTGCTTACCTAGCAAAGGTTTCATGTGCTTATAGGATTTCTCCTTTCCTCTTCTGTTGAGAATTCAATTTATAAAAAATATATCCGTAGTTTGCCAAGGACAGAAGTAGCACTTAAGAACCTCCGTGTTAACAGCTAGTGAACTATTCTTCATCCACAGCACCTTATTAGTGCTGGAGGTTCCTGGCTACGTTTGTGTACTTGTATGCACATGCACCTCATACAAAAAGTTTATTCCCAAAAGGAGCATACCCATAGATTTGTGTTTCTTGCTCTCATTTTGCAGATTTAAAAAAATGCAGGCATTGTGTTTTTGCAATTCCTGCATGAAAGAGGAGGCTACAGGGATACGTGCACAATTGGGCTACAACAAGTTTCAATCTATAGAAAAACAATGTGTGCAGGCAGCCATGTTTTGGGCTTTACTTGGCTATCTTTTGGGTGCAGTAACATGGGAGTACTCCCATCTATTCCTTGCACCGAATGCCTGCTAAAAATAAGCATATGCAAATCCACGCTTATAGCTCTTGTACAGGCATAATAAAGGCATTTGCCAGGAACTGCCACCATCTGTCCAGATCCACACACCATTTACAAGCTGTTGCTATCTTCTGACCAGGTAGTACCATTATGGCAGTGCCTGACAAATACCTGCCCCGGGACTACAAAAAAGCAAAAAAAAAAGTTTGCTTTGCCAATGCTGGTTTGCTTCCTGGATTGTCTGAAACAAAGAAGGAGGGCTCCGATGGGGGAATAGGAATGCCTTTTTAGAAGCCACATTTGCTTGTCACAAACTATCTGCAGGTGTGAGTCACCTGGTATTTGGCTCGCTCTTTGCCTTTCACACAGGAAAACGCCTCATTCTGAAAACGGATTGCGTTTTGCTTCTCAGATCATCATACTGGACAACCAAATGAACTTCTTTAGGTCTTTTACTCTAGAATTATCGACCCATGTATCAATACCCTCTCTGCCACCCTCGACTGAATGGTACTTACAGTGCCTCATGCTACCTTCCTCCAAAACCAAGGAAATCGGCTTGCTGACCCCAACAGCCCCACCTGTCCTCGCGTCCATTCTCCCATACCTCATTACCCCTTCACACAAGGCTCGCAAGCATGCAGTAATTACGAATATAGACCTCAAACTCAAGCACTTAAATCACCCCGACTGCCACAGTGCCTAGGATGAACATCTGCAAAATCTGTCCTCCCGTGTTTCAAATTGTCTCAACTGCTCTTCTAGCCTCCACTTTGGCCTTCCCCATTACTCTTTTGCAGATTATTCTATGCCACCACCAACTACTTTCCTATCTTTTAAACAGCAGGCTCCCTGGTACCTGGGTCCCCCCAATGAAAGTAGAATTAAGAATTAGAACTTCCGGCTCCTGGACACGCTGCAGCGAACTGAGACTCAGGTGGTGGAATTGAATAGGGAGGCGGCAGGTGGCGCTGTGGTGGGTGACGCCCTGGCGCAGAAGTTGGAGCTCCACCAGGAAATCTTGGCGGATCCGTCGCATTTTGATAGTGGTAGGCGGGACGTTAGATTGCATGGGAAGGGGGACAAGGCGGGCAAGTTATTGGCCTGGCTGATTAGCAAGGAAAACCCAAGCCTGGCTATAACCCAGGAGATAGTGGGGACACAGAGGGAGATTAATGAAGCCTTCGTGGCATTCTACGAGGAGCTGTATACGAGTGAGGGTGGGTACGTGGATGTCGATGTAGAGGACCTCATGGATTTGTTACGATTACCGAAATTAGGGGAGAAGTCACCGGAAGAATTGGAGTCCCCAATCGAGGAGGTCGACATCCGCTGGGTGATTTGCACAATGAGGAAAGGTACAGCGATGGGTAGTGACGGATTCCCAGTGGAGTTTTACTCCACGTTTGTTGATCTCCTGGCGCCACAGCTCCAGAAGGTATATGAGGAAGCTTTTCAGAGGGTTTGCCTCCCGGAATCGATGAGAGAGGCAGTGATAACTGTGATATTGAAGGAGGGAAAGGACCCGATGGACTGCGCGGCGTATCGACCGATAGCCCTATTGAATGTTGATGGGAACATTCTGGGGGAGATTCTAGCCGCTAGACTGGCGAGGGTAGCACCGCACTTGGTCCATCAAGACCAATGCGGGCTTGTGGAGGGGGGGGGGGAGAAATACGTCTGGTAACATCTCTCGTCTTCACCATGTTATGGATTTAGTGAAGTCGCAGAAGCAGGACCTGGCGATAGCCTCTTTCTACGCTATGAAGGCGTTCGACTCCCTAGAGTGGAAATGGCTATTCCGCGTGCTGAGGAAATTTAGGTTTGGGGATAACATATATAGATGGTTGGCTCCATTTTATACGAAGCCAATGGCTACGGTGAGGACTAACAACTGGGTGTATGGGACATGGGAACTGGGCAGGGGGACGTGGCAGGGGTGTTCAGCCTCCCTGATTCTGTTTGCCTTGGCCCTGGAGCCCTTGGCAGCATTTCTGCAGCAGGAAATGAGGGAGGCAGGGATTGAAGCGGGAGGTCAACTGTATATAGTTTCCCTTCATGCAGATGATTTATTGTTGTACGTGGTAAACCCCAAGACGTATCTTCCAGAGTTGCTCGAGATATTGAAAAATGTTCACTTCATGTCTGGCTTTCGCATTAATCCTGGAAAATCGGTGGCGTTTCCGTTAGGGGGGTTAAGAGATAGCCCACGGGAGGACCTACCAGAGTTTGGAATAAAATGGGAGAGGGAATCATTCCAGTAACTGGGGATAAGGGTATTCCATGAGATGGAGGATACGTTTGTACATAATACAGGAAGGGCGTTGTCAAAAATAGGAGGAGGAGGAGATTGTCCTTAGAGACACTGCAGGGGACTAGAGAAGAAGGGGGACTGGGCCTCCCGAATTATGGAAAATACTTTGTGGTGGCACAGTTGCAGTCGATTTTGGTGTGGGATCAACTTGGGGGGGGGGGACCCTGAGAGGATTGATAGGGGATCTACCGCCAAACCGTAGAGCGGTTGAACTACTTTGGTACCCAATGGGTAATAGGGGGAGAACCACTGTGTTTGAGGCGGTGAGAGAGACGTGGAGGAAATATGTTTGGGGTAGGGGAGTTGGGGAGCACTATGAGGGTAGACTACCCTGGGGTACAGATCGGAAGCTCCATCAGGCGATTGGAAGGGCAGGAATACAGAGGCTCTGGGAGAAGGGGTGTGAGACGGTGGGGGACCTTTTTGAAGGAGGGAAGCTACTTACCTGTAAGGAATGGTGTTTGAATTTCGGTCTACCGCAGGGACTTTTCCTGGCGTATGGAGCGGTGGTTCGTAGGTTAGCGAAGATGTGGGAGGGAATTCCTGAGGAGCCGGAGCCGAGTCTGGTGCTCCGAGTTTTGCTTGATCAGACGTTGGGCAAGGCACGTATTTCACGGATCTATAAAGCCCTCCGGGGGGGGGGCCAAAGGGTGAGTTGAAGATTAAGGAGAGGTGGGAAGCGGACATGGGATGCCAATACCGGAAAAAGAATGGGCACAGGTCTGGGGCTTGGTCCGGCAGATATCACGGAATGCCCACTTCCAACTGGTCCAGTTTAATATTTTACACAGGACGTATGTGACCCCGGTGGTGCTTCGGGCAATGAACAGGGAACAGACGAATGAATGTCCTAGGTGTGGCACGGCACAGGTGGGGTTCTGGCATATGGTATGGGAATGCGTGATAATAATGGAGTACTGGGGTGAAGTTATTAAAGGGGTGAATGGGCTGTTGGGAACCAGATGGGAACGGACTCCGGAAATTTGTATATGGGGTAAACTCCCAGGGGCGGAAAAGGCATAAATTATGGAATAAGATGGGCCGGTTCCTGTTTATTTTGGCGAAACGACGAATGGCAATAGCCTGGAAGTTTCCACAAGGCCCTGCAATAAATATGTGGCAGGCGGATGCCCGGAGATGGGGCTTGGCAGAACTAACGATTCTGCAGAAGGCAGAAACTGAAATGGAAGGGGAGGGAGTGTCGATACATTGCACTCAATTGCTGAATGAAGGGGAAGGGAAGGTTGGGATCATTACTTGTTTCTGGTTTGGTATTATAAAATGCTAATAAAGAGCATTTAAAAAGAAAATGTATTAGAACTTCCCATCCATTCTCAACGCCTCCATCGGCAGGAGATGGTCTCGCTCACCTTCAAAACAGCCTCAGTTAAATCTCTCCACAAAAAAAAGACCAAAGAAAAGGTCCATCCTAGACAACCCAACAATTACCATTCAATCTCTAACATATTTCAGGTGCACAATCCTAAACATTAATTCACCAACAGCTTTGGGGATATGTCAACATTAAAAACCTCATCCATGACTCTCAACATAGATACAGGCCAACGACAGGAACAGGAACCATGCTTTGTTCAATTTGGGAAACTGTAAAGAACGCAAACAACTCAACCAGTACACCCAGTCTTCTGGACATTTCTGACGTATTTGACACCAATATGATAAAAAAGGCTTGAGGACAGTGGTTGGGATAAAATTGATCATACTACACTACAATGGATTGCGACCTTTGTGACTATGAGAACACAAACACTTAGTCCTTTCCAGATCACCACCTTGCAGCACAACATGCAGAGTACACCAATGTTACAGTCTCTAGCCCCTTACCTTCATTGTATTCAGCCCCCACTCTTAGATCTCATCAGCAACGCAGGATTCAAACACTTAGACATAAAAATGGTATGCAAGCTCAACAACAGACACGCCGGATGTGTACATATGACTTGTACACATGGACTCTTGGATGACCTTTATCTAACACATTTAAGCTCAACCCATTCAAACAGAACTCATGATCTCCGTTTGCAATATCCGCTAACTGCGCAGCAAGTCACTGGGCAGACATAATGGGCTCTTGCCCACCACCTACTTACTCTAGTACGCTTTGAAACACATTATGTATAAGCTCTATATAAATAAACTATCATATCATATCACTTCATTGATTCAGGTCGTCCTAACTCTGCACCGCAGGATGCATCATGCCTTAATGAACCTTAACAGGACCAGGTCAGTTCTCACAGGTACTCTTGCCAAGGCACACCAGATCTGTTAAACATAATAGGCTCCAACGGTCATAATTTTCATCATATCCTACATGCCAGAGCCTTACCTCCACCGCACCAGTCGTCTAAATACCCACACCTGGGGCTGTGGCAGATTTTGCGGCAGAAAATAGTACTGTACCTGATGCAAGGCTCTGGAGAAAGTAGGATCTCTCTGCTCAGTGCAACAGAAACCTCCACCCCAGAACACTTGTCAGGCTTACCATAGGACAGCAATATTTTGGGGGGTCTGCGTCTAGAGTACCTAGGCACTCCTTTTTATTAATATGAGATGTTCCCTACAAAGGTTTATTACTAAATCAAATATTTAAACTTGCAATAGTGTTTTGTATACTCCTAAATAGAAACACATAAAATATGCTCCCTCTTAGAACTTATGTAAAATGTATTCTCTTTTTGAGATAACATGAGCATTAAAAATTGTATAGTCAGTCAAACAATATGCAGTTTCCAACATTAGCAATAAATTAGTTGAATGGGGAGCTAGCATACTACTCTTCTTTTATTCACTTCTAAAATGTTAAAGCGACCCAATCAAAGCAATGTGTGTGTAGCCATTGTGGCAGAGCAAGACTTACAATTAGAATCAGAATCAGAGTAGTGCGGATCCGGATTGGCAACCCAGTGGACAGGTGAGGTTATATATACAACCAACAATACAAAAGAGAAACTCTGGGACACCCGCTCGTAGATGGGGATGTCAGAATATCAACCCTATACCAGGAAAAGTACACTCTGTTAGAAAAACAAAGGGTGGAACTTGTGTCCTTCGTCATTTGCGGTATAAAAGGATACTCAACCTCTTACCAAATGACTTGGAAAAGAGGAATCCCAACCAAACTTGCCTGTTAAACTCATTAAAAAAAAAAATCACCACATTTTATTTAAATATACATACAACCCCTCAATAATCCCTTAAAAGGAAAGAGGTACAATTTCTGTCAAACGTCCCTGGCTTCTAAGGGCAGTTATCTAAGAACAACCTAAATGCAATATCAATCCATGGGTTAAAAAAAACACAGGTAAACCATTTAAAATCCTCCTGCACTCCTCTCCTCCATCATCTGCGCTTTGATGAATCCATTTCTCAAGGCCAAAGAAATACGAGGGGCAGCATAAACTGGTATAATGCCCGGTGTCAAAACACAGTCTAGACTCAAGATGGCTGCCGATATGGTAGACATATCGGCAGCTGCTCCTTAAGCCCTGTGCTTTTATACGGCACTTCCACCACCCCAGAGCTGTGGAAAGCTGGGTATAGGGCCGGCAAGAAGAGGAGAAATCCTGCATCACCTGATCTGGTTGGCGAGGAACAATCAGGCAGAATCCAGGCCAAAATAGAGGTGTGCAGGGTTGCATTGCCGCAGCCCCCCACCAAGGCCGCAGAGAGGTGATTTGAAGCGGGAGCGGGCGGGACAGGACGACCCCAGGCCACCCAGCCAGGCAAGCCTAAACCAAGCAACGGACACCTGGAAGTGCTTGCACGGAGCCCCATGAGGAGGGGAAGCAGAGCGATTGCAGGCAAAGTGGAGTAAGCCACAAGTGGGCCAACAGCTGGTTTGGCTGTGTGGCCGGAGAGGCAAGCAGACATGGGAACTGGCTGGGCCTGAGCCTACCCCAACTATTGAAAGTGGCCATGGCCCGACAGCTTCTGGTGATGCCGACAGGCTGTCCCACAGTGAGGCAGAAGAGCAGATGGCGGCTGAATCCTTGCGGAGCACCCAGCGTCATGTCGGTATCAACTTGGCACAGGTGGGTGTGGACGAACCCCCTGTCATCGGCTCAGAGAGCTTAGAAGAAGCAGGAGCTTGGGAGCCACACAGGGCCCCAGACAGTGCCCCGGGCTCCGGAGGTGCATAGCCATGTACCAATAAGCATATAATTATGCGGACAAGCCCTCCGGGCATCGGCTCGGACGGACTAGACGAGACGCCCACACCGGAAATCAGAGAGGAGAAGTAGGAGGCCAGCACAGCGTCTATAAGGCACGAGAGAGTGGTGCGCCCTCGTAGGGGAGCGCAAGTGGCAAATTGGTAAGCAGACCCTGGTGGAACAAAGAAGAGCAGGCGATCCAGATGGGAGAGGCTGACAGCCCAGACCCAGGGCAGGAAAGGAGGCATAGCCTAATGAGAGGCCCCCACGTCTACCCCACCCCCGGGCACAGCAGCATACTGGGAAGAAAAGTCCACAAGGAGGTAACCCGGCAGGAGTCAGGTGAAGGGGGCTAGAATACCATAGACACGAGGCATCCAGCGCTTCCAGGGAAGGGGGTGACTTTGGAGTCACAGTGCTGATTGGGAGTGGAGACCAGGCCACTGGGGCCAATAAGCAAGATTGGAAGGGTTCCCAGCCGGCCCCAGCAACCCGGAGTGTACCCCCCTCGAGGAGTGGGCTCAAACAGACCCAGTTATCGGCAGCCCAAAAGGAAGCTCCGAATCAGCAACGCCCCGGAGAGTGGAGGTACCTGGCTGGATCGGGGGTGTGAGAAGAGTGGCCCCCAGCAGGACAGCTCGGAGGAGCATCCCCATGCGAGGCCCGGGATCAGAGGGAGGATACTTCGGACACAAGCACCTATGGAAAGAGGACGCACAACTACCCCCACAGACCACGGGGGAGCGGACGGATGTCAAAGGCAAAGGAGAAGGCCTTGAAGCAGGCGGCGGACGCAGTGAGCACCATGTCCACCGAATGGGCTGCTCCGAGTGAAGGGAGGCAACCATCGAAAGCGCTCCGGGAAATGGCAGAGCTCAGGGGCTCGGTGAGGCCTGGAGGACAGAGACCATATCACGGCAGGATCTCCACAATGACCTAATGATCCTACAATTATCGCTCACAAAAGCTTTCCAGGAACAGTTCCAACTAATGAGGTTGGACCTCAACATGGCCTTGGCAGAAATTAGACGGGAGGACGAACCTCCATAAAGGAGCCTCCATGAAGTGGACAAGGACACAACAGCATATAGTGAGGCCATAAAGCAACTCAACGTGGCCATGCAAAACTTAGAGTTGCAGATGGAAGGCATGGAGAACAGATAAAGGAGAATCAATATAAGGATTAAAAAACCTGCCCGACACAGTCACAGATAAGGACGTGAAGCAGGAAGTCTGGGTAATTTTTGCAGACATCCAGGTCCGGAGGAGATAGGAGATCGAATTAAACCGGAACTACACAACACGTAGAATAGCAAGGGGTGCCAGCGGCTTGCCGAGGGATGTTTGGACAGCCTTTTCGCACTATGCTCAGAAATAAGCAGCCCTATGGTCGGCAAGGACCAAAGAGCCAGTGCTATATCAAGGAACTACGATTTCCCTATTACAAGAGCTGGCAACCAGCACCTTACTCAAGAGAAGACAGAAGGGAGCTGTGGTGAGGGAGCTGGCCCACAGGGGCACCCTTTACTAATAGACATGTCCCTTTGGACTGGTTTTTGAATGGGAGGGGGTTCTGAAGCAAATTACATCGCCCCAGAGGGGGCCAACCTCCTGCAACTAGAAAGAAGCCAAATCCTGCAGGTTAACCACTCCCTCCAGCAGGAGAATCGCACAAGGCCCAGAGTCAACTTGAGGGGCCCATGCCCAAAGGCTGGTGGGGCTGAGCGGGAGGGGGTAAATCGACAGAGGGATAACAGCAAGGGAAGAGGCGCACACACAAGGTTTGGCTCAAGGCGTGGTGGTATATAATCGCAGGTTATAGTGCTGTGGAAGTGCAGGAGGATGCTGCATCTTGGTTTCAGTTAGGGCAGTGATGCCTGGGGGGATTGTGGGGTAGGGATAGCTAGGTGGGGGTTGTAAAGGGAAGGATGGGAGGGCACTGGTGGTTGGGGGAGGGACAAGGGCTGATGGTTAGTTGGGGTTTGCGGGGGGTGGAGTAGGAACCAGGATAAAAGGCCAGGGGCCAGAGCAGGGGGTGGCTGGGCAGGGGGAGAGGAGGATGCACTGTGGGGAGAGGAACAAAGGGGCACAAAACCAGAAAGAAAATTCAAGTGGTCAACACATAAATGTAAGGGGACTCAACTCCCCGCTCAAGAGAAAAATAACTAAGGCAGTTCACTAGGAAGACAGGCCCCCCGCTACAGGAGACCCACCTCTCGAGGCAAGATCAGGCAAGATTCAAGCTATTGGGCTACTGCTGAATCTTTCATGCCTCCAGCCCGACTAAGAAAAGTGGGGTGGCTCTGGCTATTCGCAATGGGATGGATCTCAGAATAAAAGAATCCAAGGCAGATAGAGGGGCAGATTTGTTATAGTAGTGGGGTAAACTGGTAGAATCTCGGCATCCATGTAGGAGGCAAAAATCACTTTCCTCCCTAAACCTAACAAAACTCACACTAGCTGCACAGCGCATAAACCAATAGTGCTGATAAATGCGGATGCCAAAATAAATACAAAAATCTTAGCCAACAGGCTAGAGAGATTTCTTCAGAGTTGAATTCATTCGGACTAGGCAGGATTTGTACACGGGTGGCAGACGTTCAACAACATCAGGCATATGGCACACTTGATAGAGCAAACACACAAAACCTCAACTCCCTTGGTGTTTCTCTCACTTGACACCGAAAAGGCCTTTGACCAAGTGGAGTGGTCCTCCCTTTTCAAAGTGATGGAAAAGATGGGGTTAGCAGGGGTCTTTTTACAAAAATGGTTAAGTCCAACTACAACTCACCGTCAGCGTGTCTCCTCATTAACGGGTCCTTGTCCCAGGCGATCCACCTACACCGAGTGACCAAGCAGGGGTGCCCCCTCTCTCCTCTTCTGTATGCAATCTACCTGAAACCACTGCCGCGAACACTGCGCAAGTCTGACGGTATCCCTTTCGGCAGCACCCAACACAAAGTAGCAGCTTTTGCAGACAATATGCTTCTTTCACTGATGAGGCCGGGAAATTCATGGAGGGCATGTAGGGGGATATTATCAGACTTTGTGGAGGTTTCAGGCCTCAAGATCAACATAACCAAGTCAGAATTACTGAATCTTTTGGTGACAGAGAGGGAAGTGGTGGAGTTAAAAGCCTCCTCACAGTTCTGCCCCGAAAGGATCAAGTATTTGGGAATCTGGACGACTCCTCAGATCACCGGTTGGTATGCAGCAAATTACCCTCCCCCTCCCCCGCCCCCTAAGACTCTTAGAATCTCATGGGTAGGCGGAATGGCAACAGTTAGGATGATGACGTTGTCTGGCTATTTTACCTCTTCCAGGCAATCCCGCTAGCAGCCGGAAGTGGCTTCTTTGGAGAGTTAGGGAAAATAACAGGTCACTTTATATGGGAAGGCAAGGGGCCAAGGGTTAGTTGTTCCCTGTTGACGTCCCCAAGGAGGGATGGATGGCGCTCTCTAATTTTCTATTATACTATGAGGCATCAACACAGAGGATTATACAGGAATGGTTTTTGGGACTCATGGGGAAGCAGTGTGTGGCTATGGATCGGGCAGTGGCAAGGCATGACTTGAGTGAGGTACTATGGCTGCCATGCCAACACAGACTGCAGCAGATGTACTGGAGTGTCATAAGATTAGTGGCAGACACATGGGATAGGCTGGCAGGTAAGTACGGGATCACGAACTTGCCATCCCATTTCACTCCTATCCTCAATAATCTAGACTTCTCACTGAATACAGATCCAGAGTCATTCACACACTGGATGGAAAGGGGATGCCACAGGATACAGGATATGTTTCAGGGCCCTGCCATTAGGCCGTTTACTGAGTGCAAGCAATGCTTCGGAGTGGGGGAGAATGAGAAGAAGCAACATTTTCAGATGCAGCACTGGCTCAAAAGCCCAGACCTCAAGGCAGTGGGCAACCGCAAGCTTACCTCCTTCGAGAACTTTCTCACAATGCAAGATGGGTCAAAGGGCCTCATTTTGAATCTGTATAAAATCCTGGATGGGGCTATACCCCGGCCAGCGTGGCCTTACAGTGAAAGCTAGGAGGGAACGTTGGAGAGGGCAATGGATAGGGAGGACTGGGAGAGGCTGTAGAGGTTGATACCAAAGTTGCCAAGGCCTCTCTCAACTGCAGGAGGTTGGGTAAACTGTAATTCAGGTGGTGCTACACCCCGGGTCAACTTCACAAGACTTACCCAGGGACCCCGCAGGATTGTTGGAGGGTGTGGAGGGGTGGGCACTTGGCCCCACATATGGTGGAAGAGCCTGAAAATCAAACCTTTTTGGAGGGAGGTACAGGAGTCCCAGGTTCAGGTCTTTGGGCAAGAGGCAAGGGAGTCTCCGAAGGAAATACTATTGGGGCTGTGTGGGGAGGCCACAGAGGGAGAGCTCAGAGGGCGAAGAAAAGCACCAACAATGCTCACAATTGCGGCGATGCTGCTCATTGTACAGCGATGGAAGGGAGCGGCCATCCTCACTATCCAAGACTGTCTCCGGAAGGTATGGGACCCCAGTGGAGGACCTGGAATGGGCTACATGCGCAATTAATAACTTACCTCGCTTTGCTAGAAACTGGAGAGAGGTGTTAACAATTCTAAGGGAAGGGGGAGAGGAGGAGTACAGAGCACAACGGTGTCCAAAGGCCTAAAACTACTCTATACTAGCTGAGTTTCCAGGCCATGACCAATTTCATTCTGACACTTAATCGGCCCAGGGGGTGGGGGGGGGTTGGGTTCACAGTTTTCAGCTGTTGAAAGCTAATAAAAAGATTTATTTTTAAAACTCAGTCTCGATATACCCTGAATGTGTCACCAGCACAGAGATAGTGGAAATGTGTGCAGTAAAGTGGAATAGCATTCAAGTTTGTGAATATGGGTGAAACAAAGTGTTGCACAATTACTTTTATGACCCATGAAAGTAATGGGAAATGTTTTGATTTCCCACAGATGTTCTGAAAAGCATCACTCCACTTTATGAATCTATTACATCTGCCCTGAAGAAGGGTGGGTTCTTTGAACATTTGTAAACCCATATTGGCCGAAACTCAAGTAGGCAAAGAGATGCAGCTGCTTAAAAAAAAGGATTTATTGAAAATATTCCCTTTTTTGTAAAGTTGTTTTTGGTATGTGTGAATTCACTTTGTCGCCACGTTATACAGAGTAGTGGCATATGGTGTTTTAAGCTGTTTGGTGTTGTTGGAAATGGGGCAACCCTGTCCCAGCCCCCTAAGCGCTTTACAGTAAGGTGAGCAGCATTCATAGCACTATGATGCGCCAGGGAGGGTGGAGGGGGGTGGTAGCACCCCACCCCAATATAATAAGCCCACATAGTGTAGTGGAGGGCGCGAGCAAAGACTTCCAAATAAATTTGCGTAGATGTTAGAGACCATAGTTAGGAGTCCAGGCCTGTGCGTCGAATGCAGCACTTCATGCACTAGGCCCTAATTGCAAAACAAGGAAAACTTCCAGCCATACCAGAGTTCCCATGAGCACAACCCACATCCCCAACCGCCACAAAGCTCATTCATTGTTACAACAGTGTTGCAAAGACGTATTTTACCCGAACGGAATGTGCCCAATACAGCACGATCACAGACCGGTGCCTGTTGTGCCTGTTATTTCACACTGGCCAAAGCACGACCCGGCCCACCCACAAGCGACCACAAGTTAGGCCCATATGACAGACTAAGGCCCATGATCGTTGAATTCCATGGCACAAGGTGAATTTCGACCACTAATCCTAAAGTAACAAGTCCTGAATGTTCAAAGAGAACGGACATTGCCCATCTTTGAGCTACAATCCTATATAAATTGTATCGCAAGGTACTGGGAGGGATACATTATAGTTCAAAACAAGGGTGAAGACCTTGGAGCCGGATGGCGCGAGAGGGAGAGAGTGAAATGTGTGAGTGGAAGTCAGAGTGCCCCAGAACCTCCTTTGTGCCAGTCTTAAAACATGTCAGGTGCACAGTATAATGCTGAAATAGCATTGCGTTAGGGGAGTGTAGTCAATTTGTTTTTTGACCTTCGTCGGTAAGAAGATGATTAGTTCCGCAGCACCCACGTGATGGAAGACTGGCGCGCACCAACCAGCTGCCATGGGTTTTTACTGTATGGTGTTACGTCACAATGACGATGGGCCTCCTCTTAAGCCTCTGCATGTACCCTTTTGCAGCAGAACGTTGGCAGCAGAGTTCTTAGCTTTTGCTCTAATTTTGTGTGAGATTAAAACTTGTTATCCTTACAAGATCGACTTGGGCCTTTATTTCGTAGCGGGTTGTATTTTTCTCTGGTGTGAGTGTCTGGGGCATGCTTTCAATTGGCGATTCTGGCGTGATCCCAGCACCCCTGTATTTGCAGAGGATTCCAGGCCACTTCTCCAGAAAGATGCGCCCACCTACAGTGACCGATCCCGAAAAAACACGTGTTCCGAGTGGTTTAGCAGGAGCCATTTTAAGAGAAGTCCTCTCTTCTCTTTGAAGCGGGACATGGCTCAGAGGAGAGTGTAAGCCGGTGTTGGAACCCTGTGACGGAGGAGTTCGGGTGAGCACGCACATGTGAGTAGACGCTTGTAAGCGATAAGTAGGTGACAGATGCGTGGGGAAGCGTGAGAGGTGTGAACACATGGAGAGCGAGGTTGTTGATGTGACATGGGTGTGGCTTGTGTTATTTCTTATTGGTGTTTGTATTGTATAGAGATTAATTTGGCAAGGCATTATAAGGTAATGCAAAGGTAAAGCAGGGAGCCCCTCCTCAGAAGGGGAGGGAAGGTGGTACAACGATATCATTTATTTAAAGGAGGAATACAGAAATAAAAGTAAAGGTTGTGTATAAGTAGTAGACATGGAATAAGTAGTGGTTGTTATTTTAGTTTATGGTATTCCTGTTTTATTAGATGAAGAATAGGCCCTAGGAGGGTCATTAACGGTGTGTGTCGTGTCGTGGTGTGGCATTGGATGGTTGGGGGAAATAGTGTGTGTGTGTGCGTGCGTGGGAGAGGAAGACAGAAAAGGGTGGGAGTTGATTTTCTAGCAGCATCAGAGCTTAACAAGGTGCAAGTATTCTCAAGAGAAGTGAGGGGTGTAAGGGTGTTGGAAAAAGGACCAGAAGAATGGAAATCAGGGGACTTCCTGCTCAGGATGTATAACAAAGGAAGAAATGTATGTATTGAGAAGGAGGGAAAAAAGGGTGAGTGGATACTCTTGGGACAGGCAAATACAGTGTTGGGAAATGATGAGAGGAAGGACGACAATGGCACGTCTGAGGAGAGACAATGTGAAGAAGAAGGAAGGAGTGAAGAGGTGCTTGAGAGTACCCTGAGGTAGAAGGCTCACGCAGGGGGGACGGAGGGGGGACAGATTGAGGAATAGGGTCGGCCGGATGGTATTAGCAAGGAGAAGGGGAATTATGGAGCAGGGTATGGGAAGTGAGGCGAAGATACAGATGCCCCTCATAAATTAGAGGGCAAGGAGTACACAATATGTGCACTGACCCCAGATGGATAAAAACTATTTGATAAAGGCTCTGCCACATCTCACAGCAGGGGCGCCTAAGTGGATATATGAGTTTGAAATGCAAACAGCAGGAGTGCCCCTGGCAGTGGGTGATCTCAAGAGCTTGATGGTTGCTATAATTGGGGACCAGGCCGCGGATGTGTGAGTGAAAGCTGGGTATCCGGGAATAACCCGGAGGAGGGGGGGTAATGCACGCAATGGAGCATCAGTCAACAGAATTAGAGCACAGGTGTGGGTTGCGTTACGGAGGGCTTTCCCAGATACCCCTGATTTACAGTCCCTGATGCAGTGTACAATGGGCAATGAGGACCTAGCTAAATTCATTCTTAAATTACAAGAGATGTGGAGAGCTGAAATGGGAGGACCGTGGGATCGCTCAGTACCGTTTTTCTTTTTATTGTAAAGAGGGACTTACCAAAGGAAGTGCAGAAGGCGTGAGATAAGATTGTGGGTATCGAAGCAAAGGAATGGCCGGAGAACAGTGTACCGTTGCAAAAGAATCAAGGAACGGGACAGGGACAGGTAAACAGCCCAAAGGTGTCAAACGGTGAAAGCGAAACTGGTAGAAAAGAAATTGGCAAAGATTGTTGTCCAGGCACCTGTGTCAACGCCAGTACAGGTGGAGTGGACAGAGAGCACCCAACAGGTTGTGAGCACCACTTCTGCTGCGCTCTGGGCTGAAGGAGGACAAGTACAGTGGTGCAAGGGGTAACAGTATCCCGGATCACAGTGGCAGCAAGGAGGACCACAGCGTGGAAGGGAGGGGGGTTCTGAGGAGTACAGGCGGGGGGTGGGGATTTAGACCCAGAGGGAGTGGGTTTGAACCATCACAGTGTTGGAATTGTTTGAGCTGGGGGCATTTTGCAAGGAGCATATCTGCAATGAGGTATAATTACAGGCTACAGCAGCAGAGCCAAGGCACCCAAGGGCTAGGGTATCCGCAACAGGGTCAAGGGTATCAGAATCAAGGGTATCTACAGGGGCAACACCAACCATATAAGAAGCAGCCTCAAGCATCTGACATACAAGGGCGGAACCCACCACAGCAACAGCTGGGCGGTGTTGCTCTAGTCAATAGGGTACAGAACGGGACTTCCGTCCCCTTTGGAGGAGCAACAGTGCTGGGGGGGTAACCCCTTCTCGTTCCTCAGAACTAACACATATCCAGATTAGGACAGAGCATTCGTGCGTCTGGTCTGGTCAACAGCCATCCACCCTGAAGAGGAACCCTTGGTGGGGGCAGAGATAGGAAACTAGCAGTTCATAATTATGGTGGACTCGGGGGCAATGAAATCATTCATCATGGAGGGGAATTTCCCATTATCCGGCAAATATATATCGACTCACAGGTATTCTCTAGAGCTATTTCCATAATTCCATACACTGAGGAGCTGGACGTAAAATGTGTGAGGGAAGGTGGTGCGGGCTTCCTAACTAAATTCTGAAAGTTCCACTGATAATTTGCTGTGCAGGGATCTGCTCAGCAAATTAAACATGGCAATATCAGTCACAGATCGTGGTATAGTTTGCTCCACACCTGGGATGTGCGCAATAAGGGCAAGGCTGATAATACACACAATGACAAGGGAGGTGGTGGCATCCGCGACTCCTGTGGTCCCGGACATGCTCATTTTTGGTATTACTGTGCTCGTGGAGGCGGTGCCTCATATTTCTTAGCAATGTTGGCGAGTGCCCACAGATTTCATCTTTCGTCCAGTTGGGTCGCCCAAGGTGGTGGTGGGAACAATATTGTCGCTGGATTTAAAGGGATTATTGGTCTCCGACAAGAGGGTTGTCATGCAAGGAATAGACAAGGATGGGTGCAAGTGGCACACATTGCTCTGTATAGATCCAAAAGTACAGTTCAAGGAAGTGATTGATGAGGAGCTGCTTGAGAACAATGACAAAAATGAGGACATGATATTAGAGATTTGCATCTCATGCGACATATGGTACAGTACCGAAGTGTGCAATGTCCCCTGATGGCAGTACTAACTCGACCTCTGTTTCTTGACGAAGACTTAAAACATGTGCCTTCGCATTTGTGGACTACTGAAAGGCGTGACCCCTATGTGTATAAAACTGAAGCCTGGATCATGCCTGGCAGTAAAACTGCCACGAGGAGGATGTGTAGAAGCACAAAGAGTGCACCGTGGAAACCAACAAAGGACTTTCATAGCACTGCAGCAAAAGCTGTAAATATAAAAAAGGGAAAATGGACTCAGACTGGTCGAGCCAATCCCAGAGCAGCAAGTGCAGAAGCTGTAAGAAGCGGAAGATTTAAAAAAGTGGAAGACAAGCGACTGGAGACGCAAGCAAGAAGATGGAGGTGTCTCCCAGGGCCCCACGACTGGCGAGCCTAGGCAGACTGACGACGCAGTGGCAGGGCCTCCAAGGTGAGGTGGACCGTGCAGTCCTCAAGCCGTGCAGATACTGCAGAGCACTAGCATCTGCAGAGTAACCATAGCAAAGGGAAAGAAGCAGATGATCGCAGACAGTGTAGTAGGCCGGCCCCATCCCGCGAAGATCCCATCTCTGTGCAAGAAGGCACCAGAAGGTAACAGGGAGCATGGGTGGACAACCAGGACACTGGGACACCACCAAAGTCTTCTTCACAACCCCAAAGCACTGTGTGGGCTAAAGAAAAACCCTGTAGGGTCAGGGACACACAACATACAGGGGGAAGCTTCAGAAGGAATCTGCCTCGGCACGGAAATAGTGACGAAACCACCAGTCACCCGAGAGGGGTCTTTGACCCGACGGTTCAAGAAGCAAGCATCAGAGGGAATCTCCCTCAGCACAGTGGGAGTGAGAAACTCAGCCACCAGAGAGGGCTCTGGAACCCAAATCCAGAGAGGGGCACGAGTCATCCACCTAGTGGCAGTACTTGGCAGGTTAGTGAACCAGGTCTGCAGACTCAAAGAAGAAGAACCTGGGTCTGGGACCCAATTGCATTTGGAACTCTTCATCGTATTGAACAAGGAGGCACTGGAGTGTTCAGGGGAAGGCAGTCATCCCCCCCTGGGTCAAGTGTGACTGGCACATTATAATGAGAAGCAGGAGGAGGGAGTCATCCTCCTGATGTCAAGTGGCAGAAGTAAGAACAAGCTTCCAGCCAGGGGAAAGGAGTCATTCCCCTGGCCTTTGGCTACAAAGTGTTAAAAGAACATTTCAAGCAGGGGAAGGGAGTAATTCCCCCTGGTGAAAACTATTAAAATTCCTGAACTCAACTGCGATCACAAAACCAGGAGAAGGGAGCCATTCTCCTGAGCAACTAACAGTTTATCCTTATATACTTTAGTTATATGTATGAGGGACAGAACTAGGGATGACACATGGTGGACGCTTAAGTTAAACTGACATTCTGATAGATCCTTTTTAGTCTTTAGTTGAGGCAGGGAAACCCTTCATAGAAATAGAGACAGATCGGCTTTTTTTCTCTCTTTTCATGCAGAAAGAAAGTCTTTACCAACTACAATGCCACCTTTGAGTCGGTCTCCTTCTGCACCCTTACGCTAAGGAGAGATTAAAAAAAAGCAATGGCGTAGCGAATAGTTTTAACTACTGTATGGTTAAAGACTTCTAGGCATTAATGACATGTGGTTTGGGAGATACTTGGGGAGAAGAGAAAAGTCAACGGAGGGGTTGTTAGGGAATAGGAAAGGTTTGGGCAGTCCTGATGGAAATGGGGTATTAGAGTAGATAGAAGTGAGTGGACAGAAGTTCTGTGAAGTGTTAAGAGAGGAGCTGTGAAGGACAACAAAAAAGAGATAGTTTGAGGAGAAGCTTACAGAGGAGATGGGCTGTGGAGAGTGGCAGGAAAAATGCATGAGTGATGGACCAGAGAGATACTTGTGGGGGAAGTGGAAAGAAAGGTAATGGAGGAAGGCTTGGAGAATGGAGGTGGATTGCGCATCATGAGCCCCAAAAGGTGAGGAACACTGTTGCAATGATTCAAGCAATTGTACTGATCAAAGCAGTTTTTTTATTTTTTTTTACATTTGTGCCTTTGGTTATATTACAAACCTTTTACACATCAAAAATCTACCTGTGCAGAGTTATATACAAACGTGATGCAGCAGTTACAAGTTAACAGTGACATCATGGCTCCACTAAAAAAGGAATAACTAAATGGTACAGTGAAAACCTAAAACATTTTAAAGGGCCTCTATTGAAAAACCGAAAGAAATGGCTCTGGACCAGAGCGGAGGCTGACCATATTAAGGTCAAGCTCGCCTTGAAGACCGAGAGATTTTATTGGCCTAATCCCTTTGTCTTCAGAAACAGATCAATCTCGCATTTAACAGACCAAAAGCTCTGTTCACGGCAATTAGAGATTTTTCTAATCCCATGTATGTATAAATGCCAGTTTACCGAAATCTCAAAAGATGGCAAATGATTTCAACACTTTTTAGAAACAAGTATTGAGCATTTAATAGCAGTGCCTGGCAAATGCCTAAGTACGCACACGATTTTACACCACCTACCATCAATGGGCAGTTAATACTATAAGCGCAACTATTGCATTAGAGTACAAAAAGGGAGAAATGGCATAAAAGCCCAAACTATTGGCATTGTCAATGCTTGATTTGCGGGACTGGAAGAATGCCTGAGCTAAGTCCTTTCTTTGTTTTTCCTTTGGTAAAGCTTGCTGACCGGCTTTATAATGCAGCCCGTTTCTGCTAGGCAAGATAAGTGATTTTATTTGCCAACCCGATCAGTTCACTTACTGAGCTATCCTCACTCCTCTAGTTTGCGCCAGTAGGAGAGCACAGCAGGCACGCCGTATTTGCACCAGAGTTAAGACCACCTGTTCTCCTCCATAGAAGAGCTGAGCAAAGGTTTAGGACTCGTCCTCTAATGCACCCACAAATCAGGACGATCAATTTTGTGGTCAATGACCTGCAAGACCTATGACCCCAATTAATGTCAGCGTCTCAGCAGGTATGCGAAATTCTAGGTAAAGAATCCATTTTAAAACCAGATTCACTAGTGCCCTACGCTGATTCACACAAATATAATACTTAATTGAGAGGCTATTGAATGCACAATCCATTCCAAAAACCGAAGACGTCTGAGGGAGCTGATAATATAATCAGAACTGGGTTTGCTTTGTGCAACACAGACATGTCTCAGCTATGATAACACACACGTTTAATGATATTTTGACGTAGACTGTCTGAAGATGGACTGGACTGCTCTGAGCTCCTTTCTCTCTTATTAAAGCTCTCCGATTTATTGCACAGTGCATAGGATCTGGTTTTGCCAGGATGCATGTCGTTGATGGAAAAGTCTGCAAAAGATGTAATCCCTTCCACTGTCCCTGCTCCTTAGCAAAGTCAAAGAGATTAGTTTTATACTGCTGGCTTTATTTTATTTAGGACTCGGGAAGGTCTGGAGAAATCAATCGCGAGTTTGTGTGATTGCAGATAAAAAGAGGAAGTCTTAGAGCGAGCTGCAATAATGTTCTGGAGTGTGAAGGTTGTTTTAGCCAAAGCGCAAAGTAAACAAAAAAAGCTTGTTACACCACGATTCGGTTAAAGAAAATGGCTACCTTGCAGAAAAAAGCATCTACTACAGACCCAATGAAATCACAGTGACATCAATAGCATACTGCACACTAGACCAACCCCAACAAATCAGGCCATGGACCTTTTCAGAAAAAGAAAACCGTTATTTTTAATACAAAATACATTTCAATATGTACATAACTTAAAAGGTTAAGTAAATATTTTTAAAAGCATTAATCAAGTCAAACAACTTTAAAATAACATTAACAGATGACGGATGCCATTTTGGAAATAAAATTTGATCCACCGCACAGTAAATAAACATTTTGCCAAAGAGTGCAAAAGGTGGTGTGGCTGGAAGGAAAATGGGTGGGAATGGGAGGAAATCTGTATACATTTTACTTAGCAATGGGCGTTAAATGGGTGGGACACAGTCAAACTACCATGTATCCATCCTCATATGCCAACCTACTTTGAAAAGCATTACAACAAACCTGTATCCAAAGCCCCCGTTTCAAGGTCTCATGTTAAAGCTCTTATTTTAATGAAAATAGTTTCGGCTTTATAGGTAGCGCTATCAGCGCCACCTAATAGCCAAAACTAAAAATTGATCAGATCAGACTTAATATTAATTCCCATACCATGACCACTCGGACTGAGGCCATCACTGATTAAGCGTTAGACAATGGGGAAAAAGTTTACCTTTTCCTTGGTGACAGAAGAAAGTATAGAGAAACTGATTGTTAATTTCAAAGTAACTAATAATAGCTACAACCCCATCCCGGCTTATCTGGCCAACCATGTGCAAGCTCTCAGCAAGCCCATAGAGATACTGGTGAATTCCTCGCCAAGCCAGGGCAGTGTACCGGGGGAACTAAAGAAATCATATCTTACTACATTGCTAAAAAAGTCCACATTGGATCACAAAATCTTATCCTACTACCATCCTATTGTGGGTCTTCTATGGCCAGCCAAAGTCCTGGAGAAAATTGTGACAACACAGTTGCAGGGGTTTTTAGAACATAACATTCTGGATGGTCACCGATCAGGATTAAGGTCAGGTCATGGCACCGAGACAGCCTTATTGGCTTTCTGGGATGGCCTTATCGAAGTTGCCGACAAGGGCGACATCAGCATGCGTATCATGCTTGACCTGTCGGCAGCTTTCGACAAAGTGAACTTTGGCATACTCAAAACTAGACTGACATCACTGGCACACGTATCCAAAGAGGCCATTAAATGGTTTGACTCGTTTTTAGGCGATTGTTTTAAACCGGTTAAGGAAGGTCCTTACCTTTCTTAAGCGCTACCGGTCACTTGCACAGTGCCACAGGGATCATCCTTGTCCTCTTTATTATTTAATGTCTACATCCGCCCACTGGTCAACATCTTTGCCCAATTTGATCTGCAGTATCACTCGTATGCAGATTACACGCAGATCCATGTTCAGTTAAAGCAACCATTAGAGGCAGTGGAGCGAGTTGTAAAATGAGCTGAAAAAAAAAAAAATCTAACAATGGATGTTAGAGAATAAACTTAAATTAAACCAGTCAAAAAACGAGATCATTGTCTTTGGCCCGAAAAAGAAATTGGCTAAAATGTGCCATTTATGGTTTCCTGTCCTACTTTCTTTGAGATTGCAACCAAATATACCCAGTCAGTAAAAAATGTAGGCTGCCTCTGGCAGTCCAATCTAAACTAATTTACAAGTTTATCGAATCATTAAGTCCTTCTACTTTCAACTGAAACTTCTTAAACCGCTACTTTCATACATTTCTGAGAAGGATCGCCCCATCGTGGTAGGAACACTTACAAGCTCTACCTGGACTACTGTAATGCCCTTTTGTCGGGTATCCCTAAATATCAACTCCAACGCCTTCAGGTGGCCCAGAATTCAGCAGTACGAATTATCTTCTTGTTGCAACGGAAAACATCCATCTCAGAGTTCCAGAGAGGCCTTCACCGGCTGCCAGTACAGCAGCGGATAGAGTTTAAGATTCTATGCCTGGTCTTAAAATGCATTCATGGATAGCTTACACCTCGAGGTTAATGTACTACACGCAAGGATCCTAGCAAAATCCACTTCGACACTGTATCAGGTGATTACTCCATTTGGGGCTTAGGACCTAACCTGCCTGCGAGAGAAATGGGAAAGCCTTGTGGACCCCCTGGAGTCAGAGGAGTGGGTGGAGGCCCTGATGTTCCCCCGCGAACTAGGCATAGATGCTAAACTAAGGTTCGTACAGTACAAAATACTCCATCAGGCCTACCATTCCTGGGCTGCGCCCGCCAAGTGGGGTCTGAGAACGGATGCACAAAGCCCTAAGTGTCGCAGGGTGCCCAGTGCTTTTTACTATATGCTCTGGGAATGTGATGTCATCCATAAATTGTGGCGGTAATACATGCATGAAATCAACAAAGTCTTGGATAACCCGGCCCCATTGGAACCTAAGGCTGCACTATTGGGCATCTGGGGGGAAACAGACTACACAAAGGGGGAAAAACATTTTTGGCCATAGCACTGGGCCTCATTAAAAGACTGGTCGCCACCATGTGGGGGGCGCCCGATGGGCCTACCATTAACAGATGGACCAACGAGATGGACAGGTGTGCATCCATGGAAAGACGCATATACGCTGCCAGTGCTTGCCCTGGCAAATTCCTGAAAGTATGGGGCAGATGGCCCGGCACTATATGACTCAGAATGTCTCACTACCTACTTTGACACTAATATCTGTGTTCCTCACCCCACCCCCGCCCCCTGGCGGGCTGTAACTTTGGCTGATTGACTCTCTGTCTGAACATGTTAATCTCGTTTCTCATTGTTTGTTGGACGACGGGTATGCCCGCCTTGTTGTTGTAAACCAATAAAAAGAATTTATTTTAAAAAAAAAATGCATTCATGGGCCAGCCCCAACTTATTTGACATCCAAGATTGTAACTCACTGTCCCATCCGTACTTTGTGATCCAAAGGACAAACTCTACTAGTAATTCCACCTTCTAAAAACAGCTACTTGGGGCGATAGACGTTTACCTTTTGTGGGCCCCTGTGCCTCAACCTCTACCGCAACATAAGTGATAAATTAATTATCTAGCTTCAGGAAGCAATTGAAAAAAAACTTACCCGTTTAAATAAATTCCTGGTTATTCAAAGCAGGCAATCTATGTTGATTCAAACCTAATTCTGTCTGCACCCAGATACAGTTCTCTGCTTGGCTCCCTTTGGATATGCGCGGTATAAAGATAAAAAACAAATCACCTTTCTTCCCTCTGATCACATAAGTTCTCCCATGCATTCATGCTATAGCAATAGTACCACTAGTACTGGGACGAGGAAGATTAGAGCAGACTCCACTGACCGGTCACCCCAATATACTGAGACGAGGAAGAATTTCTGCACCCGAAAGAACTCATAAAACCATCTAATTGAGCAGTCTAACTTTTGTGATCCATGGAACTTAAAAAGGGAAGAAGGACTACCAATATGGTCAGTCACTCCCCGGAGGCTCAGAAAGCAAGGCAACCACTGCTCAGACGGTAGAGTTGAACATGCAGCTACTGACCGGGATGTGGCGGAAGGAGAGACTCTGTCCCTACCTGCTTGGAAGATAACTGAAGGCCGGAAGAGACTGCAACTACGGACGTGGTAGAGTGCAGAGAAAGACTGTCGAGCAGGTACGGGGAGAGCTTACGGCAACGCGCAAACAAGAAACAAGGCAGAAGAACCGTCTGAAGATGCGAGGAAGCCCGAGAAAGAGGGGAGAGACCAGGAGCCCATACAGAAAAGGTACAGGGGCAGCCCAGAGAACTTAAGGGCATTCACAAAACCAATGTGAAGGAGTCTGGGACCTGAGAAAAAGAAACACAGATAAGGGGTTTGGGACCGAGAAAGAGAAACACAGACCATGGTTTGAGACCCGAGAAGTCAGTGTCAAGAGGTCGAGGACCTGAGAAAGAGAACCCAATGTGAAGGTGTCTGATACCCAAGAATAAGAAATCGCAACAGGGTTTAGGACCCTCTGAAGAAGAGACAGTATTTCTGGCAGGGCAGTGTACCCGGGATACTGTGAAGAATCAGTCAAGCATACCCAGGGGTTAAGGTCCCACCCATGCATAAGGACCAGTTCCTCCTACAAGCCCTCTCTTTCATCGCAGCACCTGGTAATGTTGAATACCAGGTCTGTCCAAGTGAGTCACTGGAGGGGCTCATCAGGGGTCTGAGAAAGGCCAGGGGAAGAGGGACACTCCCCCTACTTTGTGGAACTGTGTAACCCAGCTTAAGAAAGGCCAGGGGAAGGAAGATTTTCCTCCTACTTCATTGAACTGCCAATTAAATAGAACTGTACGTGTCCAGAGGAAAGAAGTAATTCTTCTGGACCAAGACAACAGTATACCACTTTAGTTTGTTTTCAAGTGTAAGAGATTTAAGTAGGATTTTGACAATGGACAGTGGACTCTATTTCAGAACATTCTGACATTTTCCTTAGTGTTTTAGTTGAGGTAGGTGAAGCCCCTCTTAGAGTAGGGTTTCTAGAGTAGATGGGGTCTTCCCTTTACTTTCTTTAAAGAAAAAAAGTATTTGCCCAAAATCATGCCACCTGTGTGTGCATCCCTTCATTCCACACACAGTTAGGTAAATTTATATTAAACCTCTATATCTTCCCCTGCAGCAGATGTAACCGTCCCACATCCCTTTCCCCAAATCCTTCAAGAGCATGCAAAGTATTCAATACAATATTAACTCTATACATTGTTAAAAGTCCTCAATCGAATATCCATCTTTAGATTTTATAAAGGCTTTAATTACATGCATTTTGTTCATGGCTTTGGTCATTATAAAGTTTGCCAGATCTTTACACAATAATCGGAAACTAAGACTCCCAAGTAGATCTATTATGTGACTGTTACCACCACTGTATCATTCATCCTAAATACAAACTCTCACTGATGCCTATTATTTCGACCAATGACCAATATTTTTGTTTTTACTGCATTTAAAGTTAGACCATTAACTGCAGAATATTCAATCAAAGCATTCAGACTACGTTGAAGCCCTCTGCATAGGAGAGCTAGGGAAACGCACTGGCACCAAGGCAGGGCAGAAAATTCCTACACGTTTTAAGATACTCACCTATATCAAAAACATGCAAGTTATTAAGCAAAGGTACCAGTACACAATCCTGCTTTACACCACGATTAGTAAAAATCTCAGCAGACATCCAACCCTCTGCATCAAGCCTTATAGAAACAGACGTGTCCTTATACAATTGTTTAATAGAACCAAGTAATGACAGGTCACAACCCCCAAGCTTCCATAGACGCAAACGGGAGAGAGTCAAAAGCTGCAGTATAGGGGGCGTGGCCGACGTGCCCGCCCGGTGGATGCGAGTCCGAATAGCTCCTCGGCCCGCCATTATCCTGTTCGGCAGTGCGGTAGCCTTGAACTACAACAGCAGCTGGAGGAACGCATGCAGCTACTTTGTGGGAACCTGCAGCTTTAAACTTGGTCTCCCGAGCGAGATCAACGAAGTAACCCTCTGCGCGTATTCAGCGCAGAAAGGACACTCCAAAATGGCTGCAGCGCAGAACAGAGAGTGGGAACCGCTCGAGATGCGAGCTAAACAGTGACCCCCACAACACTAGAGGACTGGCCCCTCTAGTGCCAGTACCAGAGACCCGAGATACCAGAGGGCGGGTGGCTTTGGAGGAGTGGACTAGTCGGCGACTCGGACTGGCGGAGACCTGACTGCACGGGGAGGAAAGTCCCAGCCTCTCGCTGCACCTGCAGAGCGGCCTGAGACCGTGGGAGCTGGAGAACTGCATGCCGGCCCTGCATCCATCGCCGCCTATGCCGGAGCTCGAGCAGGGAGAGCAGCCACCAGGAGCGCAACCCCTTTGATTCCTTCCGGCTGGAGCGAAGGACCCAACACCAGACTGTGGCGGTGAGTGGTGGGTATACAATCCAACGACCGTCCAAGGCCCTGAGCGATGGGCCATATTAGAGGGGTAGCCCCACTGCGTGGGGTGCAGAAACTGAATTTGGGCCCGCCCCCTTTCCCTGCCATGCAATAAGAGATACCAAACCTAGACACCAGTGCACCCCACAATCTGCTCAGTGCAGCTACCAGAGTATCGGGAGAGATGCGCACACCCTCCTGCCCAATCCTACGACCTGCCAGGCTGGGGGACAGCGGTCATACCCGTGGTGCTGCCCCCGGATGACACAGTGACGCCTCGGCATCTGGAACGCCCGAGACGGCAGGGGGGGGAATATCCTAGGTCCACCGCCAACCGGCAACTCACTGGAGAGGGAACTCAGAGCACAGTCAAAGGGGAACAATCACTCACTTACGGGCTTAGAGGCTGACTTTCCCTCAATGAACCCAGACACATAATTCAATTCTTTTCCATTGCTCCCAACTGGGGGGCCGGTCCGATCCAGTCGGCGCTGTGGCAGCTGTACCTACTTGTTTCTCGGCACCACAACTCACACCTGATACTCCTTCCTCTGGACCCCGAGGCACCCCTCACTCCAGCACTGCCGCCTCCCGCCCTGAGGGGCCCTGCGGATGCTGAGGACATCCCACACCTCTCACACAACTGGGACCAGCGATGTTGGCCCTGTAGAAGAGATCCTGGGGCGTGTGGGCCTCTCCCTCTCAGGATACCCAGAGCGGCGGGGAACATGGTAACTAACGCCACCAGCGCATCTTAAAGGCAGTGTTCCGGACGCAAATACCTGTTGGGTCTCCCCAAGCTGTTGAGACTGTCAGCCTGAACGTTCTGTCGCAGGGCTCACATACTCCTCCAGAACCCGGCCCTACTAACGACCCCACCAGGGGAGCACGGCACTTAATACACTGTCCAGTCATACCCCGTGCAGACACGACTGGGGCCATGGGAAAAGATAAAAACAGGAAAACTTCTACACAATGGACACGTTTGCGACAACCACAGCTGCCGCAGCGTCTGTGGGTGATTCACAACCTGCCTCTGCCCCCCTCACCAGACCCCTTAACACTGAAGGATGTCATGGCCGCCATAGCGGACTCCCGCTCCTCAATGGAGAGAAAGATAGATGGCATCTCAGCTGAGGTGGCTTTCCTCCGCCATTACCTCCAGAAGCTAACCTCCCGGACCGGCGAGGTGGAACAACGAGTGTCCGGGGTGGAGGATGACCTTGGTGGAGTGCGGCAACAACTGTCACAGGTTGTGACCCGCCTGAAATCACTGGAAGCCCGGGTGGATGAAGGGGAGGGCAGGTCACACCG
The DNA here is from genome assembly GCF_040938575.1 of Ambystoma mexicanum. Classification (NCBI taxonomy): domain Eukaryota; kingdom Metazoa; phylum Chordata; class Amphibia; order Caudata; family Ambystomatidae; genus Ambystoma; species Ambystoma mexicanum. Next base: position 340,182,178 of record NC_090923.1, on the reverse strand, counting down.
GAATAACATCCGCATTCTGGGCCTTCCGGAGAAAGAAGAGGGGCCCAGTATGGAACTCTTTCTAGAGCAGTGGTTGGTGGAACTTTTCGCTCCTAAATCCTTGTCCAAATTCTTCACATTAGAAAGAGTACATCGAGTTCCTGCGAACAGGCCGATACCCGGAGCACCCCCTAGGACGGTCATTACAAAACTCTTGAATTATCGAGATAGGGACGCGATACTTCAAATGGCCTGGACCAAAGGATCCATCACGTACAAAAGCCGCAAGGATCGCCTTCTTTCCGGACTACACCTCTGAGGTCCAGCGGGCCAGACAATCGTTCGAGCACCTAAAGAAAAAGCTTCATTCCATGAATGTGAAATATGGCCTATTATTCCCGGCCCAGCTAAAGATACAGCACGGGGGCACTACGGTACACTTCACCGATCCACAGGAGGCCTGGGGGTGGGCAGAGAACCACATTGAGGGGGACTGGACCGCACAAGGCCTGGGTCTCGGAGCTAGGCCTTGCGACAGATCAAGACAAGGCCGACCCCCACGTCATCCGATACCACAACAATAGCCTGAGCAAGCAGAAGGAAATGTTGAACCATAAGGTGGTAGATATATGTGATGAAGGAGACACGACCGTGGTATTCAGAGAAACCCCACATCAATGCACATGGGGAACAGGCCCAACACACAGTCTTCAAAACCCCCTAAATCCCCCCCCATCCAACGCACAACAGTCATTGGACCTGGACTCAGACTGGAATGAGGAGGGGAGGGGCGCTCTCTCCTTAAGATTGGGGATTCATGTATGCTCATTCCCCTCCAACAAATGATCTAGCTACAAAACCAGAGACCGATAGAGCCACCACCCGGATCCCTAAGTCGCCAGTGGGGCAACGAGTTGTTAATTTCACATGAGGGAGATAGCTAAAGAGAACTACACGCTGGAGACGGCAACAGAACTCGCAAGATGCGACCCAACACACTGATATATGAACGATCCTCATCTCCTTGACCTTACTGGGCTTAGAACCAGCTAAGACTGGACCCGGGATGCCACTGCTCCGCAGACGCTAAGCCCTCCTGATGACCACCGTATTAAAAAGGGCATCATACCCATCGGGGGACTGCAGCCTTATCTTTATCCTCTCTTTTCCGATATATAGCATACTGCAATGTATAACGAGGTCTATGATTGAGAAGTGAACTGCACTGTACAATTTACAAATTCCAATAAAAACAGTTAAAAAAATTAAATAGCATACTGCAATGTCGGTGGCCGACAAAGCCACCACCAAATACCCCACACTTCCGGTTGGTTGCGAGTTGTTTCTTTACGGAGAACAGATAGTTTTTGTGGTAGTGTTAAGCTGACGCCCTAGTTTTTTGAGTGTCAGCAATGTTCAGGTGACAGGTACTTCGTGTTGGGGTGGAGTATAGGGACGGAGGGGGAGGGAGGGAGTTTGCATTTTTCTCTGATGGTTTTAGACTACCACATACTTACACGGTGAATCAATCACACCACTTTGTATGCGATACCTCATACTACCTCGCAATGGCACCACATCCCCGTAGTAATCACCTGCCGGGCACTATTCCTTCTCTTTGATTACAACATCCTGCAGATGTTCCAATACACGCTGTAAATGGTACCCGCAAATCCCCAAATACCATCTGTTAACTCTGCCAGGTCCCTTAAACTGCTCACATGGAATGTAAATAGAATGGGCTCTGGGATCAAAAGACACCTTGTTACGCAACTGTTGAATAGACACTCCCCTGATAACCGAGACACATCTAGCAGGGTCAAACTGCACCTTCTTTCAAAAAACCAACTATCATTCCGCGTTACACGCGGGTTACACAATGGGATCCAGGGGCACCCTGATCTCGATACATAAGCGGGTTCCGTTTGTTACACAGGTCGTAGAGCAAGACCCTAGGGGCCGCTATGTGCTAAAGCTGGGAACGCTTTGGGGAGATACGCTGGCTATTGCCTCGGTGTACTCCCCACCGGGATTGGGGGAGGAATTGTTAGACGAATTGCCCACTCTTATGGCGAAGCATCAACCCGACAAGTGGATTCTAGGGGGCGACTTCAACAATGTCATGTGTAACACCATCGATCTCGCCCACATTAGGCATCGAAACCCGGACACCCCCACAAAACTGGCTACATTTATATCTGCCCTGGGCCTCCGTGATGTACGGCATGAACTCCATCCGGGTATTAAAGGATAGTCGTTTCATTCGGGAGCCCACGGCTCCCTGTCTAGGCTGGACTACCTCTTCCTCCCAAACACCGAACTACACAGGGTAACGACCGCAGAGTTGCTTCCCCGCGGCATCTCGGACCACTCACCATTGAGGGTGGAATTGCGCATGCATGGTGTAACCGCCCCCCAGAACATAGAGATTGATTAACTATCATCTTGGGGTCTCTGACTTTGTTGATCGCCTCACTGAAGTAACCAACGAATACTTTGAGATCAATGAAGAGGCAGTCGACTATATGGGAAGCCTATAAAACGGTGCCGAGAGGGGAAATAATCTACTGGACGGCGAACAAAAGAAAAGAGCTACTCCAAAAAAAATTGGAGGCAGAAAGGGAGATGAGCGATTGGGAAACCAAATATATCCTCAATCCGACCCCTGAGATCCATGGGTCCCTAAGCGCACCAGCGAGCGCCTCCGAAACATGATGCTGGACAATGGCAAACATGCCCATTGGAACTCTAGGGCAAGGATATACGAATATGGGGACAAAGCAGGCAAAATGCTGGCCTGGCTCGGAAAAAAAGGGTGGAGGGTCAATGCTACGTCAGGGAGATCATAACCACACAAAATGAGAAGTGCCAGTCGTACTCCGCTATGGCGGAAGCCTTTGCCAATTTTTACGCTGATCTGTATCGTGCCCCAACATCCCCATTGGACCCCTCCCTCCTAGATGATATTACACTGCCATACCTATCGGAACAACAAAGGGCGCAACTAGACTCCGATCTTTCCGAGACAGAGATCGATGAAGCTACGGCACAATTGCCATCTGGGAAAACGCCGGGTTCCAATGGATTCCCAGTTGAAACCTTAAAAAAAAAAAAAAAAAATTGGATGGGGAAAAAAAAATGGCATCCACCCTCTGCAAAATGTTTGTCCGTGCCCGAGAGAGATCAAGGCACCCTTCCACCAGACCTTTGTAAGGCCACAATCGTAGTTATTTCCAAATCAGGCAAATCCCCTGAACAATGTGCCTCTTATAGGCCCATATTGTTAATTAATAGTGAAGTCAAGATCCAGGCCAAGCTCCTGGCTAACCGACTACAGTCTGTCATCTCCATCCTGGTCCATCCAGACCAATGTGGCTTCATGCCACATAAGTCAACTCGAATGAACCCGTGACGCGTCCATCTCTTACTAGAACGAGCTCCCATTATATGGCCCTCCCAACCCCTCCCTCTTGGTAGAGGTACGTGGCAGGGATGCCCCCTCCTCTTCGCTCTCGCGATTGAACCACTTGCTTTGTGGCTTCGCCAGAGCGCAATCTGGACGGGATTCAGATGGACAGAGGTGTACGAGGACAGGACATCTCTGTACGCTGACGATCTTCTGATATATTTGGGAGACCCAGTCCAGACGTGCACCATAAGAACACAGATGCTCATTCACTTTGGTGTGTCCAGCGGACTGAGAATTAATTGGGGGAAATCCGTCTTTTTCCAAGTAAAGGGTGGAGTGCAGGCTACCCCACCCCCCCCAAAGATTGCCCGTACAAAAATCAAACAACGCAGCTTGCGATACTTGGGGATTTGGATATCTGGTGACCTGACTAGTTATGCAACACATAACCTCCAGCCGATCATTGACCTGCTCATCAGCGGTGTTCGCCACTGGAAACTCCTCCCCCTAACTCTTATGGGCAGAGCTGCACTCTTCAAGATGATGGCCCTTCCAAGATTCCTACACGTCCTGCAGAAGGCTCCGCTCAAGATCCCAGACTCCGAATTTGACCGGGTTTACACCCTCCTTAGGGAACTCTAATGGGGAGGGGCACAGCCCCACATCGCTTCAAAGATCGATTTGGGAGGGTGGGATTTACTATGCCCCGCCTCCAAATCTACTACTGGGTGTCACAGCTAGCAGTGGTCAATGACCTGATCCACGGAGACCGGGAACTGCCCAACATACGGGCCGAAATTGCCACTATCCATAACACAGACCAGCTTCACTATCCATAACACAGACCAGCTTCATGTGTTATATCAACCTCTTCCGAGGCCCCTACCGCCGACAACTACAGCGCATATTATCACCATCTGGAGGCAGGCACACACTTCGTAGGATGGAAGAGCAAGATAACCACTGCACAACCCCTGTGGCATAATAGCAGTCTGACCGAGACTGGGAAGCTCGAACCCTGGCCTAGGTGAGAAGGCACTGGTATTACGAAAATTGGGAATGTCTTTATGGATGGGATTGCCTCCTTCGATGCCCTGCAATTGAAATTCCAAATCCCGAGTACCGTGCGATGCCATTATATACAACTGGCCCACACCTTAAGAACACATGTACCGGCAGGCACTACGATCCCAGACTGCACACCCATAGAACGCAGCATGCTTCCAGCATACATCCCCCATCAGATGCCCCTCCCTCCTGTATAACGCTATCTCCTCCTTCGACACTCCTGAGCTAGATAATCTCAAAGCTAAATGGGAAACATATGTGGGAATGATAAATCCAGAGGACTGGATTCAGGTGCTAATGCATCCTCTGGAGATTGCTATCTCTTCTAGAATCCGCTTGATACAGTTGAACATTTTGCACCGAATAGATTATCCCAGGACAATGTTATATGGTTGGAAACGGGCCTCAAACCCAAACTGTCTCCGGTGTGGGGAGGAGGAGGGAACCTTTATACATATTCTGTGGGCATGCCCTCATATGCAAAGCTTTTGGAATATATGCTGCAATGAACTAGCTAAGGTCTTGGCCCGCACCATACCGTTGGACCTGAGGCTATTACTCCTGGGCATGTGTGACGAGACTGATGCCACCAAGTGGGAAAATCTGTTTCTGACCACGGCAATGGGCTTGATAAAACGTAACATCACACAAAAATGGGGAGCCCCAGAACCCTCAACACTGGACCAATGGGCAACAGATATAGAGACATGTGCCATGGTGGAGTGCAGGATTTACAATGCAAGGGGTGCTGTCCTGCCAAAGCTTCTAAAATATGGGGGAAGCGGGAGGAGAGAGAGACATAATGGCTCCTGGCATGTAATGGGAGACTTTGAGCAGCATATGGAGGTTATCACGTCAAAGATTCCTTGTGGTTGAGCCAAACTCAATGTTATTTGTTTATTGATGGAAATGCATGTTCTTATTTTGCTTTGTTTTTGCGATTGTTGCTTAAAACAATAAAAAATGTTTCATAAAAAAAAACAAATAAGCTGCAGTATAGTCAACAAACAGATATATAACCTAGCACTCTCAGTTATCAAAGTGTTCCTAATCAGGTATAAAAGAACCCATAAATTGTGCAGTGTTCCATAACCCTTCCTAAATCCCATCTGCTGACAACTTAATAGATTCCTATCCATTTGCCACTCAATCAGTTTTTGATAAATACAAATCGAAAACATCTTTGAGTCCGAAAGAGCCAGCAAATGGTAGTTCTTTTTTAAACACAGGGATTAAATTAGCTTTTGTTCAGCTTGGCGGAATCATGCCGGACGGTACTTTTTTCTTAAAAGCAACCTGCAGAAGGTTTGCCCAATAGGTTGGAAATGCTTTAACAACCAAGTTAGGAACACCATCGGGCCCAGGCGCCCTGGAAGATTTCAAATTTAATATCATTTTTAATAGGTCCTCAGCACCAAACCATCGCTGGAAACCACACGCTGACTGATGGGTTTGCTACTTCAGGAGCCAGGGTCTTGTTATACAATACTTAAACATATTCAACCCAATGGGGCTCCGTGATAGTATGCCTAGTTATAATTTGCTTGCAAAAGCTCATTCACCAAATACCAAAACTTACACCAATCCCCATCTCTGAGAGTAGAGCATATTTAACCTTGTGCTTAAAAAGATGTGCAATTCTACAAGGTCTAAAAATATAGTTGAAAATTGCTATAAAAAGAAGGGAAAAAAATGACAAACTTAGAAAATACACAACTTTACTGTGCACAATATTTTCTCACTTGTTGAAACTCGAATGAGGGGCCCCATTTAAGTTTTATTTGTGCCTTGGATCTAAAAACACCACAATATTCAGGGGGTGTCTCAGTAAATGCTGTGCTTCAAAACATACAGAATTGTTTCCTAAATTAAGTTTGGCCAAAACAACCTGCGTTATAAAAAGATACAGGTTCAGGAAGCTACAAATTAAAAAAAGGCACAAACATAGTGCTCAAATTTTCATACACTTGGAAATGAAATTAAAAATGTGATGATTTTTCGACAGCCCCCCTCTCCCGTACCCCTCCCCCCCCAGTCATTTATTCCATCAATGCCAGAAAGACAAATGTAATCAATCTACATTGTACATCCAAACTAAATCCAATGACTCCTGAAGGCATCTATTCTTTCAACTGTAAAGCACCTAAAAGAAATGCAAAAAGGTAGTGCCTCAGACTGCCTCATCAGAGCTTTCAACTGTTAGAATTCTCCACCTAAACTTTTTTAGGAGGTAAGTTATGGCACATCATAATGAGCGCCCCTTTTATTACGTTGACTGATACGTCCCAGACTCCTTACTCAGGTCGATAATCTCTTAATTCCTGCAGATGATCCTCATTGTATTCGTCCTGCACGGCGGATCGATCGCAGCAACACTACGTGGGTGAGCCTACCGGCCAAACACCCACAGCAGCTTTTAAGGTAAATTGCCTTCCCATAAAATCTTTGTCCAAGTAGCAACAAGGCATAAACCTCATTTTTCAGTCACAAGCATATGAATGCATAGTTATCACGTTTCCCCTGTCCTGCAGGCTACGGAATATATGTAGCATCTCGTCCAAAGCATGCTGAACAGGCATTATCATCAGTTATCATTGAAATTCTAATCACCATCCATTTCCCGTGAGTACATTGATTCATCCACCACAAAAATAGCTGATATGGCACAGATTAATTGGGAATCCGAATACAATGCCCTTTGCATACAGGCTTCACAGAAAGAAATCAGCCACCCATGTATGGGGAGGTCACCAATAACCACCCTCTGCATATTTTGAGCAAACATTCAATTTGTGCAGATTGCGCACAAAATTAATAAGCCTCCACATACACATAAAAAATATGAAATTAGTGCCTGTTATGCACACAGGTTACCCATAATCCTGTTAACATGGCAATGCATCATGTAATTATAGGCACAACACACAGGCATTCGCCTAACTGCATGGAAAGCACCTTGCCCTAGGTTCTATTAACTATCTTACAAGAGTCACAATGTAGTATGAGCCAGGTTGAACTCAGTGATATATTGTGCAACAGGTATTCTGAGATGACGTCTCATCCCTTCTCACTAATTCTGAATTCAAAAGATTGCAACTAATTGGAGAGCTGTGGTCTCACTCGTCGTTGTTTTCTCAATATTTTTGGTCTTTGTTGTTAATTGTCCCATGTACATTTGACCTGTAAATTGAAGAATGAGGTTATATTTTTCACGTTCTATGTCATTTTACTGACAGTTTTTTCAATTGATTTTTTAGGAATCCTCCTATTGCTGGATTGCAGGTCTATCAACCTGTTAACTCAAAAGCCTCCATAGGAGTAGAATCAGGATTTACTACTCCCCATTTGTGTCTCATCTGGAGTGTTCGCCAACTCAATTGGAGAGTGTGGTACTCTAATCGGAGGGTGAATGAACAGGAGGGGACGTTCTCTGTGGATCCCAAGGCATTGCTGAGGAGAGATGCTCAAGTTAGAGTCATAAAAATGTGTCGGTGAATAAGAAAACTGTTAACTAATTTCGTCTTGATTGTGACGAACGCCCTTATGTTATTTTATTTGAAAGCCTTCTCCCAGAAAAATCGCACAGTAATATTGGGGCGCACGGCTATTCTTCCCTTACTCTCAGCAATTTCCAAACCTTTCAGCTATTCTATCTAGTGACTAGCAAAGGGGAGACTTCATTGATCATTGTAGTACAGATTGTTCAATTGTCTTTTTTGTAGGGAAGGCATGGTATCACGTATTGACATGGACACAATGGATACAATTTGTAAAACCTTTATTGATAATGTTGGGGTTGGAGAAACTCCTATTCTGCCCTATAACTAAGATGGGAGTAGACTCGACCATCAACCGATAAAGAAAACAGTACTAGTGGAGTTTTTGGGTGCCATCTATGGGAGTGTTCTTCGCTTTGGAAACCCTTCTAGGGTACAGTAGTAAGTCTACCCAGAGTGACAGAGTATCCAATCTTTCCTGTAGGGTATTAACCCCCTGAGCCTCCATTAGCGAGTCTCCCAGCATTTTCTTGAAACCGAGCGCCAGGTCGCTTTCTGGTTCTACGCATTCCTGGCAGTCCTCACTTATGAATATTCCTCAATGATCAATGTTATAATGTTAGCCTTTGTGCTGGAGATGGAGTGAAATGCTGTGCTGGTTGGTGACCTTGCAGACTGAATGCCACGTTTGGCTGCACCAGGATGTAGTTTAGGGCACGTGCATTGCCACGTTCCCTAGCGCTTTTAGAGTCCGAACTCTGAGCTCCTGTGTCGCTTGGAAGCTCGGCTATATCTTGCACAAGCATGTCTAATGCAAGATTCCAGGCCAGTAAAGCTTACTGCTCTTTGCTCTTATCAGCGACTTTGGCGCGTGCAACCTGCGTACGCGCAGACACGTGGCTCCGAAACTATGCCTTGAGAGGGCAGGAGCTCCAATGCGCCCAAGAAGACAAGCAGGCCCCCGAACATGCTTGGATACGAGTACAGGACCTGCTTGCAATAACGCTGTGTTGCGTTCCCTGCTAAACATTCTCGAGAGATGTCACGAACGCACACCACATGGTGCCAATTAGTTCTCATGTCTACAACAGGATCCTATTGACGGTCACATGCTAAAATAAAACGTACATATGTATTTTAGAGTACAAATTAAACGGCATGCAATGCTCTGCGGGCAAGAGCGACTTCTCATCTGAAGAGCATAAAAAGAAGAGGAAAGGACCTAGACAGGAACGGGCCTTGCAAATTTGTAAAAATCCCACTAGACATGGAAGGCGCATTCCTTAGTTTACATGCTCAACCTCAGAGAAATGCACCTGCCCCATGGTGACAAAATATTTACCAGTGTTTTCTGTAAAATGAAGCACGTCACCATAAGCACATTTCAGATTTGGTGCAATGCTGCCATCCAAAAGGCCAGCAATGCACAGTGAGCATTTTATTTGCCAGCTACTGCAAACAAAGTTGGTTTGTAGTAAATGTCAAGTAAACGTTTCAAACATCCCCATAGTCGCCAGCGAGGTAGAGTCCCATGCAAATGGTACTCGCCCTTCATAGAATCTACTCGCCAATGCAGGTGGGCTAGTAGATTTTGCGAGTCCTGAGTAAGTGAGAGGCTAGGTCCAGGAAGAGGAAGACTGGAAGGAAATTCAAGAGTGATGGGACTAACAGGGACTTTTAGTTCCCTAAAGTACCTTCATTTTTGTTTAAGAAAAACGAGAAAGTTTCAAGATTTAAAACTGCTGAAGAGTAAGAAAAAAAGAAGTTGAAGCATAATGCTCACCTCTGGTCTTGACATAGAAGGTTACATTTTATAGAGATGAGGGAAGGGATGTTTAGGAGTAAAGGCAATATGGTCTTCAGGATACTAGGATAGGACCTGCAATTACAAAAGGAGGTGGTGGGTGGAATTACTTCATGTTGTCAAAACTCAAAACCATGACAAAGAGGTCAGGGCACAAGGGCAGTGTTGGACTACTGAAACTTGCTTCAATTAAGGCCTTTCCATTTGGTATTATTTATTGAAATCAAACTCATTCATCCATCCATCAATCCAAACATCCACATTAATACACCCAATTTGGTGGAACAGTATTTTGTTCACCTTGGTCCTAAATCACCCTCCATCATCTACTCCAGGACTGGAGTGAGATTAGTATATGACCCCAGTCCTAAAGCGTATCATGCCACGGACGTCATGCATTTCATTGGTACTATTACAAGGAACAAAACTACGTTAATGCTGGTGATTCCCAATAGGTTATAATCTGCAAAGAAAACACAACCAGCTGTTCTTAGTGGAAGATCCTCAGCACAAGCATAATACATTCAAAAGAGAGAATGGGTTTAGAGAGGAGTAAACATACAACAAAAGAAATTCTGTAGGTGCAACGCTAACAGAGGTTCAACACCAAAGTATAGTAAGGTGAACAGAATCTTGGGGAAATGTAATTGCCTCAGGGAATATTCAAACAATGAAGTCATTTCATATCAATTTTATTGAATAAAAGGATGGTTTTTCCTGAGCAAGTGCATGATCTCTTGTTGGGTACCCTCTATTATATATCGAAAAAGACATTGTAAATAACTTGGCCTCTTTTGCGAACTCACTTGTTTGTCTTAAATGCTCATAACCTCTGCATGAGTAAAGAGGATCAATGATATTTTAAGGAGTCTTTGTGAAATTATAAGGGATATGCATGCAGCAAAATTAGAAGAGGCTGGTGCTTAAGGGGTCTCATACATATACACTTAACTAAAAGAACATAGCATACAGAATGTATAGGAAAACCAAGCTTGGACTATTCATTTGATTCTATGCTTGATGGTAAAGGCTTGGAGGTGGAGCACAACCACAAATAATTATATGCATTGTTTTTTCTCCAGATGTTTTTGTAGTGCGACTGACTTTAGAACAATCTTATCATGTTGTCAGAACAAACCTGAACGGTCATATGGTCTTAACACTTAAAATAGTCCCTTTCACGACATAGAATGTTGGTAATGTTCACACTGTGCAAATGTCATGTGTGTGCTTAATCTGTGCTGGCACTTGATACACTTTTCACATCAGTGAGACCTCTTTTTAAAAAGCTCCCTAACAAATGCAACTCGCATTTGAATTGCTGCCCTACGTAGCCCAAAAGGCTACCATGCCAAGGGTACGGCCGAGTGCCCCATTTTCTCGCCAGGAGAGTTCTCTAGCCTAGGAAGTGTATTAAAAAATGTACTAGGCTGGCAGCTGCCCAGTATTTTTTACTGCTTTTATCAGGCTGCAAGTAGCCTTTTACCTCCTTAATAGCCATTTGGTCCATTAACAAGAGTAACTGGTTTTTGTACAACCCGGTGACCTGGCAATGTATTTTGGGGTTCTTATTGCAAGAGTTCCACAGCAGGAACAGACATTTTACCGTTTTGCCCATGTAAGGTCGGGCTCACAAATCACAAAGCCTTCCCCGACTGAATGGTATCCAGTTTCAGCTGGGTAAGGTTCTTCCTGTGACAAAAGTGACTATTGCGCTGCAGTAGTACAGGGATGAGTAGTGGCTAAACTCCACCCCACACCACTTTTAAACCAGCAGTGGACCCAAGTCGAAGCAGGTCCAGCTTGAAAGGTATACCTCCTTCGCCTCTTTTGGTAATGCACGCCAAAAGGTGTTAGGGAGCAATCTCATTTCTGTGCCAATTCCCTTCAACCTTAGAGACACTCAGCTCTTTTGCTGGACTTGGGACTTTATTTTAACCCTCGAGTGAGAGACCTTTTTCTCACTCCTGTGTTTTTAACTGATTTGGATTTTGTGTTTTCACTGTTTTTGGAGTCTGACAAACTCCATAGGCATCTGCTTTTTGTATGGTGACACACAGCACCTTCATTGCAGTGTCACAGAGAAATCCTTGTAGATTTCTCATAAGGTTTAACTACCTTTTCTTGGGTGAATTACAGTTACCAAGAACAGTAAAGTGAAATTGACTTTACTTACCTTTTCCCTTTGTAGGTCCAGCACATACCATCTTAAGGGGAGTGCTGGGAGGTTGCCTAGTAGCCCCTTATCCTGCAATCTCATGTAACATTTTCATGTTACCCTCACTACTTTAAATGGCTGGTGGCAGTGGTTTACTTTTTCCTACCATTGTGCTTTTCGACCGCAGGCTCAACCCTCAGCTGCAGTACAGCACCCATGGGTGACCATCGTTTCAAAATGGCCCCTGTCTTCTTTTTTCACCATTTTCTGTTTGCGAGGTCTTTCTTGGGTTTTACTGTGTGCGTTGAGACAGATTTTAGCCCTTTGTTTGTCTTGCCTTTGACGTGCTTCAGCCCTGAAGCCTGCCAGTGGCTCCAGTGTATCTGGAAGGGCAGGATGTGGGGGAGGTTCCCGAAACTCCCCTGTCCTTTGTCTCTAGGAATGCCTGAATGCAACTAGTCCTGATTGGCTGGCTGTACTTTCAGGACAACCACCCTACTGTGCGATTGACAGCCTAGGCTGTGCATGAATGGAAGAAACCTGCTTATAAGGCGAGGGTTTTGGGACTAGAGGCAGAGTAGATCACTGGGAGAAACACCTGACGAAACCGTGAACAAAGCTTGCTGCATCCTCCTGGACCTTTGAATTGCCCGGTGAAGCCCTGCCACCGAGAAAAACTCCACTGAACCATCACCCCCGACTTGCTGTGCCTCTCCGTTGTCTTCGGAAGCCCAATGCCAGGGGTCGAATATCCGTAGTAAAGTGAAACATCTGAAGCAGTAACGAATCCGGCTAGAAGCTCCAGGAGTCTCCCAAAGGCCCTCCAGAAGCAGGACGACCAGATTCAGATTACCCTCACCAGGGTGCAGGACGCAAGTAGTGAAGGAAGCCCAACCGGTATCCGAGATCCACAACGGTGCTGTTTGTCAAGTGCGGAAAACGCAAAGTGCAGCTGAACCGAAAAGAGCCTGTAGCTGCATACGGCCTTCCAAGGCAGGGGGGGGGGGGAGACAGACAACAATCCTACTAGGCCAGGTGTCATTCAGATCGCGCAAGTGCAAGGGTAAGGGGACTGGGAAAAGTGCAAGGGGAAGGGGAGAGGGGAAAGTGCAGTACATGGTTAGTAGAATACAAGATAAATAATAGGGCCAGCTGGTGGCAAGTGCAAGGTAAGTGCCGGGAGAAGGGGCAGTAGGATACAGAGACAGTCCCGTAGTGCAGGTAGGCAGTGCAGGGTAGAGTGGCTGGGCCAAGGACCGAGATCGGTGAGTGGCCCGGTTGCAGATTCAGTGCAGGTTCAATGATTTAGCAGGGGGGAGAGGGAGAGAAAGTGGAGGCAAAGAGGAAGGTTTTGAGGTGCTTCCGGAACCAGAGATGGTTCTTCTCAAGTTTCAGGGAGGCAGGAAGGCTGTTCCAGAGGGAGGCCCCTGCTGCGGAGAGAGATCTACCCCCAGCTCGTTGCTTGGAGAAGCGGCTGACCCTGAGGTAGTTGGAGGTGGATGAGCAAAGGGCTCGAGAAGGAAGATATTTAGGAAGAGAGAGTGGAAGGTATTTTGGGCCAAGACCCCAGAAGGCCCTGTGGACAATGCAGAGGGTTTTGAACTTAATTCTCGCAGCCACTGGGAGCCAGTGTAGCGATTTCAGGCCTGGAGAGATACGGTCCCTGGGCTTGAGGCCAAGGACAAGTCTCGCAGTCCTGTTCTGGAAGAGTTGCAAAGGGCGGAGAGTAGAGGCAGGAAGATTTAGATAGAGGCTGTTACAGTAGTCCAGCTTCGAGAGAACCAGGGCTCTGGAGACAGTGAGCTTCTGGGGGAAGGAGAGGAAAGGAAGGATACCTCTGAGGAGGTGTAGCTGGTAGTGTGACTTCTTAGAGACGTCAGATATGTGAGGAGAGAAAGAGTGTGGAGTCGAAGATGATCCCGGGTTTTTTTGCCTTGCAGGTAGGAGCAGGAAGAGGGCCAAGGGAGGCTGGCCAGAGAGCTGCAGGGAAGGAGTGAGTGGCTGTGCCGATAAGTAGAATCTCAGTCTTACTGGCATTAAGGCAGAGGTTGTTGGCAGCACACCATTCCTGGATAGCAGAAAGACAGTCAGAGATGAGGGAAGGGGAAGAGGAGGCCGAGGGTAGCCTAAAATGAGGATTTTCTTTACTTTGATTTAAGATGTGCCTCAGATCCATAGACTGTGCTCCAATTGACTTTGGCTGTCCTGGCTCCCTGCGGACTCTTCTAGTCCATCGACTGATATTGTGTGTCCCTCATAGGTGGTAGCTTAGCGTAAACTGTTACTGCTGGGAAAGGCTTATCTAGATTTCATTGGAAGATTTGGTTGTCCTCACATATACTGAGTGTTAGGGAGAATACTCTTATAAGGCTAATTTCCCAAACCTAGTGAGTCCCCCAGCAGCTTTGCTGGATTTTTGGGGTTTGTTTTTTTCTCCTGCTAAGAGTGAGACTCTTTTCCTCCCACTCTTAGGCATGATTTGAGTGTCTTTGACTCTTTGTGTGCTTATGGGCTATGGGGTTTTCTTTCTACTCCATAGGGTATCATCTATTTTGTATGTGTGTGTTACACAGCACCCTCAGTGCAGTAACACAGGGGTGTCATAGTGACCCCCAAACATAGACTATATACCCTGGGACTGACTACTGTCTCCCAGGGCATGTAAAGTCACCTTTGACTTTACTAGTCCTAAATTGTGAACAGAACCAGTACAAACCATCATATATTTCCCCTGGGTCTGTTTTCAAGGGGGCACTGTCCAGTCCCCCCTTGTCGAGTTTCTGGCTTGTGGCAGTGGTTACCACGCGAAATATTCCACCAGAATATTCTCTATGGGATTTTCCTATTGATTTTAAACGCACCGCTTTTTGGTGCAATGTTTTACTTAATATTAAATTCACGGTTTTTGTCAGAACTCTTTTCTAAAATGGCGTTCGTGTCGGTCTCTGTAACTCTGACCAAGGTGGAGCCCTTTGTTCAACTTTTTTGGCGGGCTTCTCCACAGAAGCCCTCCAAATGGTGCCACTCTGTCTGGGTTCCACAGGATGGGTGGGGAGGGGAATTGGCACCCTGGACTGCGTTGCATTAGCAACTCAAGTCGCACTCTGTTCTGATTGGGCCAGTGGTGAGCCGCCCGGCTCACCACTTAGCATGTTTGAGTGACAGCTAGGCTGTTGAATGGGGGTTTTTCTGCATAAAAGCAGGGCCTTTGGGACTGGAACTTCAGAAGTCACCACAGGACCTAAGAATCCGAAGAGGGAAGAAGCTGAGCCATCTGCAACGACGACACCACCGTTGGAGCCCTGCTGCAACAACCTCACCACTTTCCCGACGACAAGAGAAGATCTTCTGCTGGACGAGTCTTCTTCCTCTGAGCTGGTGGGACCAACCAGTTCGCCCTTTTCGCCTTTCAAAGACGTCTCTTGGTCGAATCGCCCGTGCCAAGCACCCCGGCGGCCAGATAGCCAAGCTTCACCACTTTGACCGCGAATAAAGGAACGCTCCTTTTATTGACGAACTCCACAGCTGGTTTCATCGCTGTGCAGTGCAATGACTCCACGTTTCCTCCTCGACAAAATCCTCTCTTCGCCTGGTCGAAACAACGAACTGCAACCACTGCCAGGAACAACTGCCACCGCTGGAGCTTCCTCTCTGTTTAAGGTACTGTATCCTGCCTGGCCTCCCTTTCTTCGGTTTGCCCAAGTTGACCCTTAAATCCTTGGTTTGCCAACTGGGTTGTCCCCAGACCTTCTACCTTTACCTTCTTGAATCACCCCAACCTCTTTTGAACATTCTGCAAAGACTTTTAGTGCATTTTAAACCGTGTGATCCTGGGCACATTTCGCTTTGCTCCCTTTAAATTGGGCCTGGCCTATGAACTTTGGCTCTACAGTCTATACTGCCTTTATTCCCTTGCTGAGAACTTTTAAAAGTGTTGGGACCTATTTTATGTCTATGCTCTGTCTTTTTCTCTCCCTTTAACTGAACTATTGGAGTGCCATCGGGTTATGAGCTCACATCTGTTTAACAAATCGTGGTGTTTTAATTCTGACTTGTCTAATAGTTATTAAGGGAGGTGTGTATACTTTACCTGACTGTGTTTTAACTGGCTTTTGATTTAGAGTGCTAGTATACTGCCTAAAGTGTGTTTTAAATAAATAATTCTATACTTTTTATACAAAGCTCTGGTCAGTGTTTGTTTGCTCTACTGTGTTTTTAGCCCTATTGTGTATGCTCTATATACTGCCCTACTCTTCTTGAGAGAAGTCTGACTGCTCAGCCACAGCTACCAGGTAAATCTGGGTGCTGCAGACTGCTACCAATTGGGTTTACTGCTTACTTCTGTAGTCTTAATCTTTTCGCAGTGTTCCCTAAGGGAACTGCACAGGATTCTGCCTAACACTGAGAAACTGTTTAACCTTTTTCCTTTCCTAAACCTTTCCTTTCTGCAAAGTATAACTAGCGTGATATATAAATGCCATTCCTATCCTTGTGATTGAAGTCACCTCAGGGTGTTGGAATTGTGTAAGAAGCAGATCCAAAGATTATCCACCAACTTGTTTTGATTCTGAAAAGTAATTTTAAAGTATATTTACATTGTTACATCAATTGCCTTTTTAAATAACGCTTATTTAAAAATTGGTGTTAAATAAAAATATTTACAACTGAAACCGTGAGAGTAAGTGTAACTTGGCTACTTGTATTTACGGATTTCATTTGTACAGCTCTAAAGCTCACATTTACCCCTCTTGAGATCGGCCTGACTGCTCAGTCACACTATCAACGTGTGTAGTACAGACCCATACCGAAAGGTGGGTTACCTAATACCAAGCAGATAAGTGTTGTGTAGTCTCACACAGTGTGACTGCACCAATTCTTAACCTAACAAAAGGCAGGCAATATCTTCCAGAGGGGTGCGAGCTGATGGCAGTAGCAACCCAGACTTCTTAAGTACAGTGGTTCTAGGATAAAAGGTCTTCGATTATATAGTCTTTTAATCAAGCAATCTGGAAACAGTAGAAAATCTCACCACTGTAAAAGAAACAGAATGCAGGCATTTGCGAAAGGCTTTTTGCGAGAGGGCAGCAGGAGTGTTCAGGCAGTAGATTGGCAACAATGTCACTGTTCAAGAATATGTGTTTGAAAAAAAGATAGAGAAGAGGGCTTAATAGTGGACCAGAGGGACAAGGCACATTCACAGTACCTTTATTCTGGTCTTTGGTGCTAGACAGTGTCGAGCTGGGTTTCTAGGCACTTTTGCCGCTGTCAAGCCACGCCGAGACAATGCAATCCCATCGGAAGTAGGATATGAGTCGGTTCAACTGTGTGGGCTCCTAATGGGTTGAGTGGGTGAGACGATGTCTTCCAACGGTTTGGGGCACTAGTTGAGTTGATAGTGAGAAAGTTCTGCCGAGTTGAGTCGGCATGTGGGACTGGCGGGTCTCAGCGTTCAAGTCAGTGGCTCGCACAATTTCAAGCACACAATCGGGTTCAGACTATTCAGTCTGCTCCAATGGGTCGAGTATAGATTTGGATGGCTTAACATTCCGCAAGCAGGCCGAAGTTTATGTGGAGTGCCAAGAGCGGCACTGCTTATCCTGTGGCTGCTTGAAGCATGTCGGGCATGATCAACCCGGCTGGAAGATGTCAAGGCGATGAAACAGCATTCCAGCAGCTTCTGGGATTCTTGTTTGCTGGGCGTCCCAATACAGGGACGCTGCAGGACAAGGTGAGTGCTTCTGTTCTGCATTCCTACTGGAAGCCTGGCTGGCATCTACCAGCGATTCTACTGTCCTCCCCCTCGCCAAGTGAACAGAGTCTTGTTTCCAGTGCAGCCCGCAGAGAGGCCTTGATACACAGCAGTTCACTCTCAATGTTCCCTGGGGATGGTTAGAGTGCTCTTCTGCCTTGGATACTTTCTGTCCTCACCTCCCTAATAAAGAACTTTGGGATAGACTGTTTAATGAAGAAAGTTCCAGTGAATTCTTCTTGTCCTTGTAAGAGTCCAAAGCTGAATTAAATAAAGGGGTGTGCCTCTTTTCTATAAAGGCAAAATGACACAGGGGATTGGTCCAAACCAAGCCTACTGTAAGAGGTACAGACCATTCTGCTGTAACAAGTGACGTTTGCCTTCTGAAATTACACCCAGAGTGCCCTGCCTGCAGTAAATGGCGGGTCAGGAGGGAAAAGGATTATGATGTAGTAGAGAGCCCCAAAACCAAAATAGCGTTCCTTCAGCCCACCTCTACCTTCTGGCTGCTCCAATCTGCCACTGACACCTCCCGTGAGAGGTTCCTGTGCCCTCAGAGGAAGGGGTTGCCCTTCCAGTCACAGGGATAAAAGAGGCAGCATCCTCACCATTGTTCAACAGGCCAGACAAGACACAGATACATATCGGTCTCGGTCCAGTCATAGGAGGGGCCCCCCCCTTACAGAGCGGACACTCGTGTGACATTAAAATGCTGTGGTTATATAACGGTGTGCTCTTTAAGTAACTATATAAAGAATTGGACACAAGATAAATCAAGGCCATTTCAATAATGTAATTCTAATCAGGAAAAGAACATAAAAAGATATCCAGAAGCAGCAATACACTACTACAATCATAAAACTACAATACCAAACATATTGTTGCAACATACTATAGCACATATTACTGAATTCATCAGCAGATAACTAAAGTGTTCATGGTACATACAATCGCAAAGGTTACAAAATTAAATAAATACATTTACCAAATGCAAATTCATTTAATCAATCCGATATTTAATATTGTATCTCATGAAATAAAAGTGAAAATGCTAATTTAATTTAAGATTAGCCCTGAATTTTAACCTTAAGATATAAAAATATCCTAGACCAAATTGATACATTCTATAAAGCTTGGTGAAGATCTCTCAGCAGAACTGAGAGCCAAAGTTGAGATATTAAAGAATATTAACTTATTGTAGAGATCATAAAAATATCAGCTGGAGTGAGTACCTGTGCATCATAAATTCTCTGCATCGCTTTAAACAACTGGCTGACATAGCTGGAGATAGCAGCAGCATCTTCTTCGAAAACACCCAACAAAGATCTAGTCTGTAAAAAATAAACAGTCTTGAGTAAAGTGTCAGATTAGAGCAAGTAAAAGCTAGGAATCCTTTAAAAAATCTTATTTATATAGTCTCCAGAACCTAAAGCCCACATAATGAATGCAAAGATGAAATTTACTAGCGGCCATGGCGTGCTTAGCAATACGCTGGAAAAGACAAACCATGCCCACTGGTATGGTATGGTTATTGTTTATTTATAAAGCGCCTATACACAGGCAAGTGTTTCAAGGCGCTCAGGAGGGTGGGAACATGGGGGGGGGGAAACAACAGTCGCTCCGAGATTAAGTGAATATGCTACATTTAACAGTTAAGATACAACAAATAGGCCTGACGGCGATTCTGCTTTTTTTTCAAGTGCACTTTAAGATGTGAGTCAAGGAAGGACAGAAAGATCTACAGGCAGTGCTCTAGTGCAAGTGCAGGCAGGACAAGGGAGGGGCAGGGGACCAAGTGCATCCAGGCGGTCGAGACTGGGGAAGTGCAGAGAGAGAAGCTCTCAGGATTTATTGCAAGTGCAGTGAGTGGGTGGGGTGCAAGACCCTGAGGCAAGTACAGAAGGACTGGCAGGGGTGCCTGGGACCTGAGACTCTGGGGTACACCAAGCGGCCAGTCATTGAGCTGTGTGGAAAGGAGGGAGAGAGGGAAGAGCAGAGAGCTATGTTAGCAGGGTGCAAGAGAAGTAAGAGAAGAGGACGGTCTTGAGCAGTTTCCAGAACTTAATAATATAAGGCTCAAGACGGAGGGTGGCAGGGAGGCTGTTCCAGGGGGAGGCGCCTGCTGAGGAAAGGGTTCTCCCTACAAATCTCTGCTTGGAGAACCTGCTCATTCGCAGAAGGTTGGAGGTAGATGAGCAGAGGGCTCGGGAGGGACAGTATTTAGGAAGGCAAGGTTGAAGATAAGTAGGTCCCAGGCCCCCGAAAGCCTTGTGGACAATGCAGAGGGTCTTCAATTTGATCCTTGCAGCCGCGGGGAGCCAGTATGGATTTCAGTGCCGGAGAGATGTGGTCCCTGGGCTTGAGGCCAAAGATAAGTCTCGCGGTTCTGTTCTGGATGAGTTGCAGAGGGTGCAGGGCAGAAGCAGGAAGGTTGAGGACGGGGCTGTTGCAGTATTCCAGCCTAGAGAGAACAAGGGCTCTGGAGACAGTGAGCCGCTGGGGGAAAGTGAGAAAAGGTAGAGTGCCTCTGAGGAGGTGTAGTTGATGGTTCGACTTTTTTGAGATGTCAGAAATGTGTGAGAAGGAGAGATAGGAGTCGAAGATGATCCCAAGGTTTTTGGCCTCACTAGTGGGTGTGGGCGCGAGGCCAAGAGGCACTGAGATGCAATAGGCCATTAAAGCATGGGACAGTTAAGAAATCGTGAGTTTAACAGCCCTACTACAGGACACAAAGTGCAGTATTGACTCTGAAGGCTGCCTTTTATAAAGAAATACTAAAAACAGTGAAGCGGACACCCACTACAAAGCAAACAACATGTTCAGAGTAAATGGAAAGGTGACACTGAATATGTAGGTGTCATGATGGGACAACCTTGCATGGGGGAAACGTTTTTGTGATAAATGACAACTGCAATATTTACAAAATAACAGATATTTGCACTCTTTGGGCTGGGGAGTGGCACATACGACCATGAAATTGATGTTGAAATGTTTTCAATGTGGGAAAAAATAAAAAACATATACTAAAAAAATTATAACAATAAAAGAAGTACAAACTATTTTATGTCACGATGGAAGGCTTCATATTATGCATCATCTTCTATATTTACTCGCCTAGCAGCAAAGAAAATATTTCCATGTTTAACATTCACAGTCCGATAGGAGAAATCTGTAACGGAAGCTCCTTAAGAGCTAGAGAGAGTCATTACCCCCCAGAAAAGCCAATCACAGAAGGACACAGCACACAAAAAGGTCCTACAAACACAATCCCTCTTTCTCCTTTCTCCTCTTTTCTGCTCATCACAGTAGTAAAGTACTAGTAAATTCTGATTTCGCAGTACGGCATTTGCGTTTCCTTAACAAAATAGTAACTCTATACGTTATTGCTTTGAAAATCAAGAAAGCAAAAATAACTATAGGGCTGCAGTAGCATATTTGTATTTATTTGAAGAACTGGGATGTTAATTTCGATCAGAAATGACTTAGAATAACATTTAAAGCGGAAGCACTCCCACAAAGTGTGCCTGTACAAAAGCACAAAGATGAGAACAAGTAGTGAGCCAGCTTACAGAGGATATTAAAAAATTAGGACATATACCTGGGGCAAAACAAACAGAAACAATACATACACGAAAACAGGCAACCTTAGGGGGCAGGCTCTTCAAACTAAAGGAGTAATTATTAATACACACAATTACATTATTAAGCATCACTGGAGGCAGTGGTGGGGTCAGGTGGCGAGAATGGCGGGAAAGAGGCAGGGGGTGCTCCCTCCTTATCAAGTAAGTGAAATGGAAGCATAGCTTTGAAGAGATCCACAGTCGGGCTGGCTTTGGTTGTTATGGGCAGTGGGTTCAAGTGGAGCGGGCGAGTAGGGAGAAAGAGCGTAAGCAAGAGGAGGCACACAGAGGCTATGGAACGGAGAGGTTGACCTCAGAGTAGGAATGGGAGGTAACGGGATGGTGAGTAAATGGAGCAACAATCAGACATGAAAACCCCTCCACTTACTTCAGAACAGGGTGTGGACATGTTGGGACACCGGTGGTCCTCCTGCTTTAGGCAGCAAGGGTGCTGCTCTATTCAATGTGTTCACTGCGTTTCTTTTCTGGAGCACAGGAACCTTTTATTTTACTCGACCTAGAGATACAATCTGTCGCCGTGCTGCCGCATAATAATACAATTTGCCACAGGTTTTACCTCTGTTCTGATGAGTGCCTGGTCTCCACACGCCTGTGCAATGCAGCTACACAGATTGTACATGATAAACTATACTCCTGCTCAGTGCATTATAGACGTGCTTTACACAGAAAGCATGGTTTCTTTTCTTATTTGATCTCATTAGAGGGGGAGAGGGGCGGGCTCGAGAGCCCAGCCAAGATGGCCGCTATTGGTTAAGCTCCGCTGAAACCTGCATTGATTCAGTGCAATTATCCATTTATTGGACGAGGAACAAGCATGTGTGACTACCAAGTGGACATCATATGGAGCTGCCAGAGAAGCTTTGGGGAGAAATAGATGTGCCAGGCGCTGAGATCTGAACTCCAGCAGAGAAGCAGGAAGCAAGGTTCTAATGTCGCTGATACACTCACAAGGGATTCTTGGGAGTAGAAAAGGAATCTGTTTAGAAAGGTGGAGATCACAGCACTGAGGGCAGAATGGACGACGTTCACCTGAAACCGGTTCAAACGAAAAGTATTGTGGTTGTGCTGCAGCGACAGTCTATACACCAAGTGACAGCTGGAAGCCGTAAGTCTTGGCCAAACGGCCAGAGCGGGAATACCCGCATCTGGTGGAAAGGCAGCATCGCCACCTAGGAGTCTAGACCCGGGAGGCCTGAAAATCAGATATTTGAGAGGGGGGCAGGAAGATGAAGAGGCCTGCTCCTGATGATGGACGCCAGGAGAAGTGAATGGATTAACTAACGGAGGACCGAGAAGCGGTTGGCGTTCCCCAGACGGCCCCCTTTCCTTTGTTAGACGGATATTTTCCTATATTACTGACTCAAGCCCACTTTGAAAGGATTGTTCACTACCCATCTCAAACCGCCCAGGACAGCCACCCCGCTTCACTTCGCCATAGAAGCTGCAGGGGCAGGGAGATTGGTGTCAGATATATACGCCCGAGTAATAATACAAAAATGTAAAACATTTAAAAAAAGAAGGTGGGAAGGGCGGAATCAACATTTAAAATGGGTGGACCCAGTAGGCAGCCAGATATCAGGGGAGGTTTGGTGCTACTATTGTAGGCAAACGAAGAACATGGCCCTAAACAGTAGGTATAAGTTACTGCATTGTAAATATCTACACCAAATCTATTACACACCAGCAATGTTGAGCGGAATCTTACTGATAAACATGCAAGATGCTCTGGTTCCCCGGCCACTTTTCTGCATTTGGCATGGCACTGCCCACTTGTTACAGCTTTTTTGATTGAGGAGTTGCAAACCATGGGAGATATGATTGAACAGATGTAGCGTTATTGGGGTATACAAATAACGCTATCCTGGGTATCCTTGGTATGGGGAAAGAGGGCGACTCCTACAAAGGATTCATGGTTGAAAGACACAGCTTACTGTTCCAAAATAGAAGCCGATTACAGGCTCTGGACCATGTAAATGCATGGCCCAGCGATATCTGGGGCCCATATAAACAGTACCCAATGGCGAGGCAGAGACCCTCATCTGCATCTTCGGACTCTAAATCTGATGTCATTGAGAACATTAATATTGAGAACATTAATATGCTGAAATATGATTTTGCTGCATTCTCTTTGCATTGGAGATTTCTTGGAGCTGTTGTATTTGTTGTTGCTTAAAATAAAAAACTGAACTTAAATAAAAAAGAAATCTCAATAGAGCGCTTGTCAGAGCTGTATTCTTCAAAGGAGGGTTATTTGCCACTTTGGGCATATTTTCCTTTACTATTTTATTTCATTTGTACACCATTTAAACAGCTCTGGGATCTGTTCACTCTAAAATTGTTTTTTTTTTTTCTCACAAAAGAGAAAGGAGGCGCGCCTTTCATTTGCAGAACACTTCTTCCTCCCCCTGCTCGCGGGAGCTTTCTATATCCATAAATGGGATAAGGACACCATTTGTTAAAAAGGAGGACCTCCTTTCATTTGCTGCTTGCAGATACGGTTCATTGAAGTGTTAGCAGTCCACTACTATGGTCTCGGGCAATATGGTCTTCAGACCCAGCCCAAGACCAATGCTCTGCTTGAGCATTTTTCCCCTAGGAATTATTATATAAGGATGTATATACGTCATACCCGTTAAAGTCTCAGATTTCCTACTGGCCTCAATTCCACGAACATGCCTCCGGTGGCCCATAAAGAATATGTCCAGCGAGGGTGAATACATTTCCTTCCTGGCCCTGCTCCCTCTACTCTCCCATCCTGCTGGGGTGACCAGCACTGGTTTCCTGTCGCCTTCGCATTACCATTACCTCACAATTGAGCCATCTGACAGGGAATGAATTGGAAAATTGGTTACAACAGAGGTCTGCTAAATTTGTCTCAATTCCGGGCTATTATGCTGCCCCCCCCCCCCCATGTGAGCCCAAAGGGCGAGTCTTTTGACAGAAACATCAGGGATGCTAAGAGATGGAAAGGAATTGAGATTTGAGGGCACTATATAACAAACCTAATAAAATTCTGATGGCCAGAACTATTGCCAAGATTAAGTCCCGATATTTGGTGAAATGGTGGAACTGCTCAGAAAAAGAAAATGCCCAGTGACAACGAATGTATAGAATTCTGAAGAGTGGTTCTACAAGATCGATATGGCAGGACCTCAGAGCAGTAAGGGGCCAGAAGGATTTGCAGATGATTAATCCTATTAGTTCAGTGTGCTGGTCTCAATATATAGGCTCCTCTTATTCTGGGGGCGAAGGGTACACATGCGCAGAAGTCACTTCCGACATGGATTGGGTGTTAGACTGGGATCAAGATGGGATTAGAACGGCTATTGGAAAGTTAAAAAGCTGTAAGGCCCCAGGCCCAAACAGGCTGGCTAATCTCGTCCTCAGGAAAGATCCAGAAATATGGACCCCCATTATGGAGATTATTATTGGATAAAGTTTGTCAATCTCGTACCATCCAAGAGTCTTGGAGAAATGCATTCCTGATCCCAGTCTACCAGAAAGGCTTGAACACTGCTCCATCAAACTACTGTCTTTTATCCATGCTGGATGTAACGGGGAAGATGTTTGTATCCTTTGTATTCTGCAAACTTTAACAGTGGGTCAAAAGTCACTCCTGCTAAAGACTGCGCTTTTCAATGTGGCCTTCCTTCAAGAGAGGACAGATAAACCCGTTGGGCTGCCATGGTTCTTAAACACTCCCTTCTCTTTTGGTTTTCATCCTGATGCAGGGGGCTATTTCCCGAGTCAATGTATAAAGTCATGTGGCACGGACTTCCTTCTTGCAGCAGGCCTATATTGTTTTGTTGCTTTTTCAATTACCGTCGATCTTTACGTTTAAAATCATTCATCTATATTTGTTTTAAAATACACTTTCTTCCAGAGTATGTGAACATTTTCGTGTGTAACCTATGCTTGCCAGATACTTTCTTTCCTACAAGTAGCACCATAATCCACTATTACAATTCCTAGAAGTCTTCCCGCTGTAGATGTTCAGGGTCATCGAAAGACAAATAGGAATGTATTAAAATACAATAAAATGCAGTATCCACTATCATAGCATTTCATGCCTAGTGTCCCACTTCTGAGGACTTTGAGTAGTCCTGTTTTTTCACTTCAGACTCAGTTTCTTGTTAGAGAACCCCTCGTACTAACAAATGTACCACGACTTGTGGGAGATAAAGACCATAAAATGTTTCTACCCTTTGTACATCAAACTCGCTTTGCTTGATTTTTTCTTCATTTAGTTAACGATGATGAGATGGCTTCAAGTCAATGTTAGGTGACACTTTCGGGAGATGGTTTGTTTTTGCCCTCCCGATCCTGTTTTAATGAGGAGATATGACATGAGGTGGTGGACCGACCCGGTGGGTAATGACCCGCGGCCCACGTTAAGGGCCCAAGCGATGTCAGGGTCCCTTAACGTGGGTGGTGGTGCAGTTACCAACAGGGTCGGCCCATCGCCGATGGTCATATCGCCATTAGCACCTGCGGGTGCTAATGGCTACGAAAATGTCCTGCGATGCCGCATCTGTAAGAGGAGTCCACATTCAGTGCGGATTCTGATGACGTAATCAACATTGAAAGCGGACGCGTGTATCGGGCGCGGCATTGCATGACAGGACAATGAGTCCTAGTCTTAAGCATCCACGGGTGGTTACTCATGGGTGATAAAGACTTTATTGGAATTGGGGGATTGGGGGGGGGTGGAGGCTGGTGGCGAGTGAGGCATAGGCCATTTCCGAGCTCCCTAATTGGTTAGCACCCTGCTCAGGGCGCCAACGGTTCAAGTTGCTTCCGAGACCTAAAGAAGAAGATGGACTGCAAGACCTTTTACGTGCTTGATCCTTCTGTTATTAATTGTTTTAGGGGCCGTGACCCTGGCTCTTAAGAAGCTTTAATTACAGATTCTCCTAATGGATTGCAAATGTTTCACACGGAAACGCTTTACAAAAAGTTATTTTTCTCTGGTGCTGTATGAGTAAATAAATAATACTAGCCTGTGTCTTTAATAGAATCTAAGCCCACACTCAACAAAGTAAGTCACATTACAGGAGCATTCAAGAGTAGACATATATAGTGTACCAAGTTACTGCCTTTAATGTGGCTCAGTAATGAATTCAGTATGAAGAGTATAAAAGGCGCTCACAATGCTTCCACGTACGTTAAGCAAAAGTTGAAACTTGGATGCCCAATAATTTACAGCAAGCCATAGTAACTTGGGCACCTAACAGGCAATAAACAGGTGAAACAGAAGTAGTCATTACAACGGAACAAACTTTGGATGCCTACATTCGGAAACTAGGACAGCATCAAGTTCCTAAGCAACATACAGGGTGTCCAAAGACAGGTAGAATGCAACCAGATGGGCATAACACCGTTTGTAAGGATGCAAATATTTCCATACAAACGTTATACCAAATTATTCGTTTGCCCCCTCAAGAGCTTATGGCCAATCATATTCCCGTTTTTCTTTGCTAAATAAACGTTGACACATCACCAATTTAACGTGAAATTAATCAATCTCCACGTGCGCCGTTTTGGAACGCGAGATGCAGTGTCAGAGGACAAGATACAATTCAGGGGGAAATTACAGTTCTACAGTTCTAGATGCTGTGTTCACAGCACTTTGATTTTTTTAATAATGCAATTTAAGGAGCAATGGACCACGAGAATGCAAGGATATCTACCACTCTAGACCAACAGGATACATTTGAAATACGCTCTCCCGAAGAAACGGGACACATTTGCCTTCTTTTATAGGGCAATTTGAAGCCCTGGTAGTGTCGGCCAGAGCCGAGTATTAAAACAGACTCGGACTGCACTCGGTTTCAATCAGCCGTTCGTAGATCAGGTGATATCAACAAAGGTGTGGCTTCGTCCTCACCATACACCTTTTCAAACAGTACCTTCCTATATTAATTTAGCTTAACATAAAAAGCGATTAGCTGTGCAATAAGCTCAGAAACCGCAGCAGTCTGGGCATCCACCAGTCAGATATCTGGTTAAATGAGATGAGTAATGCTTTGTGGGCGCTGTGGTGCTGTTCACAAAACATTCATCTTGTACTCGGCTGCAGACAAGTGGCAGTCCCTGGATCATTATTGACAAGTAGATTACCCTTTGCAATTTTTGCAGAAACCTTAACATTAGTACGAGTGTAAGCATAGAACTTGGCTCTTATGCGGGTATACCATACGGCAAAGTGAACATACAGGTTATGTTGGCTCCCTTTATTGGTTAGCCAGTTTCTGGACAGATACTGCATAGAGGAGAATGCAATCAGTCCCGCCGACATCAAGATCATGGAGAATACTCGGAGGTCAAGAGCAAGATGAAAAATCACTAAACATCAATGATGCAAAAACAAAAAAGGGCGCTAGGTCATACCAGTGTGCAAAAAACAGTGCAGTACAAAGTAGAAAGGTGTTCTTTTGCCAAAAGAAGTTCTTCCTACCCTATTCACCTGAACATTAGTCTGCATTTGTGGTCACCACTTTGGGGGCTAGTCTGGTTCCCAACCAGTTGGTCAGGTTTAGCTTGCTCCTCCTGCTCTCTAAATCCTTTCATGGTTATTCATAGTCTTGGTCCTTTGCTCTTCCTCCTTATCCCTGTCAGCATATGCTATGCCCCACCCATCCCGGTATGAGGAGTGGGAGGGTAACTTGAAACAAGGTCTGAAGGTTAGTCACTAAGCCTGTATTCTGAAGCACTACAAGATCATTTTGAAGCAGCGTTTCATACCCGCCTCCAGTTCACCTAATTCTCGAACAGTTATGAAGGATCAGCACTAGAAATGGTAATCACCATTAAGAGAATTCCTGCTCAAATTGATTTTCGGCGATCGACCTACATCATTATTATTTTAGATGCGATGCTATACCCATCCTACTGCTCTTTGAATTATTGGCTCCAATACCCTAATTATCGAGGATCACATGCGACTATTTGATCCTATTTATGCCTGGGATTTATAAAGTGCAAACCTTGATGGGAAGCAACGGAACGCAGTGTTCAGGGGACACTTGCAAGTAACATGAAGTAAAGGTGCAAGGGTAGCAAGCAGAGCAGTTGGGATGGATAGACGGAATGGGGGCAGAGGCCAAGAGGGAAGAATTAGGGTTGAGAGGAGTGGTCAGCGATATGTGATGATTATATAATGCAGTGTGAAGGCATCATGACGCAAGACACAGGCAATATATTCAAAACAAATGCTTTTATGAACTTAAAACATCAGGATGGAAAAAGGTCTAACTTGGCCTATGCCAAGGTGGGATTTCCCAACCTAAATAAAACTAAGGAAAGTCTGAGTCAAAAAGTGCAACTGAAGAATGTGTCTGTGTCCAAAACCTATACTTGCCCTCACAACTTATCTATACAATTTGTAGGTATATCAGCAATCAAAGGAGGGGTTCTATGTGATTGTAACGAATAATGAAATAGAGAATTAACTTTTACCGAAACAAAAACAACAAAAGAAAGATCAAATTTTTCTTTTTTGGCCTTTTGCCCCACCCCCAAGTACCCAGGTTCCCCCATGTTTATATCCCTACGACAAACCCCTGCCCACCAGATTTAACCTCTTACCCCACCCCCACATATTTTCTTTAAATATTCAGTATTTTTTCATGGTCTGTTTTGTTTAAAATTCATTCTCCGTTTTCTATTCGCTAAAATCACTGGATACCAAAAGAAACAGTGTCCAACAAAGTTCTGAGCCTCTTCCAGCTCCCTTCCCCAAATATAAGACAATGTCAGCAAAATTCAAAATTACCTCTTGAGTTCAGTATAATACAGTTTTAACCAGTACTCCGGGTGACCTTCCCCAAGTTACAAGCTAACACTGTTCCAAACACAAAAGAACCTTGAGACTCAGTTCTCAAGTCAAAAAATGGTTCAAATCTCAGGGTTCCCTTCCCAAGACTTAATTTCAG